>NC_135234.1:158266978-158572319 GCF_051348905.1 Ranitomeya variabilis
TGTTCGCTAGGCCTCTGTCAGGATCCCACCCCTTACAGGGACCCCCCTGAATCTTCCCCTGCAACACCCTCTGCCACAGGATGTTGCCTGGTTCCAACCCAGTCAGCTTTCTCTCTAACTTCCTATCCAACCCCCAGTTTTACCAGACTGTGAGGAGTGGCCTAATACATAGCGCCCTTAGCTCCCCCTGGAGGCCAGACTGTGAAGTGTATTGGTGTCTGTGATACCTGGTCAGGTGAACTCCTTCAGTGCCATCAGACGTACAATAGCCCCCCTTAGCGGCGGAGCATCAGTACTGCAACGACCAGGACTCTGGGGCGCTGCAAATCCATCACTGCATCATCCTTCCAGACAAATCACATGCAGCTCATCAAGAATAGAGGCACAAGTTAGCGAGTAGCGCTATCTGCTATTGCTTATACAGAGTTCTGTGTTCACATCCCTCAGACACATCTCACCCACGTACATCGGTGGCAGAATACTAGATCATTTTCTTTTGCCAAAAATTGTTACCACATACTATTGGAACCTTTGGGCACTCATTTGTTTTTTTGTAATGCATCTTTGTGATTATAAGCATCTAAACCATGCTGCTAAAAAGAACTTGATACATAGACATTAAAAATGGTCCACGTGGATCACACTGTGAGTTAGGCCACATTCACACGTTGAGTAATTGGTCACTATTTTACATCAGTATTTGTAAGCCAAAATAAGGAATGCATCAGAGGACAAGTACAATAGAAACAAGTCGCCACTTCTGTATTTATCACCCACTCCTGGTTCTGGCTTACAAATACTGATGTAAAATACTGAACGTGTGAACGTGGTCTTATAATAACTAATTTACTTTTTTTTACAATGCAATATGTTTACCAAAAACGGGTGCCAGCATTAACAGGTCATGCACATGCAACCGCTGCAACCAATCAGTAGTCTTAGCAGTGATGATTGCATGTACTTCACAAAACCACTGAGATTAATGAGTGGCTGTAGCAGTAATGTGTGCATGGTCACTGCATGACAAGTCTAAGCCTGTTTTTTTGGCATTTAGATTTTTTTTCTTCACAGCTTTTACAGTGCAGATTAATAGTGATGAGCGAATATACTCGTTACTCGAGGTTTCCTGAGCACGCTTGGGTGTCCTCCGAGTATTTTTTAGTGCTCGGAGATTTAGTTTTCATCGCCTCAGCTGAATGACTTACAGCTATTAGCCAGGCTAAGTACATGTGGGGGTTGCCTGGTTGCTAGGGAATCCCCACATGTAATCAAGCTGGCTAACAGATGTAAATCATTCAGCTGCGGCGAAGAAAACTAAATTTCCGAGCACTAAAAAATACTTGGAAGACACCCGAGCGTGCTCGGGAAATCTCGAGTAACGAGTATATTCCCTCATCACTACAGGTTTATTGATTCTGTTTTTTTATCAGAATTTTACAAATGCAGCAACACCAAATATGTTTCTGGATTACTTTATTTTTAAGAGGGAAAAGAGAAAGTGAATCACATTTTTATAATTAATAATAATTCATATTATATTTTATTTTTATTTTATTTTATAATATATTTAAAAAAAAATATCCAATTTGATTTCTCTCCATTTCATTACAGAAAAAAAACCTTCTCTGATAAATGATAAATGCAAGTTTATGAAATCATTTTAATTAATTCTATTTTATAAATGTGGTTGCTTGTAATGGCACCTATCATATATTTTAATCCTATTGTCCTATTATTTAGTAAGTTTAGAACATAGCATGCAAAGTTCTGTTGAAGAAATCATTGTCAAGGGAGACTGTCCTGCCTGTATACTGTACTAGTATAATTTTCTGACTTTGCACATGTCTATTTGGTTTAACTGTGTGTGTGGCAAAAATCCTAATTTGCTAATGATATGAGGTGAACATATCTGAGTTGTTATGTGCAGAACTCTGACATGCTGATTGCTATAGACAGAAAATAAATAAATATGTAGACCATTTTTATCCTCCTCTACTTCTCCTCGGTCAGGCCTCATATGGAATACTGTACGGATTGGTAACGCTTTGGACGCAGCTCTGTCCAAAGCGCTGCTGCCATTTGTTCGCGCGGTGATATCGCATGTGTTCAATGAACACATGCGGAATCACTGCATCCCATACATAGACTGTTATTTATCTTGCGGAGACTGAGCATCTCCACAAGATAAATAGACATGCTGCGGTCTATAAAGAAGCGCCGCATGTGAGTATACGCAGGTCTGCCACCTGCGTCTTTGAATGCATAGTGGAGATGGGAATTCATAAAATCCCCTCCACTATGCTGTGACATCTGGCCACTGTGGATTGGACGCTACGGCTGTACACAGCATCCAATCCGCAGCGTTTCCTGACCGTGGAAACATACCCTTATGGGCACCACATTTTAAAAAAGACATTGAAAAACTGGAGCAAGTTCACAGAAGAGCGACCAGAATGTTCTGCAAACAATGTCCTATGAGGAACAGTTAGAGCATTTGGGAATGTTTAGTTTGCAAAAGAGAAGACTGAGAGGAGACTTAATAGCTCTTTATAAATATCTCAAGGGCTGTCACATTGTAGAGGGATCAGCTTTATTCTCATTTGCACAAGGAAAGACTAGAAGCAATGGGATGAAACTGAATAGGAAAAGACACATTAGATATTAGAAAAAACTTTTTGACAGTGAAGGTGACCAATGAGTGGAAGAGGCTGCCATGAGAGATAGTGACATCTCCTTCAATAGAAGTCTTCAAACAGAGGCTGGACAGACATCTGTCTGAGATGGTTTAGTGAATCCTGCATTGAGCAAGATGGTTGGACATGATGACCCTGGAAGTCCCTTCCAACTCTAACATTCTATGATTCTATTAAATTTAGCACAGATTGTTCCAGTCGTTTTGCAGTGGATTAATATTTGCTTTCTTGTTCTGTTACTATGGCAAATAGTTTGAGAACACTTTCATATTCCAATTTTGGTGAATATGTCAAGAATGATAGGTTCTGTAGAGCTGAAACCCAACCTTCCAAAGTGCCTCATTTAACTAAATGGTCAACTTGGGGCAGATTGGTACGGTCGTTTGGCCGTGCATAAAGAGCAAAAAGCAGAAATTAAATTTTATATTTATTAAGATTATGCTTATGTGTTCTTAAGTGAAAATGTTGCGTTTAATATAAACATAGCCAGGGTCAGGCCAGGGTACCATAAGGCCACCCTATGCCATGGCTTGGGGTGCAACAGTTAGAGGAAATAACCAAATATTTACAAACTTTTCAGTATTATTTTGAAACGGCTATTTTAAACATTTTTTTTAATTTTATTTACATCCATATACAGTGGGTACAGAAAGTATTCATACCCCTTTACATTTTTCACTCTTAATTCATTGCTGTCAATTGGTAAATTTTAAAAAGTTCATTTTTTTCTCATTAATGTACACTCCGCACCCCATATTGACTGAAAAAACCCATAAATGTAGAAAAGTTTGCAAATTTATTAAAAAAGAAAAAATGAAATATCACATGGTCATAAGTATTCAGACCCTTTGCTCAGTGTTGAGTAGAAGCACCCTTTTGAGCTAGTACAGTTATGAATCGTCTTGAGAATGATGCAACAAGTTTTTCACACCTAGATTTGGGGATCCTCTGCTATTCTTCCTTACAGATCCTTAGTGGAGCACACTCGGACTGGGTCACGGTTAGCAGCGGGGTACCACAGGGGTCAGTATTGAGCCCTCTTCTTTTTAACACATTTATTAATGACCTTGTAGAGGGCATACAGAGCAGAATTTCAATATTTGCAGATGACACTAAACTCTGCAGGGTAATCAATACAGAGGAGGACAATTTTATATTACAGGATGATTTATATAAACTAGAAGCTTGGGCTGATAAATGGCAAATGAGCTTTAATGGGGATAAATGTAAGGTCATGCACTTGGGTAGAAGTAATAAGATGTATAACTATGTGCTTAATTGTAAAACACTGAGCAAAACCATCAATGAAAAAGACCTGGGTGTATGGGTGGATGACAAACTCACATTTAGTGGCCAGTGTCAGGCAGCTGCTACAAAGGCAAATAAAATAATAGGATGCTTTAAAAGAGGCATAGATGTTCATGAGGAGAACATAATTTTACCTCTATACAAGTCACTAGTTCGACCACACTTAGAATACTGTGCACAGTTCTGGTCTCCGGTGTATAAGAAAGACATAGCTGAACAGGAGCGGGTGCAGAGAAGAGCGACCAAGGTTATTAGAGGACTGGGGGGTCTGCAATACCAAGATAGGTTATTACACTTGGGGCTATTTAGTTTGGAAAAACGAAGGCTAAGGGGTGATCTTATGTTAATGTATAAATATATGAGGGGACAGTACAAAGACCTTTCTGATGATCTTTTTAATCATAGACCGGTGACAGGGACAAGGGGGCATCCTCTACGTCTGGAGGAAAGAAGGTTTAAGCATAATAACAGACGCGGATTCTTTACTGTAAGAGCAGTGAGACTATGGAACTCTCTGCCGTATGATGTTGTAATGAGTGATTCATTACCTAAATTTAAGAAGGGACTGGATGCCTTTCTTGAAAAGTATAATGTTACAGGGTATATACACTAGATTCCTTGATAGGGCGTTGATCCAGGGAATTAGTCTGACTGCCGTATGTGGAGTTGGGAAGGAATTTTTTTCCCCAACGTGGAGCTTACTCTTTGCCACATGTTTTTTTTTGCCTTCCTCTGGATCAACATGTTAGGGCATGTTAGGTTTGGCTATGGATTGAACTAGATGGACTTAAAGTCTTCCTTCAACCTAAATAACTATGTTACTATGTTTTCTCCACACATACCGCTTAGAGTTATCACCAAAAAGGTCTATCTTCATCTCAACAGTCCAGATAATCTTATTTCTTACAGTCTGGTAGTCCTTCAATGTAATTTTTTAGCAAACTCTATGCGGGCTTTCATATTTCTTTCACTGAAGAGAGGATTCCGTCAGGCCACTCTGCCATAAAGGCCTGACTGGTGGAGGGCTGCAGTGATAATTGACTTTGTGGAACTTTCTCCCTTCTCCCTACTGCATCTCTGGAGCTCAGCCACAGTGATCTTGAGGTTCTCCTTTACGTCTCTCACCGAGGCTCTTCTCCCAAGATTTCTCAGTTTGGCTGGATGGCGAGGTGTAGGAAGACTTCTGGTGGTCCCAAACTTCTTCCATTTAAGGATTATGGAGGCCACTGTGCTCTTAGGAACCTTGAGGCTATGTGCACACGTTCAGGTTTTTTCGATTTTTTTCCGTGTTTTTTTCACCATAAAAACGCTATAAAAACTCATTAAAAACGCATACATTATACATCCTATCATGTAGAGTGCATTCTGCATGTTTTGTCTGAATACTTATGACCATATGATATTTCAGTTTTCTTTTTTAATAAATATGCAAAAATGTCTACGTTTCTGTTTATTTTCAGTCAAGATGGGGTGCAGAGTGTACATTAATGAGAAAAAAATGAACTTTTTGAATTTACCAAATTGCTGCAATGAAACAAAGAGTGAAAAATGTATAGGGGTCTGAATACTTTCCATACCCACTGTATATATACTGTATATATATACAGTACAGGCCAAAAGTTTGGACACACCTTCTCATTTAAAGATTTTTCTGTATTTTCATGACTATGAAAATTGTAAATTTACACTGAAGGCATCAAAACTATGAATTAATACATGTGGAATTATATACTTAACAAAAAAGTGTGAAACAACTGAAAATATGTCTTATATTCTAGGTTCTTCAAAGTAGCCACCTTTTGCTTTGATGACTGCTTTGCACACTCTTGGCATTATCTTGATGAGCTTCAAGAGGTAGTCACCGGAAATGGTCTTCCAACAATCTTAAAGGAGTTCCCAGAGATGCTTAGGACTTGTTGGCCCTTTTGCCTTCACTCTGCGGTCCAGCTCACCCCAAACCATCTCGATTGCGTTCAGGTCTGGTGACTGTGGAGGCCAGGTCATCTGGCGTAGCACCTCATCACTCTCCTTCTTGGTCAAATAGCCCTTACACAGCCTGGAGGTGTGTTTAAGGTCATTGTCCTGTTGAAAAATAAATGATAGTCCATCTAAACGCAAACCGGATGGAATAGCATGCTGCTGCAAGATTCTGTGGTAGCCATGCTGGTTCAGTATGCCTTCAATTTTGAATAAATCCCCAACAGTGTCACCAGCAAAGCACCCCCACACCATCACACCTCCTCCTCCATGCTTCACAGTGGGAACCAGGCATTTAGAGTCCATCCAACTTTTGTGTCGCACAAAGACACGGTGGTTGGAACCAAAGATCTCAAATTTGGACTCATCAGACCAAAGCACAGATTTCCACTGGTCTCATGTCCATTCCTTGTGTTGTTTAGCCCAAACAAGTATCTTCTGCTTGTTGCCTGTCCTTAGCAGTGGTTTCCAAGCAGCTATTTTACCATGAAGGCCTGCTGCACAAAGTCTCCTCTTAACAGTTGTTGTTGAGATGTGTCTGCTGCTAGAACTCTGTGTGGCATTGAACTGGTCTCTAATCTGAGCTGCTGTTAACCTGCAATTTCTGAGGCTGGTGACTTGTATAAACTTATCCTCAGAAGCAGAGGTGACTCTTGGTCTTCCTTTCCTGGGACGGTCCTCATGTGAACCAGTTTCTTTGTAGCACTTGATGGTTTTTGCAACTGCACTTGGGGACACTTTCAAAGTTTTCCCAATTTTTCGGACTGACTGACCTTCATTTCTTAAAGTAATGATTGCCACTCGTTTTTCTTTACTTAGCTGCTTTTTTCTTGCCATAATACAAATTCTAACAGTCTATTCAGTAGGACGTTCAGCTGTGTATCCACCAGACTTCTGCTCAGCACAACTGATGGTCCCAACCCCATTTATAAGGCAAGAAATCCCACTTATTGAACCTGACAGGGCACACCTGTGAAGTGAAAACCATTTCCGGTGACTACCTCTTGAAGCTCATCAAGAGAATGCCAAGAGTGTGCAAAGCAGTCATCAAAGCAAAAGGTAGCTACTTTGAAGAACCTAGAATATAAGACATATTTTTTTGATCTGTACCGCATATGTATATATATATATATATATATATATATATATATATATATATATATATATATATATATATATATATATATATATATAAAGTAATTCTGGTGTTTTGACTTTTTTTATCGCTACGCCATTTAGCGATCAGGTTAATCCTTTTTTTATTGATAGATCAGGCAATTCTGAACACGGCGATACCAAATATATGTAGGTTTGATTTTTTTATCGTTTTAGTTTGAATGGGGCAAAAGGGGGGTGATTTAAACTTTTATTTTTTTTATATTTTTTTAAATTTTTTTTTTTTACTTTTGCCATGCTTCAATAGTCTCCATAGGAGACTAGAAGCTGGCATAACTTGATTGGCTCAGCTACATAGAGGCGATGTTCATATCATCTCTATGTAGCTGAAATGCTGAGCTGCTATCAGCACCGACCACTGCGTGGCGCTCATAACAATCCCACACAGACAACCATAGAGGTCTCAAAGAGACCTCTGGTTGTCATACTGATGCACCGATTACACCCAATCATGTGACTGGGGTCACGGATGCGCATATTTCCGGCCCGATGGCCGTAAGCGTGATTTAAATGCCGCTGTCAGAGTTTGACAGTGGCATCTAGCTAGTTAAATAGGTGCAGGTGGATCAAAACAGCTGACATGTCCCGGCTTAGATGCAGGCTCACCACCGCAGGCCACATCAAAGCGGGGCATACTGGCAGCGGCGTATTAGTACGTCTGATGTCAGTAAGGGTTTAAATAAATGGTCTCTACAGGCAGTCTGGATTCAGCAAGATTGGAGAGAGGAGTCGTCTCCAGTGGCTTTGTGTCTTGTCGAGGATAGACTGAACCTGTGTTGTTCCAGTGCGGGGTGCCACCCGCAACGTATGTACTGTGCTGCAGCATTTTTGTTTTTCTTTGTTGTTGTTTTCCTGTTTTAGCCGGAAAGGCTGAGTTCATTTTCCCTCGTGTTGGTTTATGCCGCTTAATAAGAAACCAACCTAGGATTTAAAGAGTCGGTGTTCCTATTTTGTCTACCTCCGTATACCGCCACGTGAACTGCCACAATGTATATATTAGATCTTCACCAAATTAGATTTAAGAGGTGCTTACAATCAAATCCGCATTCGCCGGTGAGACAAATGGAAGATGGCTTTCAACACAAGGGACGGACACTATGAATACCCTGTGATGCCCTTTGGTCTCAGTAATGCACTGGCCGTTTTCCAAGAGTTCGTCAACAATATCTTCTGGGACCTACTGTATACGTGCATTGTAGTGTACCTGAACGATATTCTGATATTTTCCCCAGATCTGGCCTCCCACAGACGAGCAGTTCGGCAAGTTCTTCAGCGTCTAAGGGAGAATTGACTCTACGCCAAGTATGAGAAGTGCATTTTCAAACAATCCTCTCTTCCTTTCTTGGGATACATTGTCTCAGATACTGGACTCAGGATGGATCCCGAGAAGGTCTCTTCCATCCTTAAATGGCCGCTGCCCTTGGGAGTCAAGGCAATCCAAAGATTCCTTGGCTTTGCTAATTATTATCTACAATTTATTCCGCACTTCTCCACTCTAACTGCTCCCATCTCTGCCATGACCCGAATGGGAGCCAATCCAAAGAACTGGTCCCCTGAGGCTGAAAAGGCCTTCCACTCTCTCAAATGATGCTTCTCCACCGCACCAGTTCTGCATCATCCGGATCTGAATAAACAGTTTTTGCTTGAGGTGGACGCATCCTCATTAGGGGCCGGAGCTGTGCTTACGCAGAAGTCCTCCTTGGGTCTCCGCATGTCCTGCGGCTTCTTATCCAAGGCCTTCTCCACTCCTGAACGTAAATATTCCATCGGGGACCGGGAATTGCTCGCCGTTAAGATGGCTCTGGGGAAGTGGCATTACCTGATGGGCGCAGTTTATCCAGTAGTGATCTACATGGACAATAAGAATCTGGCATATCTCCAGTCCGCTCAGAGACTTAAGGCCCCGTCTCACATAGCGATTTACCAACGATCACGACCAGCGATACGACCTGGTCGTTGGTAAGTCGCTGTGTGGTCGCTGGGGAGCTGTCACACAGACCGCTCTCCCCAGCGACCAACGATCAGGGGAACGACTTCGGCATCGTTGAAACTGTCTTCAACGATGCCGAAGTCCCCCTGCAGCACCCGGGTAACCAGGGTAAACATCGGGTTACTAAGGGCAGGGCTGCGCTTAGTAACCCGATGTTTACCCTGGTTACCAAAAAAAACAAACAGTACATACTCGCCTTTCGGTGTCCAGGTCCCTTGCCGTCTGCTTCCTGCTCTGACTGAGCCGCCGTACAGTGAGAGCAGAGCGCAGCGGTGACGTCAGCGGTGCTGCGCTCTGCTCTCAGTGTACGGCGGCACTCAGTCAGAGCAGGAAGCAGACGGCGAGGGACCTGGACACCGAAAGGCGAGTATGTACTGTTTGTTTTTTTTTGGTAACCAGGGTAAACATCGGGTTACTAAGCGCGGCCCTGCGCTTAGTAACCCGATGTTTACCCTGGTTACCAGTGAAGACATCGCTGGATCGGTGTCACACACACCGATTCAGCGATGTCAGCGGGGCCTCATCGACCAAAAAAAGGTCCAGGCCATTCCGACACGACCAGCGATCTCGCAGCAGGGGCCTGATCGCTGGTACGTGTCACACATAGCCAGATCGCTACTGAGGTCGCTGTTGCGTCACAAAACTAGTGACTCAGCAGCGATCTTGCTAGCGATCTCGCTATGTGAGACGGGGCCTTTAATCCTCACCAAGCCAGGTGGTCTTTGTTTTTTGTCCGGTTTTACTTTCTTTTGCATTTTAGATCCAGTGACAAGAATATCAGAGCTGATGCCCTTTCTCTCTCATTTCTGTCTGGGGACCAAGAGGAGGATCCTCAATTTTTCACTGAAAACTCCAAGATGGTTACGGTCGCCCCTCTCTGCCTGGCGCAAATTCCTCCACCATTGTGGGTGAATCTGAGAAAGAGCGAGTTTTGTCTTGGGGGTCACTCCTCCAAGGTGGCTGGTCACGCGGGACAAAGGAGGACATTACAATTGATCTCTCGTCATTACTGGTGGCCATCCATTAGGAAGGAGATCTATGTCTATGTGGATGCCTGTCCGTCTTGTGCCTGCAATAAAGTTCCTAGACGACTTTCTACCCGTCCTCTCCTACCACTGCCTGTACCATCCGTTCCTTGGCAGCACATTATGGATTTGCCAGTTTCTGAGGGTTGCACCGTCATCTGGGTGGTCATGGATCGCTTCTCTAAAGTTACGCATTTTACCCCATTGTCTGCTCTTCCGTTCTTTCCTGAATTGGCTGTCAGCTTCATTAAGCATATTTTCCGCCTGCCTGGATTTCCTCGCCCGATCGAGTTTAATTCCAGATTCTGGCGAGCACTCTAAAAACACTCAATAAACATATGGATATCGTCTTGGACTTCAAATTCAGCTTATCACCCTCAGTCCAATGGACAAGTGAAGTGTGTCAACCAGGTCCATGGCAACTACCTGCGACACTTCATCAATGCCCACCATAGTGATTCGGTGAAATTACTTCCCTGGGCTGAGTTCTTGTATAACAATTTATGGCAAGTTGTCATTCTGCATTGTGTTCGGTCGGCAACCCAAGATTTCTCTTCCAGTGACGGTTCCTTCTGATGTTCCTGTGGCAGATGTCCTTTCCAATGATTTTGTGAAGTTGTGGGAGGACACCAGAGTCACGTTAGAAGTGTCCTCGGTTCTATGAAGAGACATGCAGACAAGAGGCGTCTGGACCTTCTGTGCTTCCGTTGTGGAGACAAGGTATTGCTTTCATCCAGGTACATCGGACTAAAGATCCCTTCTTACAAGTTGGGTCCTCGTTTTATCGGGTCTTTCAAGGTGTTGAAGCGGATTAACGAGGTCACCTATAAATTGAAGCTGCCTCCTTCTCTGCGGATTCCAAATTCCTTTCATGTATCCCTACTGAAGCCAGTCATCCTAAGCCCCTTCTTCAAGGATCCCAGTACCACACCCATGCCAACAGCCTCGGATGATGTTTTTGAAGTGGAGAACATCTTGGCCATGAAGAAGGTGAGAGGCAAGACCTTCTTCCTTGTTGACTGGAAGGGATTTGGTCCTGAAGAGAGGTCCTGGCAGCCCAAGAAGAATATTCACGCTCCGATTCTTCTCCGGAACTTCATCGATGGCCTGAAGAGGAGGGGGCGTAAAGGGTGGGTACTGTTAGCACCACGCTGGCTTCCCGGCGTGTCAGTTCATTCACCTGTGCTGCAGTTGGTCCCCCTCCCTCTCATGCTTCGCATGCTCCCAGCAGCATTTCCAGCCGGGCCTCTGGCCATGTTCTAAGGGTGCACACGTGTGCGCTCTCACCCTCTTAAAGGGCCAGTGCATGCACTTGCTATTTCCTCCCCAGCCAATGGTTTTGAGGCATTATCTATATATTGCTTCCTCTCCACTGGTGAGGTGCCTGAGCAACCTTCCTGTTACAGTCAATGTTGTGTAAAGTTGCATACCAGTGCAAATCCTGCTTACTGTACTCTTAACTACAAATTCTGCCTGCAGCACTCTAAATATCAATCCTGCCTGCTGTACTCTAAGTACAAATCCTGCCTGCTGTACTCTAAGTACAAATCCTGCCTGCTATACTCCAAGAGTAAATCCTGCTTGCTGCACTCAATAGCAAATCCTGCTTGCTGCACTCAGAAGCCAATCCTGCATGCTGCACTCAGAAGCAAATCCTGCTTGCTGCACTCAGATATAAACTCTGTCTCTGATACAAGCTCTGCCTGCTGCTCCACCCAGTCTGTCTTTCGGGTCCAGCTGCTGCGCGACCGTTGGTCTGCCCTTGAGTGGTACCTGGCATTCATCGGGAGCCAAGTCTAACCTCACCATGACAATGCTCCAGCTCATCAAGGTCATATCATTAGGGCATGTCTGCTGGGGACTGGGGTACCTCAAATGGATTGGCCTGCACTTTCTCCAGACCTGAATCCTGTAGAAAACCTATGGGATCAGCTGAGCCACCGTGTAGAGGCTCATAACTCTTTACTCCAGAACCTCATTGATAATAACTCGACATGTGAACATCATGAGACGTCATTATCAAGCTGTAATTGGTGCTGAAGGCACCAATGTACGTATTGAAACATTGACATTTTTTGTTGGCATATACCCACCACTGTTGTTGGCTTTTGTCTTAACAAGTTGTTTGAGATGAGGAAATCACCATTGCATGCTTCTACTTAAGTGCCCTACTTTCATGATAAAAGATCACTGTAGTGTGAACTGTAGTGTTATATTTATATGTATATATATCTATATATAAAACGTCGACATGTCAGCCACAGGTGCTGTAAAATAAGCAAGCGGCCATGCAACCTCCTTAGACAAAAATGAAACTGACAACATTTCATGTATAGGCAAATTGCTAAAAAGACCCATGTATTTTAAGAAGGATTTAACCCCTTAACGACCGCCGATACGCCTTTTAATGGCGGCAGTTAAGGGTACTTAAACCACAGCGCCGTTAAACGGCGCTGTGGAAAAAGTGTATAGCGCCCCCAGAGTCGGATTTTCTCTGGGGTCTCGGTTGCCAGGGGTAACCGAGACCCCAGAGAACATGATTCGGGTTGGATTTTACCGACCCCCGGGTTGCGTTCGCCGGTAAATAATCATTTTTGTGGAAAAAAAAATTATTTTCACGACTCTGCATTATAAACTTCTGTGAAGCATTTTGGCATTCAAAGTGCTCACCACACATCTAGATAAGTTCCTTGGGGGTCTAGTTTCCAAAATGGGGTTACTTGTGTTTTTTTTTACTGTTTTGGTACATCAGGGGCTCTGCAAACGCATCATAATGCCCGCAGACCATTCTATCAAAGTCTGCATTCCAAAACAGCGCTCCTTCCCTTTCGAGCTTTGCCATGCGCCCAAACAGTGGTCCCCCCCCATATATGGGATATCAGCGTACTCAGCATAAATTGCACGATACATTTTGGGGTCCAATTTCTCCTGTTACCCTTGTGAAAGTAAAAATCTGGGGGGTGAAAAGATCATTTTTGTGGAAAAAATATGATTTTTTATTTTCATGGCTCTACATTATAAACTTCTGTGAAGCAGTTGGGGGTTCATAGTGCTCACCACACATCTAGATAACCTCTGAGGGGTCTAGTTTCCAAAATGGGGTCACTTGTGGGGGGTTTCTACTGTTTAGGAACATCAGGATCTCTGCAAATGCAACATGACGCCCGCAGACCATTCCATCAAAGTCTGCAGTTTAAAACGTCACTACTTCCCTACCGAGCCCCGATGTGTGCCCAAACAGTGGTCCCCCCAACATATGGAGTATCAGCGTACTCAGGACAAACTAGTCAACAAATTTTGTGGTCCAATTTCTCCTGTTACCCTTGAGAAAATAAAAAATTGTGAGCTAAAAATCATTTTTGAGGAAAAAAAAAGGATTTTTTATTTTCACGGCTCTGCATTATAAAGTTCTGTGAAGTACTTGGGAGTTCAAATTGCTCACCACACATCTAGATTAGTTCCTTGGAGGGGTCTAGTTTCCAAAATGGGGTCACTTGTGGGGGGTTTCTACTGTTTAGGTACATCAAGAGCTCTGCAAATGCAACATGACGCCCGCAGACCATTCCATCAAAGTCTGCATTTTAAAACATCACTACTTCCCTTTCGAGCCCTGATATGTGCCCAAACAGTGGTCCCCCCCACATATGGGGTATCAGCGTACTCAGTACAAAAGTGGACAACAAATTTTGGGGTCCAATTTCTCCTGTTACCCTTGAGAAAATAAAAAATTGTGAGCTAAAAAAATCATTTTTGAGGATAAAAAAAGGATTTTTTATTTTCACGGCACTACGTTATAAATTTCTGTGAAGCACTTGGGGGTTCAAAGTGCTCACCACACATCTAGATAAGTTCCTTAATGGGTCTAGTTTTCAAAATGGGGTCACTTGTGTGGGGTTTCCATTGTTTAACACAAACACAGAGCCGAGAACAGAAAAAAGCGGCACTCACCAATGTCAGCGCAGTGATGTTCTTTAATGTGTCATATTTGTTAAAATACAACAGCAGGTTGTAGGCGATGAGGGTGCGGGGAGGGTGAATTGGACAACGGCCGTTTCACGCAATCCATGGATTGCGTGAAACGGCCGTCGTCCAGTTCACCCTCCCCGCACCCTCATCGCCTACAACCTGCTGTTGTATTTTAACAAATATGACACATTAAAGAACATCACTGCGCTGACATTGATGAGTGCCGCTTTTTTCTGTTCTCGGCTCTGTGTTTGTGTTGCATGCTTTTGTATTTTTGAAAGCTGAGCACCACTTTGCAGTTACAATTTACACTGCATGCTGTGGGTCTGAAAAGGGTTACATACATCCGCTCCATTATAGTATTGTGCGTCCTAGTGCCATTCACTCAAGTTTGTTTCCATTGTTTAGCCACATCAGGGGCTCTCCAAACGTGATATGGCGTCCAATCTCAATTCCAGCCAATTCTGCATTGAAAAAGTCAAACGGAACTCCTTCTCTTCAAAGCCCTGCCATGCACTCAAACTGTGGTTTATCCCCACATATGGGGTATCGGCGTACTCAGGACAAATTGCACAACAACATTTTCAGTCTAATTTCTCCTGTTATCCTTGTGAAAATAAAAATTTGGGGGTGAAAAGATCATTTGTGGAAAAAATGCTTTTTTTTATTTTCACGGCTCTACGTTATAAACTTCTGTGAAGCACCTGGCGGTTTAAAGTGCTCACCACACATCTAGACAAGTTCCTTAAAGGGAAGGTGCCGCAATTTTGTTTTTGTATTAAAAATGATTGTTTATATAAACAATTATTTTTAATACAAAATAAAAAATTTTAACTTTAAGATCTTTTTTATTATTAATTATTTTTGCAGCCACTGGGTGCCGCCATTTTCCTTTGCAGGAGTGTAAGAGTCCCAGCACGACACTTACATTCTGCAAATACGGCAGCCCTGGGCATAGGACTCAGTAGTCAGCGTCCGACCCCATAGCTATCATTGTGCTTCTCCCTGCTCTGATCTGGCCATGCCCCCTGGGCTGTCCACACATCACAGCAAAGGCAGGAGATCGGCGCCATCTTTTTTCAGTCCACAGTGTGTCTGTGAGCTCCACTGTTACTTGAGAGCTGCGCTGTTGGAGGGGCAGCTCCATCTGTCTCCCCTTCACACTGTCAGCAGCAGCCGTTCCCTGTCCTCTGCTGCCTGGTGTGTGGCTCTAATCTCTAGAATCGCTAGAGAGGATGAAGTGCTGCCATCTGTTGTCCTTATCATGCAGAGAGGTAACACGGGGGAGGGTGTTGTGAATTCCGTTCTCGGGCTCCCTCCTGTGGTCGTGAATGGTACTTTGGTGAGTTCGGTCCTTGGACACCCTCTGGTGGCTTTGAGTGGAACTGCTGATCTTTGAGGTTGGCTTTCTCAGCTGCTCTTGCTTATTGATTCTGCTGGCTTCCCTATTTAACTCTGCTCAGGTCGTTAGTTCATGCCAGCTGTCAATGTCTCAGTACTGGTTCAGATCTCTCTTGGATTTCTCAGATGACCTGTCTACTCCAGCAGAAGCTAAGTCCCTGCTAGTTCATTTGCTGTTCATTGGTTTTTGAATCTATTTCTCAGTACATGCTATGTTTCTAGTCCAGCTTGCTATTATGATATTTCCTTGCTAGCTGGAAGCTCTGGAGGTGCAGAGCTGCACCTCCACACTGTGAGTCGGTGTGGAGGTCTTTTTGCACACTCTGCGTGGTTTTTGTAGTTTTTAATACTGACCGCATAGTTCCCTTTCCTATCCTCTGTCTATTTAGAGAAGATCCGGCCTCCTTTGCTAAAATCTGTTTCATTCCTGTGTTTGTCACTTCCCTCTTAACTCACAGTCAATATTTGTGGGGAGCTACCTTTACTTTGGGGAATTTCTCTGAGGCAAGGTAGGCTGCTATTTCTATCTTTAGGGGTAGTTAGCTCTTAGGCTGTGAAGAGGCATCTAGGGAGAGTTAGGCACGCTCCACGGCTATTTCTAGTGTGTGTGATAGGATTAGGGATTGCGGTCAGTAGAGTTACCACTGTTATGATCCTAGTGGCAAGGATCGCAAGTTTGACTAGCTAAGTAACTAAACCGACGACCAGCTTTGGGGAAGTGGTATCTGGATTGACCGCAACCTGATCCTATCCGCAAACAACTATAGGCAGCCGTGGAACGTTACCTGGAAATCCTAGACGTCTCTTCATGGCCTGAGAAACTACCTATTCCTAGAGGGAAAGTAAAGTCCTTACTTGCCTCAGAGAAATGACCCCAAAGATATAGAAAAGCCCCCCACAAATATTAACGGTGAGTTAAGGGGAAAACACAAACGCAGAGATGAAATAGATTTAGCAAATGAGGCCCGCTAACACTAGATAGCAGAAAATAGGAAGGGAGCTGTGCGGTCAATAGAAAACCCTAAGCAAAATATCCACGCAGAGATTGCTCGAGCCCCTGCACCAACTAACGGTGCGGGGGAAGCAACTCCGTACCCCAGAGCTTACCAGCAGCAAGAACTCACATATTAGCAAGCTGGACTAAACTCATCATACACTGAAATCATATTGCAGACTGATGAGCAAAAAATAATCAAACAGAAACTTAGCTTCTCCAGAAGAGACTGAAAACGAAGATAATCAGGGGAGATCAGAATAGCACTGAATACATCGACAGCCGGCAACAAGTGGAGGTGAAGCAGAGCTAAATAGGAAACTCCCTAGTGCATAACGAGGCAGCTGATCCAGCCACAGATCCGCAGGATAACAAACAAAGCCACCAGGGGGAGCTCAAAAACAAAACTCACACAATACCACCTGTGACCACAAGAGGGAGCCCGAAAACAGAGTTCACAACAGTACCCCCCCCTTGAGGAGGGGTCACCGAACCCTCATCAAAAACCCCCAGGGCGATCAGGGTGAGCCACATGGAAGGCACGAACCAAATCAGCCGCATGAACATCAGAGGCGACAACCCAGGAATTATCCTCCTGACCATAGCCCTTCCACTTAACCAAATACTGAAGACTCCGTCTAGAAATACGAGAATACAAGATCTTCTCCACCACGTATTCCAATTCTCCCTCAACCAGCACAGGGGCAGGAGGCTCAACCGAAGGAACCACAGGCCCCACATACCTCCGCAACAACGACCGATGGAACACATTATGAATAGCAAACGATGCTTGGAGGTCCAAACGAAATGACACAGGGTTAAGGACTTCCAAAATCTTATAAGGACCGATAAACCGAGGCTTGAACTTGGGAGAGGAGACCATCATAGGAACAAAGCGAGAAGACAACCACACCAAGTCCCCAACGCGAAGTCGGGGACCCACACAGCGACGGCGGTTGGCAAAGCGCTGAGCCTTCTCTTGTGACAGCTTCAAATTGTCCACCACATGATCCCAAATCTGATGCAACCTATCCACCACAAGATCCACTCCAGGACAGTCAGAAGGCTCCACCTGACCCGAGGAAAAACGAGGATGAAACCCCGAATTACAGAAAAAAGGCGAAACCAAAGTAGCAGAACTAGCCCGATTATTAAGGGCAAATTCGGCCAATGGCAAAAAAGCCACTTAGTCGTCCTGATCAGCAGAAACAAAACATCTCAAATAGGTTTCCAAGGTCTGATTAGTTCGCTCGGTCTGGCCATTCGTCTGAGGATGGAAGGCCGACGAAAAAGACAAATCAATGCCCATCTTAGCACAAAAGGTCCGCCAAAATCTAGACACAAACTGGGATCCTCTGTCGGAAACAATATTCTCAGGGATCCCGTGCAAACGAACCACATTTTGAAAAAACAGCGGAACCAACTCGGAGGAGGAAGGCAACTTAGGCAAGGGCACCAAATGGACCATCTTAGAAAAATGATTACACACCACCCAGATGACAGACATTCTCTGAGAGACAGGGAGATCTGAAATAAAATCCATGGAAATGTGCGTCCAAGGCCTCTTCGGGACAGGCAAAGGTAACAGCAAACCACTGGCACGAGAACAGCAAGGCTTAGCCTGAGCACAAATTCCACAAGACTGCACAAAGGAACGCACATCCCGCGACAAGGAAGGCCACCAAAAGGACCTGGCCACCAAATCTCTGGTACCAAATATTCCAGGATGGCCTGCCAACACCGAAGAATGAACCTCGGAAATAACTGTGTTGGTCCATCTATCTGGGACAAACAGTCTCTCCGGTGGATAACGGTCAGGTCTATCCGCCTGAAACTCCTGCAGCACTCGTCGCAAATCTGGGGAGATGGCAGACAAAATCACCCCTTCTCTGAGGATACCAGCCGGCTCAGAATCTCCAGGAGAGTCAGGCACAAATCTCCTAGAAAGAGCATCAGCCTTCACATTCTTCGAACCAGGCAGGTACGAGACCACGAAATCAAAACGAGAGAAAAACAACGACCAACGAGCCTGTCTAGGATTCAGCCGCTTGGCCGACTCGAGATAAATCAGATTTTTGTGATCAGTCAAGACCACCACACGATGCTTAGCTCCCTCGAGCCAATGTCGCCACTCCTCAAATGCCCACTTCATAGCCAACAACTCCCGATTACCGACATCATAATTCCGCTCGGCAGGCGAAAACTTTCTTGAAAAGAAAGCACATGGCTTCATCACAGAGCCATCAGAGCTTCTCTGCGACAAAACAGCCCCCGCTCCAATCTCAGAAGCATCAACCTCGACCTGGAAAGGAAGAGAGACATCTGGCTGACATAAGACCGGAGCCGAGGAAAACCGGCGCTTCAGCTCCCGAAAGGCCTCCACAGCCGCAGGAGACCAATTAGTAACATCAGAACCCTTCTTTGTCAAATCCGTCAAAGGCTTAACAACACCAGAAAAATTAGCGATGAAGCGACGGTAAAAATTAGCAAAACCCAAGAACTTCTGAAGACTCTTAACAGATGTAGGTTGAGTCCAGTCATGAATAGCCTGAACCTTGACTGGGTCCATCTCAATAGTAGAAGGGGAAAAATTGAAACCCAAAAAAGAAACCTTCTGGACTCCAAAAAGACATTTTGAGCCCTTCACAAATAAAGCATTGGCACGCAGGACCTGAAACACCATCCTGACCTGCTTAACATGGGACTCCCAATCATCAGAAAAAAACAGAATATCATCCAGATACACAATCATAAATTTATCCAGATACTCGCGGAAGATGTCGTGCATGAAGGACTGAAAGACAGAAGGAGCGTTAGAAAGTCCAAAAGGCATCACCAAGTACTCGAAATGGCCTTCGGGCGTATTAAATGCAGTTTTCCATTCATCACCCTGCTTAATACGCACAAGATTATACGCACCACGAAGATCTATCTTGGTGAACCAACTAGACCCCCTAATGCGAGCAAACAGATCAGATAACAATGGCAAAGGATACTGAAATTTGACCGTGATTTTATTTAGAAGGCGATAATCAATACAAGGTCTCAGGGAACCATCCTTCTTAGCCACAAAAAAGAATCCCGCACCCAGAGGGGAGGAGGAGGGGCGAATAAGTCCTTTCTCCAAAGACTCCTTTATATAACTCCGCATAGCAGTATGCTCCGGCACTGACAAATTGAAAAGTCATCCCTTAGGAAACTTACTACCAGGAATCAAATTTATAGCACAATCACAATCCCTATGAGGAGGTAGAGAACTGAGTTTGGGCTCATCAAATACATCCTGGTAGTCCGACAAAAACGCAGGGACTTCAGAAGGAGTGGATGAAGCAATTGACACCACAGGAGCGTCGCCATGAATTCCCTGGCAACCCCAACTTGACACAGACATTGCTTTCCAATCCAGGACTGGATTATGAGTCTGCAACCATGGCAGACCCAACACGACAACATCATGCAAATTATGCAGAACAAGAAAGCGAATCACCTCCTGATGAACAGGAGTCATGCACATGGTCACTTGCGTCCAGTACTGAGGTTTATTCATAGCCAATGGTGTAGCATCAATACCCCTTAGTGGAACAGGGAATTTTAAAGGCTCCAAAACAAAACCACAGCGCCAGGCAAATGACAAATCCATCAGGCTCAGGGCAGCACCTGAATCTACAAAAGCCATAACCGGGTAAGATGACAGGGAACAAATCAGGGTAACAGACAAAATGAACTTAGGCTGTAAAGTACCGATGGTGACAGATTTATCAATCTTTTTTGTGCGCTTAGAGCATGCTGAGATAACATGAGCTGAGTCACCACAGTAAAAGCACAACCCATTTTGCCGTCTATAATTTTGCCGTTCACTTCTGGTCAGAATTCTATCACATTGCATAGACTCAGGTGTCTGTTCAGAAGACACCGCCAAATGGTGCGCAGGTTTGCGCTCCCGCAAACGCCGATCAATCTGAATGGCCAGAGTCATTGACTCATTCAGACCTGCAGGCGTAGGGAACCCCACCATGACATTCTTAATGGCTTCAGAAAGACCCTTTCTGAAATTTGCAGCCAGGGCACACTCATTCCATTGAGTAAGCACCGACCATTTCCAAAATTTCTGGCAATACACCTCTGCTTCATCTTGCCCCTGAGAGAGGGCCAACAAAGCTTTTTCAGCCTGGTTCTCAAGATTAGGTTCCTCATAGAGCAATCCAAGGGCCAGAAAAAACACATCCACACTGAGCAATGCAGGATCCCCTGGCGCCAATGCGAAGGCCCAATCTTGAGGGTCGCCGCGCAAGAAAGAAATAATAATCTTAACTTGCTGAACGGAATCACCAGAGGAACGAGGTTTCAAAGAAAGAAACAATTTGCAATTGTTCTTAAAATTCAGGAACCTAGATCTATCTCCAGAAAACAACTCCGGAATAGGTATTCTAGGCTCTGACATAGGACTGTGAACAACAAAATCCTGAATACTTTGTACCCTTGCAGCAAGATGATCTACACTGAAGGCCAAACTCTGGATATCCATGTCAGCAGCTGAACTCAGAGCCACACCAAGATTAAGAGGAGGAGAGAAGCTAAACACACAGCAGCTAGACACACGGCAGCAAAAAAAAAAAAAAAAAATTCCTCAAGGCTTCTCTTCTCCTGCTTCTGCCATGCAATTAACACTTTATGGGCCGGCTGTACTGTTATGATCCTAGTGGCAAGGATCGCAAGTTTGACTAGCTAAGTAACTAAACCGACGACCAGCTTTGTGGAAGTGGTATCTGGATTGACCGCAACCTGATCCTATCCGCAAACAACTATAGGCAGCCGTGGAACGTTACCTGGAAATCCTAGACGTCTCTTCACGGCCTGAGAAACTACCTATTCCTAGAGGGAAAGTAAAGTCCTTACTTGCCTCAGAGAAATGACCCCAAAGATATAGAAAAGCCCCCCACAAATATTAACGGTGAGTTAAGGGGAAAGCACAAACGCAGAGATGAAATAGATTTAGCAAATGAGGCCCGCTAACACTAGATAGCAGAAAATAGGAAGGGAGCTGTGCGGTCAATAGAAAACCCTAAGCAAAATATCCACGCAGAGATTGCTCGAGCCCCCGCACCAACTAACGGTGCGGGGGAAGCAACTCCGTACCCCAGAGCTTACCAGCAGCAAGAACTCACATATTAGCAGGCTGGACTAAACTCATCATACACTGAAATCATATTGCAGACTGATGAGTAGTGTTGAGCATTCCGATACTGCAAGTATCGGGTATCGGCCGATACTTGCTGTATCGGAATTCCGATACCGAGATCCGATATTTTTGTGATATCGGGTATCGGTATCGAAACAACATTAATGTAAAAATGTGTAAAAGAGAGAATTAAAATAAAAAATATTGCTATACTCACCTCTCCGACGCAGCCTGCACCTTACCGAGGGAAGCGGCAGCGTTCTTTGTTTAAAATTCGCGCTTTTCTTTCCTTTACGTGAGTCCCGGCTTGTGATTGGTTGCGTGCCGCCCATGTGACCGGGACGCAACCAATCACAGCAAGCCGTGACGTAATTTCAGGTCCTTCAGGATTTTAAAATTACGTTCCGGCGTTGTGATTGGTTGCGTCGCAGTCACATGGGAGACGCAACCAATCACAGCAAGCCGTGACGTAATTTCAGGTCCTTAAGGATTTTAAAATTACGTCCCGGCTTTGTGATTGGTCCGCGTCCCGGCAACATGGCCGCCATTAACCAATCACAAGCCGTGACGTCACGGGAGGCTGGACACGCGCTTTTTAAAATGGGCGCGTGTCCAGCCTCCCGTGACGTCCCGGCTTGTGATTGGTTGCGCCGCGGTCAACCAATCACAAGCCGGGAGGCTGGACACGCGCCCATTTTAAAATTTTAAAATGCGCGCGTGTCCAGCCTCCCGGCTTGTGATTGGTTGACCGCGGCGCAACCAATCACAAGCCGGGACGTCACGGGAGGCTGGACACGCGCCCATTTTAAAAAGCGCGCGTGTCCAGCCTCCCGTGACGTCACGGCTTGTGATTGGTTAATGGCGGCCATGTTGCCGGGACGCGGACCAATCACAGCAAGCCGTGACGTAATTTCGTCACGGCTTGCTGTGATTGGTCCGCGTCCCGGCAACGTGGCCGCCCTGACCAATCACAAGCCGGGACTTCACGTAACCAAGTAAAAGCGCGAATTTTAAACAAACAACGCTGCCGGTTCCCTCGCTGAGGTCCAGGCTGCGTCGGAGAGGTGAGTATAGCGATATTTTTTATTTTAATTCTTTCTTTTACACATTTATATGGATCCCAGGGCCTGAAGGAGAGTTTCCTCTCCTTCAGACCCTGGGAACCATCAGGAATACCGTCCGATACTTGAGTCCCATTGACTTGTATTGGTATCGGGTATCGGTATCGGATTGGATCCGATACTTTGCCGGTATCGGCCGATACTTTCCGATACCGATACTTTCAAGTATCGGACGGTATCGCTCAACACTACTGATGAGCAAAAAATAATCAAACAGAAACTTAGCTTCTCCAGAAGAGACTGAAAACGAAGATAATCAGGGGAGATCAGAATAGCACTGAATACATCGACAGCCGGCAACAAGTGGAGGTGAAGCAGAGCTAAATAGGAAACTCCCTAGTGCATAACGAGGCAGCTGATCCAGCCACAGATCCACAGGATAACAAACAAAGCCACCAGGGGGAGCCCAAAAACAAAACTCACACAATACCACCTGTGACCACAAGAGGGAGCCCGAAAACAGAGTTCACAACAGTACCCCCCCCTTGAGGAGGGGTCACCGAACCCTCATCAAAAACCCCCAGGGCGATCAGGGTGAGCCACATGGAAGGCACGAACCAAATCAGCCGCATGAACATCAGAGGCGACAACCCAGGAATTATCCTCCTGACCATAGCCCTTCCACTTAACCAAATACTGAAGACTCCGTCTAGAAATACGAGAATACAAGATCTTCTCCACCACGTATTCCAATTCTCCCTCAACCAGCACAGGGGCAGGAGGCTCAACCGAAGGAACCACAGGCCCCACATACCTCCGCAACAACGACCGATGGAACACATTATGAATAGCAAACGATGCTTGGAGGTCCAAACGAAATGACACAGGGTTAAGGACTTCCAAAATCTTATAAGGACCGATAAACCGAGGCTTGAACTTGGGAGAGGAGACCATCATAGGAACAAAGCGAGAAGACAACCACACCAAGTCCCCAACGCGAAGTCGGGGACCCACACAGCGACGGCGGTTGGCAAAGCGCTGAGCCTTCTCTTGTGACAGCTTCAAATTGTCCACCACATGATCCCAAATCTGATGCAACCTATCCACCACAAGATCCACTCCAGGACAGTCAGAAGGCTCCACCTGACCCGAGGAAAAACGAGGATGAAACCCCGAATTACAGAAAAAAGGCGAAACCAAAGTAGCAGAACTAGCCCGATTATTAAGGGCAAATTCGGCCAATGGCAAAAAAGCCACTTAGTCGTCCTGATCAGCAGAAACAAAACATCTCAAATAGGTTTCCAAGGTCTGATTAGTTCGCTCGGTCTGGCCATTCGTCTGAGGATGGAAGGCCGACGAAAAAGACAAATCAATGCCCATCTTAGCACAAAAGGTCCGCCAAAATCTAGACACAAACTGGGATCCTCTGTCGGAAACAATATTCTCAGGGATCCCGTGCAAACGAACCACATTTTGAAAAAACAGCGGAACCAACTCGGAGGAGGAAGGCAACTTAGGCAAGGGCACCAAATGAACCATCTTAGAAAAATGATTACACACCACCCAGATGACAGACATTCTCTGAGAGACAGGGAGATCTGAAATAAAATCCATGGAAATGTGCGTCCAAGGCCTCTTCGGGACAGGCAAAGGTAACAGCAAACCACTGGCACGAGAACAGCAAGGCTTAGCCTGAGCACAAATTCCACAAGACTGCACAAAGGAACGCACATCCCGCGACAAGGAAGGCCACCAAAAGGACCTGGCCACCAAATCTCTGGTACCAAATATTCCAGGATGGCCTGCCAACACCGAAGAATGAACCTCGGAAATAACTGTGTTGGTCCATCTATCTGGGACAAACAGTCTCTCCGGTGGATAACGGTCAGGTCTATCCGCCTGAAACTCCTGCAGCACTCGTCGCAAATCTGGGGAGATGGCAGACAAAATCACCCCTTCTCTGAGGATACCAGCCGGCTCAGAATCTCCAGGAGAGTCAGGCACAAATCTCCTAGAAAGAGCATCAGCCTTCACATTCTTCGAACCAGGCAGGTACGAGACCACGAAATCAAAACGAGAGAAAAACAACGACCAACGAGCCTGTCTAGGATTCAGCCGCTTGGCCGACTCGAGATAAATCAGATTTTTGTGATCAGTCAAGACCACCACACGATGCTTAGCTCCCTCGAGCCAATGTCGCCACTCCTCAAATGCCCACTTCATAGCCAACAACTCCCGATTACCGACATCATAATTCCGCTCGGCAGGCGAAAACTTTCTTGAAAAGAAAGCACATGGCTTCATCACAGAGCCATCAGAGCTTCTCTGCGACAAAACAGCCCCCGCTCCAATCTCAGAAGCATCAACCTCGACCTGGAAAGGAAGAGAGACATCTGGCTGACATAAGACCGGAGCCGAGGAAAACCGGCGCTTCAGCTCCCGAAAGGCCTCCACAGCCGCAGGAGACCAATTAGTAACATCAGAACCCTTCTTTGTCAAATCCGTCAAAGGCTTAACAACACCAGAAAAATTAGCGATGAAGCGACGGTAAAAATTAGCAAAACCCAAGAACTTCTGAAGACTCTTAACAGATGTAGGTTGAGTCCAGTCATGAATAGCCTGAACCTTGACTGGGTCCATCTCAATAGTAGAAGGGGAAAAATTGAAACCCAAAAAAGAAACCTTCTGGACTCCAAAAAGACATTTTGAGCCCTTCACAAATAAAGCATTGGCACGCAGGACCTGAAACACCATCCTGACCTGCTTAACATGGGACTCCCAATCATCAGAAAAAAACAGAATATCATCCAGATACACAATCATAAATTTATCCAGATACTCGCGGAAGATGTCGTGCATGAAGGACTGAAAGACAGAAGGAGCGTTAGAAAGTCCAAAAGGCATCACCAAGTACTCGAAATGGCCTTCGGGCGTATTAAATGCAGTTTTCCATTCATCACCCTGCTTAATACGCACAAGATTATACGCACCACGAAGATCTATCTTGGTGAACCAACTAGACCCCCTAATGCGAGCAAACAGATCAGATAACAATGGCAAAGGATACTGAAATTTGACCGTGATTTTATTTAGAAGGCGATAATCAATACAAGGTCTCAGGGAACCATCCTTCTTAGCCACAAAAAAGAATCCCGCACCCAGAGGGGAGGAGGAGGGGCGAATAAGTCCTTTCTCCAAAGACTCCTTTATATAACTCCGCATAGCAGTATGCTCCGGCACTGACAAATTGAAAAGTCATCCCTTAGGAAACTTACTACCAGGAATCAAATTTATAGCACAATCACAATCCCTATGAGGAGGTAGAGAACTGAGTTTGGGCTCATCAAATACATCCTGGTAGTCCGACAAAAACGCAGGGACTTCAGAAGGAGTGGATGAAGCAATTGACACCACAGGAGCGTCGCCATGAATTCCCTGGCAACCCCAACTTGACACAGACATTGCTTTCCAATCCAGGACTGGATTATGAGTCTGCAACCATGGCAGACCCAACACGACAACATCATGCAAATTATGCAGAACAAGAAAGCGAATCACCTCCTGATGAACAGGAGTCATGCACATGGTCACTTGCGTCCAGTACTGAGGTTTATTCATAGCCAATGGTGTAGCATCAATACCCCTTAGTGGAACAGGGAATTTTAAAGGCTCCAAAACAAAACCACAGCGCCAGGCAAATGACAAATCCATCAGGCTCAGGGCAGCACCTGAATCTACAAAAGCCATAACCGGGTAAGATGACAGGGAACAAATCAGGGTAACAGACAAAATGAACTTAGGCTGTAAAGTACCGATGGTGACAGATTTATCAATCTTTTTTGTGCGCTTAGAGCATGCTGAGATAACATGAGCTGAGTCACCACAGTAAAAGCACAACCCATTTTGCCGTCTATAATTTTGCCGTTCACTTCTGGTCAGAATTCTATCACATTGCATAGACTCAGGTGTCTGTTCAGAAGACACCGCCAAATGGTGCGCAGGTTTGCGCTCCCGCAAACGCCGATCAATCTGAATGGCCAGAGTCATTGACTCATTCAGACCTGCAGGCGTAGGGAACCCCACCATGACATTCTTAATGGCTTCAGAAAGACCCTTTCTGAAATTTGCAGCCAGGGCACACTCATTCCATTGAGTAAGCACCGACCATTTCCAAAATTTCTGGCAATACACCTCTGCTTCATCTTGCCCCTGAGAGAGGGCCAACAAAGCTTTTTCAGCCTGGTTCTCAAGATTAGGTTCCTCATAGAGCAATCCAAGGGCCAGAAAAAACACATCCACACTGAGCAATGCAGGATCCCCTGGCGCCAATGCGAAGGCCCAATCTTGAGGGTCGCCGCGCAAGAAAGAAATAATAATCTTAACTTGCTGAACGGAATCACCAGAGGAACGAGGTTTCAAAGAAAGAAACAATTTGCAATTGTTCTTAAAATTCAGGAACCTAGATCTATCTCCAGAAAACAACTCCGGAATAGGTATTCTAGGCTCTGACATAGGACTGTGAACAACAAAATCCTGAATACTTTGTACCCTTGCAGCAAGATGATCTACACTGAAGGCCAAACTCTGGATATCCATGTCAGCAGCTGAACTCAGAGCCACACCAAGATTAAGAGGAGGAGAGAAGCTAAACACACAGCAGCTAGACACACGGCAGCAAAAAAAAAAAAAAAAAATTCCTCAAGGCTTCTCTTCTCCTGCTTCTGCCATGCAATTAACACTTTATGGGCCGGCTGTACTGTTATGATCCTAGTGGCAAGGATCGCAAGTTTGACTAGCTAAGTAACTAAACCGACGACCAGCTTTGTGGAAGTGGTATCTGGATTGACCGCAACCTGATCCTATCCGCAAACAACTATAGGCAGCCGTGGAACGTTACCTGGAAATCCTAGACGTCTCTTCACGGCCTGAGAAACTACCTATTCCTAGAGGGAAAGTAAAGTCCTTACTTGCCTCAGAGAAATGACCCCAAAGATATAGAAAAGCCCCCCACAAATATTAACGGTGAGTTAAGGGGAAAGCACAAACGCAGAGATGAAATAGATTTAGCAAATGAGGCCCGCTAACACTAGATAGCAGAAAATAGGAAGGGAGCTGTGCGGTCAATAGAAAACCCTAAGCAAAATATCCACGCAGAGATTGCTCGAGCCCCCGCACCAACTAACGGTGCGGGGGAAGCAACTCCGTACCCCAGAGCTTACCAGCAGCAAGAACTCACATATTAGCAGGCTGGACTAAACTCATCATACACTGAAATCATATTGCAGACTGATGAGTAGTGTTGAGCATTCCGATACTGCAAGTATCGGGTATCGGCCGATACTTGCTGTATCGGAATTCCGATACCGAGATCCGATATTTTTGTGATATCGGGTATCGGTATCGAAACAACATTAATGTAAAAATGTGTAAAAGAGAGAATTAAAATAAAAAATATTGCTATACTCACCTCTCCGACGCAGCCTGCACCTTACCGAGGGAAGCGGCAGCGTTCTTTGTTTAAAATTCGCGCTTTTCTTTCCTTTACGTGAGTCCCGGCTTGTGATTGGTTGCGTGCCGCCCATGTGACCGGGACGCAACCAATCACAGCAAGCCGTGACGTAATTTCAGGTCCTTCAGGATTTTAAAATTACGTTCCGGCGTTGTGATTGGTTGCGTCGCAGTCACATGGGAGACGCAACCAATCACAGCAAGCCGTGACGTAATTTCAGGTCCTTAAGGATTTTAAAATTACGTCCCGGCTTTGTGATTGGTCCGCGTCCCGGCAACATGGCCGCCATTAACCAATCACAAGCCGTGACGTCACGGGAGGCTGGACACGCGCTTTTTAAAATGGGCGCGTGTCCAGCCTCCCGTGACGTCCCGGCTTGTGATTGGTTGCGCCGCGGTCAACCAATCACAAGCCGGGAGGCTGGACACGCGCCCATTTTAAAATTTTAAAATGCGCGCGTGTCCAGCCTCCCGGCTTGTGATTGGTTGACCGCGGCGCAACCAATCACAAGCCGGGACGTCACGGGAGGCTGGACACGCGCCCATTTTAAAAAGCGCGCGTGTCCAGCCTCCCGTGACGTCACGGCTTGTGATTGGTTAATGGCGGCCATGTTGCCGGGACGCGGACCAATCACAGCAAGCCGTGACGTAATTTCGTCACGGCTTGCTGTGATTGGTCCGCGTCCCGGCAACGTGGCCGCCCTGACCAATCACAAGCCGGGACTTCACGTAACCAAGTAAAAGCGCGAATTTTAAACAAACAACGCTGCCGGTTCCCTCGCTGAGGTCCAGGCTGCGTCGGAGAGGTGAGTATAGCGATATTTTTTATTTTAATTCTTTCTTTTACACATTTATATGGATCCCAGGGCCTGAAGGAGAGTTTCCTCTCCTTCAGACCCTGGGAACCATCAGGAATACCGTCCGATACTTGAGTCCCATTGACTTGTATTGGTATCGGGTATCGGTATCGGATTGGATCCGATACTTTGCCGGTATCGGCCGATACTTTCCGATACCGATACTTTCAAGTATCGGACGGTATCGCTCAACACTACTGATGAGCAAAAAATAATCAAACAGAAACTTAGCTTCTCCAGAAGAGACTGAAAACGAAGATAATCAGGGGAGATCAGAATAGCACTGAATACATCGACAGCCGGCAACAAGTGGAGGTGAAGCAGAGCTAAATAGGAAACTCCCTAGTGCATAACGAGGCAGCTGATCCAGCCACAGATCCACAGGATAACAAACAAAGCCACCAGGGGGAGCCCAAAAACAAAACTCACACAATACCACCTGTGACCACAAGAGGGAGCCCGAAAACAGAGTTCACAACATACCACCTCCTCAGAGCTTGTCCCAGGTTTTCCGTTTTAACCATCAGGTCATTCTGGGTGCTCCTAACCACCAGGTCCATAACAGTACAGCTGGCCAACAAAGTGTTAATGCATCTCAAAAGAGGGATAAGAGAAGTTCTGGGTCAATTTTTTTTTCTTTGCAGCTTGTTTTGTCTTTCTTTTCCCCGTAACCTCTGGGTGGTTCAGGACTCAGGTGTAGATATGGATATTCATGGTTTGTCCTCTTGTGTGGATCAACTCACTGCAAGGGTACAAAGTATTCAAGATTATGTAGTTCAGAATCCGATGTTAGAGCCTAGAATTCCAATTCCTGATTTGTTTTCTGGGGATAGATCTAAATTTCTGAATTTCAAAAATAATTGCAGACTGTTTCTTGCTCTGAAACCCCGCTCCTCTGGTGACCCCATTCAGCAAGTAAAGATTATTATTTCTTTGTTGCGTGGCGACCCGCAAGACTGGGCATTCTCCCTTGAGCCAGGAAATCCTGCATTGCTTAATGTAGATGCATTTTTCCTGGCGCTTGGATTGCTTTATGACAAACCAAATTCTGTGGATCAGGCAGAAAAGATCTTGCTGGCTCTATGTCAGGGTCAGGATGAAGCAGAAGTATATTGCCAGAAGTTTAGAAAGTGGTCTGTGCTTACACAATGGAATGAGTGTGCCCTGGCAGCAATTTTCAGAAAGGGTCTTTCTGAAGCCCTTAAAGATGTTATGGTGGGATTCCCCACGCCTGCTGGTCTGAATGAGTCTATGTCCTTGGCCATTCAGATCGATCGACGCTTACGTGAGCGCAAAACTGTGCACCATTTGGCGGTATCTTCTGAGCAGAGGCCTGAGCCTATGCAATGTGATAGGACTCTGACCAGAGCTGAACGACAAGAACACAGATGTCAGAATGGGCTGTGTTTTTACTGTGGTGACTCCTCTCATGCTATCTCTGATTGTCCTAAGCGCACTAGGAGGTTCGCTGGGTCTGTCACCGTTAGTACTGTACAGCCTAAATTTCTCTTGTCTGTTACTCTGATTTGCTCTTTGTCATCCTATTCTGGCATTTGTGGATTCGGGTGCTGCCCTGAACTTGATGGACTTGGAGTTTGCCAGGCGCTGTGGTTTTTCCTTGGAGCCTTTGCAGAGTCCTATTCCCTTAAGGGGGATTGATGCTACGCCATTGGCCAAGAATAAACCTCAGTACTGGACTCAGCTGACCATGTGCATGGCTCCCGCACATCAGGAAAATATTCGCTTTTTGGTGTTGCATAATTTGCATGATGTTGTCGTGTTGGGTTTGCCATGGTTACAGGTTCATAATCCAGTACTGGATTGGAAATCAATGTCTGTGTCTAGTTGGGGTTGTCAAGGGATACATAGTGATGTTCCTTTGATGTTAATTTCTTCTTCCACTCCTTCTGAAGTCCCTGAGTTTTTGTTGGATTACCAGGATGTTTTTGATGAGCCCAAGTCCAGTGCCCTACCGCCTCATAGGGACTGTGATTGCGCTATTAATTTGATTCCTGGTAGTAAGTTCCCTAAGGGCCGACTTTTCAATTTATCTGTGCCAGAACATGCCGCTATGCGGAGTTATGTAAAGGAGTCCTTGGAGAAAGGGCATATTCGCCCGTCTTCGTCACCGTTGGGAGCAGGGTTCTTTTTTGTGGCCAAGAAGGATGGCTCTCTGAGACCCTGTATAGATTACCGCCTTCTCAATAAAATCACGGTCAAATTTCAGTACCCTTTGCCTCTGCTGTCTGATTTGTTTGCTCGGATTAAGGGGGCTAGTTGGTTTACCAAGATTGACCTTCGAGGGGCGTATAATCTTGTGCATATTAAACAGGGCGATGAATGGAAAACAGCATTTAATACAACCGAGGGCCATTTTGAGTACCTGGTGATGCCATTCGGGCTTTCTAATGCTCCATCTGTGTTTCAGTCCTTTATGCACGACATCTTCCGGAAGTATCTGGATAGGTTCATGATTGTATATTTGGATGATATTTTGGTCTTTTCGGATGATTGGGAGTCTCATGTGAGGCAGGTCAGGATGGTATTCCAGGTCCTTCGTGCTAATGCGTTGTTTGTGAAGGGGTCTAAATGCCTCTTTGAAGTTCAGAAGGTTTCCTTTTTGGGCTTCATTTTTTCCCCTTCTACTATCGAGATGGACCCTGTTAAAGTTCAGTCCATTTATGATTGGACTCAACCTACATCTGTGAAGAGTCTTCAGAAGTTTCTGGGCTTTGCTAATTTTTACCGTCGCTTCATCGCTAATTTTTCTAGTGTGGTTAAGCCGTTGACTGATTTGACGAAGAAAGGCGCTGATGTGGTGAACTGGTCCCCTGCGGCCGTTGAGGCTTTTCAGGAGCTTAAACGTCGCTTTACTTCGGCCCCTGTGTTGCGTCAGCCAGATGTTTCGCTCCGTTTTCAGGTCGAGGTTGATGCTTCTGAGATTGGGGCAGGGGCTGTTTTGTCTCAGAGAAGTTCTGATGGCTCTTTGATGAAGCCATGTGCTTTCTTTTCTAGAAAGTTTTCGCCTGCTGAGCGTAATTATGATGTCGGCAATCGGGAGTTGTTGGCTATGAAGTGGGCATTTGAGGAGTGGCGACATTGGCTTGAGGGAGCCAAACACCGCGTGGTGGTCTTGACTGATCACAAGAATCTGACTTACCTCGAGTCTGCCAAGTAATTGAATCCTAGACAGGCTCGATGGTCGCTGTTTTTCTCCCGGTTCGATTTTGTGGTCTCATACCTTCCGGGATCTAAGAATGTGAAGGCTGATGCCCTTTCTAGGAGTTTTTACCTGATTCTCCGGGAGTCCCTGAGCCGGCTGGTATTCTCAAAGAGGGGGTGATTCTGTCTGCCATTTCCCCTGATTTGCGGCGGGTGCTGCAGGAGTTTCAGGCTGATAGACCTGACCACTGTCCAGTGGACAAACTGTTTGTCCCTGATAGATGGACTAGTAAAGTTATTTCTGAGGTTCATTGTTCAGTATTGGCTGGTCATCCTGGGATTTTTGGTACCAGAGATTTGGTTGCTAGATCCTTTTGGTGGCCTTCCTTGTCACGGGATGTGCGTTCTTTTGTGCAGTCCTGTGGGACTTGTGCTCGGGCCAAGCCTTGCTGTTCTCGTGCCAGTGGGTTGCTTTTGCCTTTGCCTGTCCCGAAGAGGCCCTGGACGCATATTTCCATGGATTTTATTTCTGATCTTCCTGTCTCTCAAAGTATGTCCGTCATCTGGGTGGTTTGTGATCGGTTTTCTAAGATGGTCCATTTGGTACCCTTGCCTAAATTGCCTTCTTCCTCTGATTTGGTTCCATTATTTTTTCAGCATGTGGTTCGTTTGCATGGCATTCCGGAGAACATTGTGTCTGACAGAGGTTCCCAGTTTGTTTCTAGGTTTTGGCGGTCCTTTTGTGCTAAGATGGGCATTGATTTGTCTTTTTCTTCAGCGTTCCATCCTCAGACAAATGGCCAAACCGAACGAACCAATCAGACCTTGGAAACCTATCTGAGATGCTTTGTTTCTGCTGATCAGGATGATTGGGTGACCTTCTTGCCATTGGCCGAGTTCGCCCTTAATAATCGGGCTAGTTCGGCCACTTTGGTTTCGCCTTTTTTTTGTAATTCTGGTTTTCATCCTCGTTTTTCTTCAGGGCAGGTTGAGCCTTCTGACTGTCCTGGTGTGGATTCTGTGGTGGACAGGTTACAGCAAATTTGGACTCACGTGGTGGACAATTTGACGTTGTCTCAGGAGAAGGCGCAACGTTTTGCTAACCGCCGTCGCTGTGTTGGTCCCCGACTTCGTGTTGGGGATTTGGTTTGGTTGTCTTCTCGTTATGTCCCTATGAAGGTTTCTTCTCCTAAGTTTAAGCCTCGTTTCATTGGTCCTTATAAGATTTCTGAAATTATCAATCCTGTGTCGTTTCGTTTGGCCCTTCCAGCTTCTTTTGCCATCCATAATGTGTTCCATAGGTCGTTGTTGCGGAGATATGTGGCGCCTATGGTTCCTTCCGTTGATCCTCCTGCTCCGGTGTTGGTTGAGGGGGAGTTGGAGTATGTGGTGGAGAAGATTTTGGATTCTCGTATTTTGAGACGGAAGCTTCAGTACCTGGTTAAATGGAAGGGTTATGGTCAGGAGGATAATTCCTGGGTTGTTGCCTCCGATGTCCACGCTGCCGATTTGGTTCGTGCCTTTCATTTGGCTCGTCCTGATCGGCCTGGGGGCTCTGGTGAGGGTTCGGTGACCCCTCCTCAAGGGGGGATACTGTTGTGAATTCCGTTCTCGGGCTCCCTCCTGTGGTCGTGAATGGTACTTTGGTGAGTTCGGTCCTTGGACACCCTCTGGTGGCTTTGAGTGGAACTGCTGATCTTTGAGGTAGGCTTTCTCAGCTGCTCTTGCTTATTGATTCTGCTGGCTTCCCTATTTAACTCTGCTCAGGTCGTTAGTTCATGCCAGCTGTCAATGTCTCAGTACTGGTTCAGATCTCTCTTGGATTTCTCAGATGACCTGCCTACTCCAGCAGAAGCTAAGTCCCTGCTAGTTCATTTGCTGTTCATTGGTTTTTGAATCTATTTCTCAGTACATGCTATGTTTCTAGTCCAGCTTGCTATTATGATATTTCCTTGCTAGCTGGAAGCTCTGGGGGTGCAGAGCTGCACCTCCACACTGTGAGTCGGTGTGGAGGTCTTTTTGCACACTCTGCGTGGTTTTTGTAGTTTTTAATACTGACCGCATAGTTCCCTTTCCTATCCTCTGTCTATTTAGAGAAGATCCGGCCTCCTTTGCTAAAATCTGTTTCATTCCTGTGTTTGTCACTTCCCTCTTAACTCACAGTCAATATTTGTGGGGGGCTACCTTTACTTTGGGGAATTTCTCTGAGGCAAGGTAGGCTGCTATTTCTATCTTTAGGGGTAGTTAGCTCTTAGGCTGTGAAGAGGCGTCTAGGGAGAGTTAGGCACGCTCCACGGCTATTTCTAGTGTGTGTGATAGGATTAGGGATTGCGGTCAGTAGAGTTACCACCTCCTCAGAGCTTGTCCCAGGTTTTCCGTTTTAACCATCAGGTCATTCTGGGTGCTCCTAACCACCAGGTCCATAACAGGAGGGGGAGAGTCTCTCTGTGCTGCTCCCGCCCTGCCTCTCACTGCAGACACTGATCAAGGACATCAGACCGTGGTGTATCTATTACTATGCTGTGTGATACTGACTGCTGAGCCGTGTATCTAATCCGATCCTGTGTGATACTGACTGCTGAGCTGTGTATCTAATCCTCTCCTGTGTGATACTGTCTGCTGATCCATGCATCTAATTCTCTCCTGTGTGATACTGACTGCTGAGCCATGCATCTAATCCGATCCTGTGTGATACTGACTGCTGAGCCGTGTATCTAATCCTCTCCTGTGTGATACTGACTGCTGAGCCGTGTAACTAATCCTCTCCTGTGTGATACTGTCTGCTGAGCCGTGTATCTAATCCTATACTTTGTGATACTATCTATTGAGCCGTGTATCTAATCCTCTCCTATGCACTCCTCTCCCCCCTGCATGTCTTTCCCCATTGCACACACAGCTCAGTGCGTGCGATAACAGGAGTTGCAGGGGTCATGCTGTATTATGGCATTATGTGTGATCTATATGACTGTATTATATGTGATCTATATGGCGGTATTATGCTTGATCAGTATTGTGGAATGATGTAAAAGCTATACGACGGTATTATATGAGAACTATATTGTGGGATTATGTGTGATATGTGGCAGTATTATGTGAAAATTATATGGTGGTATTGTGTGAGATGTATGTGGCGGTATTATGTGAGATGTATGTGGTGGTATTATGTGTGATCTATATGGCGGTATTATGTGAGATGTATGAGGCGGCATTATGTGTGATCTATATGGTGGCACTATGTGTGATCTGTATGGCGGCATTATGTGAGAACACTATGGCGGTATTATGTGAGAACACTATGGCGGTATTATGTGTGATCTATATGGTGGTATTATGTGAGAACTGTATGACAGTATTGTGTGATCTATTTGATAGTATTATGTGTGATCTATATGGCGGTATTATGTGAGGACACTATGGCAGTATTATCTTCAAAAAGGGGACCCATTCTAGGGTTGTTCTGGCTGAGCACCTGCACGCGGGTCTGGGGTAATAGAGGGGGCAGCATGACCTCCAGTTAGGTGCCGTCAGGGGAGGGCTGGTGAGGCAGCTGAAGAGAGGGGTCTCATGTTTATTGTTACTATATGGCTACATTTCCTTCCCAGCTTCACCCCGTACTGCGCCTGTCATCTCGCTTTCACACATCTGTAAGAGGGTGGTGCTGTTATGCATAATAAGAAACACGCTGTCACTTTAAGAGGCTGCACCCCCTTGTCTATGTGATGGTATGTTCTGCTGTTCTCCCTTGCTCTTGTTTTGCTATGGACTGCTCAGGGCTGAGTGAAGGGGTGGAGCTGAAGCAGCGTGGAGAGAGAAGTTTCCAGAGGGAACAGAGAGAACTTTGGGTGCTTTGCTATCTGCAAGGGAGAGACTTTTGCTGCAGGAAAGATTACACAGCTTAAGACGAACTGCGTTTGCTAAATAGACGTTCCCGGCTACAGCAAAGGGTGGCTGTTCTGCGCTGGTTTGTGAAGCCACGAAGATAGCGAGAAGGGGACCTACGGTTTCCAGGAGCAAAGAGAAGACCACGCTTTACAGAGCCGACAGGAACCCGTGTGTACCACAGCTAAGGACTTCGGGGGCCCCCTGGGACTGGACCTGTGTCCCCAACGTCACCGTGAGTCTGTTCCTGTCTGGTGCACCAGTTAGGGCCTAGTGCAGACTTCAGCAGTTAGAGCACGGTAGCCGTGTGGCCTGTGTAGTAAAGGCCAGGGAGGCTATATGCAGAGTAGCATCGATATATATATGTTCCATTGTGCAAAGTTGATTATGAGATAGGTTCTGAGTTTGCAATTGCTTAAGTATCGTGCTATTTTACATACAAGTTGACTCATGTGCATTATCTTTTACTATTGTAAACCCGTTTGCATCTTCCTTGTCCCTTCCATTCCCTGTCTCCCAATAAATCTATCCTTTGTTGTTTGCACCTCATCTTGTGTACAGTAGTCTTCCTGCACCGTGGTGGTCCCCGGGCCATCGCTTCACATCGCCAGGACAGGATGGAGAAGACAGGAGCTGAGGAGGGGAATGGGGTCTTTGCATGCAATGTCGGAATCAGAACAGGCCATCAATCCGCAGAAATGTTTCCTGGGTTTCTGTGGAGCAGACAAGCAGACTGTCCATAGATGTGTATAAAAGACAGCACTCTATGTACAATCCCTGGCTGCTCCGCACACCAAACAGGGTGCCCCCCATAGACCTGCACACTGCTCTCCTGAAATACTCTGTGCTGCTGTCACCATGCTCCCTCCACCATATATCTCCCAGAATCCTTGCTACCTGCCATCCTCTGTGATTGTCTACTTGTCAGTATAACTTTGCAATCACCAACAAAATGGCTGCTCACTGGGTTCCTGAATATCATCCGCTCTTATCCCTTAGCAAACACCCAGAAGGGGAGGAGAGGAATGATATCACACACTTCAGCAGACTCCGCCCATATTTACTGCAGTGCAGTAATGTGAGCTAATTGTACACTAGGTTTTTGTCAAATTTCAGCAGCTGCTCCCCCTAGTGTTTAAAAGTGGAAATGTCAAACCTTTTCAAATTATTTTTCATATTTTACTAAATTATAAACAAATGATAATATTTTTTAAGAAAATGTAAACATTAATTCTTTACATTTTTTCAATTGCTGGAAAAAAAATGTTTTGATGGCACCTTCACTTTAAAGGGTCTAGTTTCCAAAATGGTGTCACTTGTGGGGGGTTTCTACTGTTTAGGCACATCAGGGGCTCTACAAACGCAACATGGCGTCCGATCTCAATTTCAGCTAATTCTGCATTGAAAAAGTCAAACAGTGCTCCTTCTCTTCCAAGCCCTGCCATGTGCCCAAACTGTAGTTTACCCCCACATATGGGGTATCGGCGTACTCAGGACAAATTGCATAACAAATTTTGTGGTTCATTTTCTCTTTTTACACTTGTGAAAATAAAAAAATTGGTTCTAAAGTAAAATGTTTGCAAAAAAAAGTTAAGTGTTCATTTTTTCCTTCTACATTGTTTCAGTTGCTGTGAAGCACGTCAAGATTTAATAAACTTCTTGAATGTGGTTTTGAGCACCTTGAGGGGTGTAGTTTTTATATTAAAAACACACTGGCGCTAAACACACTCTGAAATAAAAGGTAGAAAAAGAGAGCTGCTGGTATTTAAACAGAGGCTGTGCCTACCTCTGTCAGTTATATGAAACTAAATAATAATTCAAAAATACCGCTGTAGTGAAACCTCCACCAGGGGGAGCTGGTGAGGGAAGAGAGGTTAAACACTAAGCGTAGTAACACAGAGCTCAGGCACAGGTGTCACAGGTAATGAGAGAAGCCAGAAAAGCCAAGGTCATACACAGAGATATCAGCACTGTACACAGGGGCAGTCAGGAGAATAGTCAGGGACACGCAAGAAATCAGAGCCTACTGGGAACGTGGTAACCAAAACGTGAGACGTAAAACAAAGTCGGGGCACAAACCAAAGTCAGAACCAGGCGGGGAGCGTGGTGTCAGAGACAGAAAACAAGAGGCGAAGTCCAGAGATCAAATCGAGTCATACACGGGTACAGGCAGTCAGAGACACAAGGATCACCAAAATCAGAATACAGGTCAGGGGCTCAAGCTGGGAAGCATGAACTATCACTAACACCGGTCAGCAGGCTGTGAGGGACTGAAATAGCCCAGCTAGCTCAAGAACGAGGCTGAGGAGATTAACCCCTGCATGACCAGTCCCAAGAGAGGAAAGATGAAAATAAACTCCCGACTGAACCATGACAACCGTGCTGCAAAAGATGATAAATTGAATGACCCAAGTTACACACAGAGTCACCAATTGTACTGTAAACTGTTTCTAGAGAAATCAGTCCGTCTGACAGCTAATCCAGGCACCTATTACACATAAAAATGTGAGTCCGCTTTTAAGGAACTGTACTAATTATACGTTAGTTCCGTTGCTACTTGTATATCTTTATGTAATCCACGTACCTTCTAGAAGTCTGGCAGGTGAGGGGTTACCCAATATATAGGTGCACACCGCCATCCCGGGTGAATGAAGGTGTTGCTGCAAAGTACGTTGTTGGGCAAGGGAACACTGCGCGTGTATCACCCAGGGGTTGTGCGATAGGCGGAGAGAACGGCCGCTACGTGCAGAGCCAGAGACGTCCCTGGTTACACGAGGAGGAAAAAAATGGCCGACGCTCCTCGGCCGCTCGACCGCTTGTGACGTCACTGGTCTACGGAGCCTGATTAGGACCAAAAAACCAACACGTTTCAAAGTGAGTCGCACTTCTTCGTCAGAGTTACGGACCCCTATCGGTCACTTCATTTATATAGTATAACCGGCAAGTCCCCTGCCTACCACTATTAACCCTGTGTATAACCGAACTATATTTTCACCTACTAGAGGAGTAGCTTAGTGCGTTCCCCAATTATATTGGATACTTAGTTAACAAATTAAAATATAACTTTATTATACTACAAATGTAAATCACTAAAAACTGAAATAGATTCTAAAATATAAATATGCTTAAAAATGCCTGTTAATTTAGATTTCTCTGGATGTGGCCCTTTGTATTAAAACATATATAATGCTAATTATGCCTGTAATTTATTTACAATTTGTTACACTTCTAAAATGGTCATTATAATAATGATGATAATTGTACTACCACTAGCATCTTTTTATTAATTTATATTGCCAATTATACTGGTGGTCTGAACAATGATCATAAGAATAATAATTTTAGTTCCACCTTACTTTTTCCAGAGATGTCAGTCATCTATAACAGAGTACATCCTGGTATATTTTATTCTACAGTAGTGCGCTTTACTACAGGTAGTCCTTAGAAAGCATACAGCTCCAGTTCAGAATTGAGACCTTTAGGAACTAGACTATCTAAGATAAAAATCCATTTGGATTCCCTTCTGGACATTTGTTTAATAAAATCTCCCCTCTCCAATTTTGGTTTACCACTTGAATTCCACAGAATTGGGCACCTTTAAATGATTGTTGATGTTTTTCTTTAAAATGGCAGGAGAGGGGGTGTCCCATAAAACCTTTTAAAATATTCTTACAGTGTTCTTTCATACATTCACTGAGCTTTCGTTTCGTGCGGCCCACATAAAGCTTTTTGCATGGACATTGGATTATATAGATGACTCCCTTGGAGTTACAGGATATATGGTCTTTAATAGGGTTGAGCGACCTTTAGTTTTTAGGGTCGAGTCGGGTTTTGTGAAACCCGACTGTCTTAAAAGTCGAGTCGAGTGAAATCGGCCGACCACCGTGAAAAGTCGGGTTTCGGCCGAAACACGAAGGAAGGAAAATATATATATATATTTTTTTCTCTCTCTCTCTCTCTCTCTCTCTCTCTCTCTCTCTCTCCCCCTCTCCGTCCCAGCACAGAAAACTTTGTATTGCACATTCCAAATCCCTACTGCGCACAAGCGATAACATGACGATAGGCGTTCACTCCCCTAAGACCTATGTCATCACTCTGCCCACGCTCATTCATTGGCTGAAAAAATGGCGCTAAACGCGTCATACGAAACGCGACTTTGGCGCCAAGATCGCGTACCGCATGGCCGACCCCGCACAGGGATCGGGTCGGGTTTCATGAGACGCCGACTTTGCCAAAGGTCGGCGACTTATGAAAATGAACGACCCGTTTCGCTCAACCCTAGTCTTTAATAATAAATTCATTAGTCCCGTTCATATCTGAAAATTTTGATTGTCTTGTTTTCTTAAAAGTGGTATGTGTGCATGCAAAGAAAGCCCCACAGGGTAAAAATCCAGTTCTCGTTTTATCCTTCGTCACTGGGTTATTGTCTGTTCTCGTGTGGGTCATTCTCGTTGTGGGGGCTATAAGATGGCCCAGCGATTGAGTTTTTCTATATACAAATCTGGGGTTATTGGGGAGAAATTCCCCTACTACCTTATCCTTTCTTAAAATTGGCTAATGTCTCCATATGATGTTGACAATTTTTTTGTATCCTGCATGGAACTGTGTAATGAATGCTAATGTTAAAATTTGTTCCTGTATGGCTTATATCATATAGTTCATTTATTTTTTTCACCACTGCACTTTCCCTATATTGTTTTCCTACCTGCATTGAGAGTGATATTGCAGGGGAGATAGGGGCAGTCTGCGCTGAGTAGGGGCGCCAAAAAATCGACTCTTAGGGTTCCAACCTCCACAGACAGGCAGGTGTCAGCAGTAGGTGTATCTAGGACCTTAATAGGCTATTTTACAATTTTTGTGTGACAATTTTTTCCTCTACATTGGGTCTGGGTTTTATATTGATTAATTATTAAAAGTGAAGTTTTAAGGGGTTATATGTGCGCCAAAGAGAAAAGGTACCCAGAGGTTTTTAACAGGTACCAAAAGAAATGGTTGCTTCCCATGTCTAAATTGTATAAACTGTACGTACATGGTCAAAGGACCTACATTCCAGCATCCAACGACGGGAAAAGTATACGAAATTAAGCAGTTGTTAACCTGTAGTTCAGGCCATGTTATCTATGTACTCATGTGCCCTTGTAACCTGTGGTATGTTGGGGAAACGACTTGTGAGTTCAAGACTAGAATGAACCAACATAGATATACTATAAGAAAAAATAGAGTCGATCTCCCTGTACCTAAACATTTTGCTGACTGTAAGCATACTGAGAAGGATCTAAAATGTAGGATAATTGATGCTGTCCCGGTACAGAGAAGAGGAGGAGACAGAGAGCTGATCCTCAAAAAAAGAGAACTAATGTGGATATATGAACTCAATACCCTTAGACCTAGGGGACTCAATGCTGATTTTAAGATGCATACAATTATTTGAGAACACCCATCAATCCAGAAGTGTATTATTATAGGTTCCAAAGATATAGTAATGTGATTACTGGTTTTTAATTTAGGAAATACTATATTACAAGTGTAAAGATGTATTTTTCTAATTTTATATTTATCTTTGTTTAGATGATGTTCAGTGCCCAAACAAGATTAGAATACTGCCGGAGAGGACCTTGTGAATATGGAGGACATAAAGTAGAATACTCTCTGAATATCTCATTTGAAAAAGTGATGTAAAATGAATTTCAATATTTTTTCTTTACTGTACTTTACTGTGTTGGACTGTGGCCTGATCAATAAAAGCAGCAAAAATACCATATCTAATTGTTTTTAATCCACCTAGATGTCAATAGAGGCAATACGCCGGGACATACGTGCTACCGCCTATAATAGTTAAAACTGGGGGCGGCTTGACCTGAGAGGGTTAGGTTGCAACCAGTTAAATACTATGTGACCTCCGGGCTACGGCCCGTAGAAGGCTGAGCCCGGAACGTCAGGGCGGTGCTATGCACGAAAAGTGTCCATAAGGCGAAATAGAAATAGAAGAGTCATATGTGCAGCATTAAGAATTGCACTATGTGGTGGATTTATAATTATAACTTATTGGAATACAGTATAGAAAGAGATTGCCACGTCAGTCTACTATATTATTGTGTGATCCGGCTGAGGTACCATGGTTACAAATAGTCTGTCTATGTGGTGCTGTCTAGCGCTGTTTGCGCATGCGCCAATTTTTTAAAAAATAGACGCTGGACTCACACAATGGTGCAATGAAAAGTGCTACAAAGATGGCGAAATTTTGCGCTTCTGCGCATGCGCCGGTGCCTGTGATTGGTCCATAGTCTAGCACAGTGATGTGACGTTACAGACATGCGCAGTAGATTCATAGAAATGCCGAACCTCATGATGGTGTCCTCCATTAGTAGCAAACTTCTCCGGCGGTAAGATTAAGTAAACAATTAAGATAATATGATAAATAGTCTAATGTTTGGAAGCACAAACACGTGATGATGCACAAAATTATGCACGTAGGCACTTTATAATATATATGACTAGCTATTGAACCCGTTCTACGCCCGGGTGGCGAGCATTTATATTGATATATGGTCTCCATCCTGGTATGTGCTGCTCCCATCTTGCTTCCCCATCCTGTCATATGCTGCTCCATCCTGCACCCCCATCCTGTCATGTGTGCACCCTCATTCTGTCATGTGCTGCTCCCATCCTGCGCCCCCATTCTGTCATGTGCGGCTCCCATCCTGCGCTCCCATCCTATCATGTGCTGCTCCATCCTGCATCCCCAGCCTGTCATGTGCTCCCATCCTGCACCCCATCTTGTCATGTGCTCCCATCCTGCACCCCCATCCTGTCATGTGTGCGCCCCCATTCTGTCATGTGCTGCTCCCATCCTGCACCCCCATTCTGTCATGTGGTGCTCCCATCCTGCGCAACCATTCTGTCATGTGCTGCTCCCATCCTGTGCCCCCATTCTGTTGTAATGTGCTGCTCCCATTCTGCCTGTTCCTGTTTCCATTCTGCCATATGTTGCTCCCATCTTTCTCTCTCCGGCTCTACTGCCCGAGTGCAGCTGTGCTGAGTGCGGGCGGCTGTGCTGAGTGCGGGCGGCTGTGCGTGGCTGTGCTGACTGTGGGCGGCTGTGCTGAGTGCGGGCGACTGTGCTGAGTGCGGGCAGCTGTGCGTGGCTGTGCTGAGTGCGGGCGGCTGTGCGTGGCTGTGCTGAGTGCGGGTGGCTGTGCGTGGTTGTGCTGAGTGCGGGCGGCTGTGCTGAGTGCGGGCAGCTGTGCTGAGTGCGGGCGGCTGTGCGTGGCTGTGCTGAGTGCGGGCGGCTGTGCGTGGCTGTGCTGAGTGCGGGCGGCTGTGCTGAGTGCGGACGGCTGTGCGTGGCTGTGCTGAGTGCAGGCGGCTGTGCTGAGTGCGGCGGCTGTGCTGAGTGCGGCGGCTGTGCTGAGTGCGGGTGGCTGTGCGTGGCTGTGCTGAGTGCGGGCGGCTGTGCGTGGATGTGCTGAGTGCGGTCGACTGTGCGTGGCTGTGCTGAGTGCGGGTGGCTGTGCTGAGTGCAGGCGGCTGTGCGTGGCTGTGCTGAGTGCGGGCGGCTGTGTGTGGCTGTGCTGAGTGCGGGCGGCTGTGCGTGGCTGTGCTGAGTGCGGGCGGCTGTGCGTGGCTGTGCTGAGTGCAGGTGGCTGTCCTGAGTGCGGGCGGCTGTGCGTGGCTGTGCTGAGTGCGGGCGGCTGTGCGTGGCTGTGCTGAGTGCGGGCGGCTGTGCGTGGCTGTGCTGAGTGCAGGCGGCTGTGTATGGCTGTGCTGAGTGTGGACGGCTGTGCGTGGCTGTGCTGAGTGCGGGCGGCTGTGCGTGGTTGTGCTGAGTGCGGACGGCTGTGCGTGGCTGTGCTGAGTGCGGACGGCTGTGCTGAGTGCGGGCGGCTGTGCGTGGCTGTGCTGAGTGCGGGCGGCTGTGCGTGGCTGTGCTGAGTGCGGGCGGCTGTGCTGAGTGCGGGCGGCTGTGCGTGGCTGTGCTGAGTGTGGGCGGCTGTGTGTGGCTGTGCTGAGTGCGGTCGGCTGTCCGTGGCTGTGCTGAGTGCGGGCGGCTGTACTTACTGCCTGAGTGCGGCGCTGGCTATAATGGATACAGCACCCCTGCAGCCAGCACAGCAAGGGCTGACTCCGCCCACTCGCGTCACTGGTCACATGCTGGTGGTGACATCATCGAAGGTCCTGGAGCTCCGGTGGGCTCTACAGCTACCCTGACTGGAGCTGCAGAGCACGGAGCCCCCAATGGCCGGTATATTAGGGGGATACGCGGGTGTGTGGAGCCCCCATGGCAGGTATATTGGGCGGGGGATAATTAAGTTTGGCTGCGTCACTCTGGTCCAGACTGTGCGGTGCATGGCGCTTGCGCAGTCTATAAAGGCTTCGGACAGAGTGACGCTCCCACCATTATATTATAGATTAGTCTTGATATGCAATGTATTTATATACTGTAACACATGCACTATATTAATCACAAATGGTTGTCATTAAAGGACTGTTATGTTTTTAAAACTATATATATGCACTGAAATGTTGTACCCACTGCTTGAGAAAGGCTCATTTAGAGCCGAAACGTCGTACAGACATGTGGGTCTGATTAAACCTTGCACAGTTGGTAAAGAAAAAATGGAGTGCTGCCTTCTTCTTTTTTGAATCTATGGACTTTGGATAACCGGTGGATGGGTTACCTGGAGGCTTTGCACCCAGAGATTAGAGGAAGTGTTGTGCTGTTCCTTTTCTATTAATAAATATAATACAGATCAAAAGATAGATAGATTAATAGATTAGAATAATAATATACATAGATACAAAGTTACATGAATAGATAGACAGACAGACATAGAGATAGATCGATCTGTGAAATAACACAGATTAAGACGGCTGTTGGTTAAAATGAAAATACCGTACTAAGTTTTGGTCTGAACAAAAACAAAAAAATTGTGCTATATTTAACGTGCTCACTGTGCAAGACTTCTTGTAGAATGCATTAAATCACATAAATCTGTCATTGATATTTTAAAGATTTATAACATTATGCCTGGTGGCCTTAGCTATGGGATGAGCATATCGTGGTTAGCTTTATAGGATATCCACTTATCATCAGGTGTAACTAGAGCTGCAATATATTTTTCTCCATCTACATCTTTTTGACAATGTAGACAGCATAAACTAACCACAAATCTTTTTGGAAATTTCACTTTTTATCCACAGTCTTGCAGAAATTTGCTTCATCAGCCTATTACCTGCTAGCAGGTGATATATCAGGCGACTCCACCTTGCCCGAACGTTGGTTCCTAGTTGGTTCATGTGCTAGTATCCTGTTTATGCGTTTGTTTGTATTGATTGTAGCAGTGTGTTAAATTAATATGAGTTAATCACAATATCTTTATACTAATTTTTATTTCCATGCACTGGGAACATTGCACACTGTTTTCTAATTAAAAACATGAAAATAAATGTATATAATTTTTAATTACTTTACAGAAAATAACAAAAAGTGAACATTGGGCTCTTCTAAAAAATAACAGTGTCTGCGTTTGTCTTAACATACTCATAATATGTCCTTTTTTTCAGGATTTAGCATTACTGTTAATCACTAACCTAATATTTAGTTGTATACCCACAGTTTTTTTAGAACTGCTTCACAAATATGTTGACTAGAGTCAACCAACTCCTGGCACCTGTCAACTGTTATTCGTGCCTAGGATGCTGTGACTACATCCCATATTTTTTTGGCATTAGTTGTCTTTGCCTCACAAACAGAATTTTTCATTTCACCCCAAAAATGTTCTATCGGATTAAGGTCCCCGGAATGGGCTGGTGTCATGTCGGACGCTGTTCAGACCAGGTCGTTCGACAGACAGCGGTAATTCCGCTTTTGACCACTATTTGCTCATTGGCGTCGGCTAGGTTTTGTTCAGCTGTTCCAGGGTTAATTTACCTGATCCTCGGATTGGAAGCTGGGCCATGCCCAGGGCCTTTAAATAGTTCTTTGGATCATTGGGCGTCGCCGATTATAGCTTCTGTCTTGCGTTGTTATCTCGGTCTGGAGTGGAGAGCTGGTTGTTGGAGAATCGTTGCTGGTGGTGTATTTTCCTTTGTCTTATTTACTCCTTCCTATATTTGTGTTTATTTTGCCCTGCACATTTATAGTGTATTCCTGAGTGACTGCGGCGTGGTGTATATTTTCCTTTATCCTTGTCTGTGCTAACTGTGGGTATTTTGGTGTATTACATTCACTGGGTGGAGTGCGGAGGTTTTCAGCTTAGGGTTGTAACAGGAGGCAGGGTGAGGTTCGAGGCCTGGACATGCACACCATCAGTGTAAACTTCAGGTAGAGGGTCAGTCAGCATTTCCCTAGTCTGAGGGAAATTGCAGGGGCCCGGATTATTAGCTCTCACCCACCTAGTCTCCCCGTGACAGCTGGCCACTCCATAACCTCAATTTTGTTGGACTGGAACCAAGATGTTGTTCATTTATTGGTGTTTAGGGTCTTTGTCTTGTTGAAACACCCATTTCAAGGGCATATCCTCTTCAGCGTAAGTCAAGATGATCTCATCAAGTATTTTAATATATGCAAATTAGTTTATGATCCCTGGTATGTGGTAAATAGGTCTGGCACCATAGTAAGAGAGACTTGCCCATATCATGATGCTTGCACCACAATGCTTCACTGCCTTCAGAGTGTACTGTGTCTTGAATTCAGAGTTTGGGGGTCATCCGACAAACTGTCTGTGGCCCTTGGACCCAAACAGAACAATTTTACTTTCATCAGTCCACAAAATTTTACTTTCATCAATCCACAAAATTTTACTTTCGTCAGTCCACAAAATGTTTCTCCATTTCTCTTTAGGCCAGTTGATGTGTTCTTTGGCAAATTGTATCCGGTTCAGTGCATGTCTTTTTTTTAACAGTGGGACTTTGCATGGACTTCTTGCTAAGAGATTAGCTTCACACAGGTGCATTCTAAGTGCCACAGTACTAAGGCAGGCGTCACACTAGCGAGTTTTACGGACGTATGAGAGGTGCAGAAAATGTGGATTGCATATGGTACAATGATTCTCTATGGCCCAGCTCCTATCTGTCGTATTTTACTGATCCGTATTATACGGTCTTGTACGGCCGTAGAAAATCGCAGCATGCTGCGTTTGTCACTGTATTGCGCAAAAAAAAATCGCCAATGAAAGTCTATGGGGGCGAGAAAAATACGGATTACACACGGACCATGCGTGTGACTTGCGAGAAATACGCACCGGTGTTCTCAAGAAAAGCCGGCAATTCAGTGCGGTGTACAGTAAAATCACACTGACAGAATAGAATAGAATAGAATAGGTAGAATAAATGTCTACACATATATATATATATATTTATATTTCATATAACAGACATTCATATACAAACATTAGTAGTGTGGAATATGCAAAAAAAAAAAGGGATATGAGATGGTTACTGTATGTAAACCATGTCTCATATCATGTCGGGTTTGGGAAGGAGAAAGCAAAAGCCGGCAATTGAATTACCGGCTTTTATGCTATCTGGCGCTGAATTAAATATAAATACAGTGTATATATATTGTAGCGCGGCTAAAGGGTGTCTAATCGATGGGAGATATGTGTCACACAATTGGCTTGCCGCTGTGATGTAATCATAGCTATCTATATGTCTTTCAGGACCTGTGGTGAGGTCACAACCACATGTCTAGTCATGTGATGGGTTCTGGGTGTGGTTAGACCTATAAAAGAAAACCTAATGCTTAACACAGTGGATATGTGTGGAGGTGCTAGCCTCCGGAGTGTGTTAAGGCTCCAGGATTGAGCCTGAAGGACTGAATACTTGTTTTCTCCCTTTTGCCTAAGCTAACAGCTATTTGTTTTTTTGTTCTGCTATGAGATTTATGAAGCAATAAATCTTTGAACTTTTGATGGAACGTGCCTCCTAAGTCTCAGCCGTCGCACCTGAGTGAGTGAAACCCCCACAATTGGTGGTAGACGTGTGGGCAGCGTTCCCAGCGGAGACGTAAGTCTATTATTGAATGTCCTGGGTCAAGTCTGTTGTAAGCCAGCAAGCATTGCCAGGGAAAATGGAGGACCTGCTGAAACACTTGGTCCAGTTGCAGTCACAGCAGGAACAACGGCAGCAAGAGACCAACAGGCTGTTGATGCAGCAGATAGAACAGAGCCAGCAGCAGATACAACAGAGCCAGCAGCAGATACAACAGAGCCAGCAGGAGCAACGGCAGAGCCAGCAGGAGCATCGGCAGCAGATGCAACAGAACCAGCAGGAGCAACGGCAGCAGATGCAGCTTCTGGCAACCGCCATTCAGGGGCCCAGACCCCAGGTTTGGCTGATGACACCCATGTCCGGAAGACGGTAAGACGCGCATTACAAAAAATGACTCCCGGGGATGATGTTGAGGCCTTCCTGACGGTGTCTGAGAGGGTCGCTGAGAGGGAAAAACTTCCGCCAGAGCAGTGGGCAGAGGTGTTGGCGCCTTACCTGACGGGGGAACCTCAGAAGGCGTACTATGATTTGACCTTGCAGGATGCCAAGGAGTATCACAAATTGAAAGCCGAGGTTCTTGCACATTTGGGGGTGACACTGACTGTTAGGGCACAGCGAGTTCACTCCTGGGCCTATCACTGGGATAAACCACCTCGCTCCCAAATGTTTGACCTGTTGCACCTGGTCCAGAAATGGCTGCAGCCAGAGACCTCTGCGCCTGCACAGATGGTGGAACGGGTGATGATGGATCGGTTTGTGCATTCCCTCCCGAGGTCCATACAGACTTGGGTTGCCCAGGGTGATCCCCAGAATGCCGACGAACTGATCGGACTGGTCGAGAGATACCAAGGGATGGAAGGCTCCTTTGGGAGGCAGCCCATGCCGTACTGGGGGTCCCAGAAAGCTGCTGAGTCCCAAAAAGGGGTGGCGCGTCCAAGGTCACAAAGGGCGGGGGAGGTGGTGCCCAAGGTCCCTACGGGTGATATTATTTGCTGGAGGTGCCATGGGCCAGGACATATAGCTGCCCGTTGTTCCCAGACCACTGAGCAGATGGACTGCAGCATGGGACGCCGTAGTTCATACTATGCATATCCAGCCTGCAGTGTGAACTCTCCGCCCAATGAGGGGCCTCAAGCATGTTCTGTAAAAGTGAACGGTCGAGCAGTAACGGTGCTGTTAGACTCGGGGAGCTTAGTGACCCTGGTGAGGGCCACTTTCCCTCTCCACCTGCTCCCGGGAAAGGAGGTCGGTGTGCGGTGCATACATGGGGATGCCAAGGACTACCCTGTGGCCAGGGTGGACATTGAAACGGCGTGTGGCACTGAGTCCCATGAAGTTGGCGTCGTTCGGGACTTGTTGCACCCTATAATTATTGGTCGGGATTTCTGTTTGTTTTGGGATTTGTGGGGTAAGGGTTCTGAGGTCACTAGCAAGAGTAGGGAACTAATGAACCCTAAAAAGGTATCGCCACACCCAGAGACAGACAGGTTTCCTTTTTGTGTCCTGCTTGGGGATGAGGAGGAAGTGTCCCCTGCATCTGACATTCTGGAGTTAGAGGTAACCGGTGAAAATTTTGGGACTGCCCAACATAGGGACCCAACTCTGAGGCAAGCCTTTAATAATGTCACAGTTATTAATGGGGTTGCACAGGAGCCGGGGGCAGACACAAGATTTCCGCATTTTCTGATGAATGGGGAGTTGTTGTACCGAGTCACAAAAATGAGGGAGGAGTTGATAGAGCAGTTGATAGTGCCGGGTCCATATAGACGGAAGGTATTGGATATGGCCCATTCGCACATCTTGGGTGGACACCTAGGGATGGAAAAAATACAGGAACGGGTTGTGCAGAGGTTCTATTGGCCTGGGTGTCACCGGGAAATAGTGAATTATTGCAGGTCTTGCCCTACATGTCAGCTAACTGCCCCCAGTCCTCATTTCCGGAGCCCCCTTGTGCCATTGCCCATTATTGAGGTACCATTCGAGAGAATTGCCATGGACTTGGTCGGTCCCATAGTTAAATCAGCCCGGGGCCATCAGTATATATTAGTCCTCCTGGACTATGCCACACGCTATCCTGAGGCAATTCCTCTGCGAAATTCCTCCTCGAAGAGTATAGCCCGCGAGTTGGTCCATGTGTTTTCCCGGACAGGTCTGCCGAAGGAGATTCTGACAGACCAGGGGACATCTTTCATGAGCAAGGTGATGAGGGAGTTATGCAAAGTCTTGAAAATCTCCAGTTGAGGACCTCGGTGTACCATCCCCAGTCAGATGGTCTTGTTGAGAGATTTAACAAAACACTGAAGAGCATGCTAAGAAAAGCTATAGAGAAAGACGGTAGAGACTGGGACTGTCTCTTACCATATCTGATGTTTTCCATTCGTGAAGTTCCACAGGCCTCCACAGGGTTCTCACCGTTTGAGCTTCTATATGGCCGACATCCGAGAGGACTCCTGGATATAGCCAAGGAAACTTGGGAAGCCGAAGTTACGCCCCACAGAAGCGTCATTGAGCATGTGGCCCTGATGCAGCAGAGGATTGAAAAGGTGATGCCTATCGTGAAAGAACACCTCCTCCAGGCACAAGAGGCTCAGGCCAGGGTCTACAACCGGTCTGCAAGAGTTAGGCAGTTCAAACCGGGAGACCGAGTTCTTGTGTTAGTTCTGACGGTGGAGAGCAAGTTCTTGGCCAAATGGCAAGGGCCATATGAGGTCGTAGAGAAGGTTGGTGAGGTAAACTATAAAATTCACCAACCAGGTAGACGGAAACCAATCCAAGTCTACCATGTCAACCTCATCAAGCCGTGGCAAGATAGAGAGCCGGCAGTAACTCCATCTTTGCTAAGCAACCCAGAAGGTGAGGTTGGAGGGGTTACTATAGCGGAGACGCTATCGAAGGCCCAGAAACAGCAGTGCCGGGAGTTACTCCAGAAGAACAGGGACCTGTTTTCTGACTTGCCAGGGTACACCAAGGTCATAGAGCACGAGGTCCTGACAGAGCCACATGTGCGGGTGAATGTGAAGCCCTATCGAATTCCTGAGGCACGTCGAGAAGTAATCTCCAAGGAAGTGGAGCGTATGTTGAAGCTTGGAGTCTTTGAGGAATCCAAGAGCGGTTGGTCGAGCCCAATTGTCCTGGTCCCAAAACCCGATGGGGAGTGGAGATTTTGCAACGACTATAAGAAGTTGAATGAGGTCTCCAAGTTCGACGCATATCCCATGCCCCGCGTTGATGAGCTCATCGAAAGGCTTGGGCCCGCCAGGTACATAACCACCTTGGATTTGACGAAGGGGTATTGGCAGATTCCCATGGCACAGGAAGCCAAGGAGAAGACGGCGTTTTCTACACCAGATGGATGCTTCCAGTATGTCCGGATGCCGTTTGGCCTGCAGGGAGCTCCTGCGAACTTCCAGAGGGCTATGGATAGAATCCTTGCACCCCATAAGGCATACGCTGCTGCGTACCTGGATGATATCGTCATCTTTAGCCCGGACTGGGAGAGTCATCTGGAAAAGGTCCAAGCGGTGTTTGATGCTATAAGAGAGGCGGGGTTTACAATAAACCCGAAGAAGTGTGCCTTGGGTAAAGAAGAAGCTAAGTACCTTGGATATATAGTGGGTCATGGAGAAATAAAACCCCAAATCAGTAAAGTGGAGGCAATTCAAACTTGGCCAAAACCAGTTTCCAAAAAGCAAGTTAAAGCCTTCCTGGGAATCGTGGGATATTACAGGAGGTTCATCCCAAACTTCGCCACGATGGCTGCGCCTATGACTGATCTGCTAAAAGGGACAAAATCAGTAATGGTTAAATGGTCCGACGAAACAGAGTCAACCTTCCAAGAAATGAAAGAGGCTCTGTGTAAGCAACCCGTTCTGATGGCCCCAAACTTCAAGAAAGAGTTTATTCTTCAGACAGATGCCTCAGATGTAGGGGTAGGAGCAGTCCTTTCCCAAGAACTACATGGGGAGGATCATCCTGTTCTCTATCTGAGTAGGAAGCTGTCCTCGTCTGAAAAGAACTACTCAGTCGTAGAGAAGGAGTGCTTGGCCATAAAGTGGGCGGTGGACACATTACGGTACTATCTGCTGGGACGTAAATTTAGGCTGATATCCGACCATGCCCCACTTAGATGGATGAGAGAAACGAAGGGTAGAAATGCTAGGGTCACCCGTTGGTTCTTAGCCCTGCAGGATTTCTGTTTCCGTGTGGAACATAGGGCCGGGAAGCTGCATGGTAATGCGGATGCCCTGTCAAGAATCCCTTGTCTAGTGGGGGAAAGTGCCAAGCCCCACGGCTTTAGGCAGAGGGGGGAGGTATGTAGCATGGCTAAAGGGTGTCTAATCGATGGGAGATATGTGTCACATAATTGGCTTGCCGCTGTGATGTAATCATAGCTATCTATATGTCTTTCAGGACCTGTGGTGAGGTCACAACCACATGTCTTGTCATGTGATGGGTTCTGGGTGTGGTTAGACCTATAAAAGAAAACCTAATGCTTAACACAGTGGATATGTGTGGAGGTGCTAGCCTCCGGAGTGTGTTAAGGCTCCAGAACTGAGCCTGAAGGACTGAATACTTGTTTTCTCCCTTTTGCCTAAGCTAAAAGCTATTTGTTTTTTTTGTTCTGCTATGAGATTTATGAAGCAATAAATCTTTGAACTTTTGATGGAACGTGCCTCCTAAGTCTCAGCCGTCGCACCTGAGTGAGTGAAACCCCCACAATATATATATATATATATATATATATATATATATATATATATATATATATGTTTTAACGAGCATTTGAGCACATAAATCCATTAGATTTCAGTTTTGCAAGCCTGCGAGAAAATATCGCAGTACGGATGCCATACGGATTACATACGGAGGATGACATGCGCAAAATACGCTGCCACACCCTGCCTACAGATGACATACGGATCGCTATTTTGGGAACATTTCTGCGTATTACGGCCGTAAAAAACGGACCTTATTTTCATACGCTGAGTGTGACGCCGGCCTAACAGGTAACTTGAGATTGTCTTTGATCATCCTGGAGCTGATCATTGGCTGAGTCTTTGCCATTCTGGCTGTTCTTCCATCCATTCGAATTGTAGTCTTTCGGTTTCTTCAACCTCTCTATAGTTTGGCTTTCTATTTTAAATCATTGGAGATCTTTTTACCTTAACAGCCTATTATTATCTGCACTTCTTTATAAGTTTTACCATCTCTAATCAACTTTTTAATCAAAGTACGCTGTTCTTCTGAACAATGTCTTGAACAACCCATATTTCTCAGGCTTTTAAGGAGAAATGCATGTACAACATGTCCTGGCTTCACCCTTAAGGGTATGTGCACACATCAGGATTTCTTGCAGAAATTTCCTGAAGAAAACCGGACATTTTCTGCAAGAAATCAGCATTTTTTTTTTTGCGTTTTTTTCCCGTTTTTTTCGCGGTTTTTTTGGCATTTTGCAAGCGTAATTAGCTTGCAGAATGCTAAAGTTTTCCAAGCGATCTGTAGCATCGCTTGGAAAACTGACAGGTTGGTCACACTTGTCAAACATAGTGTTTGACAAGTGTGACCAACTTTTTACTATAGATGCAGCCTATGCAGCATCAATAGTAAAAGATAGAATGCTAAAAATAATAAAAAAAATGGTTATACTCACCTGCAGACAGCCGATCTCCTCAGCGGCTTCCGTTCCTATAGATGGTGTGTGTGTGCAGGACCTTCGATGACGTCGCGGTCACGTGGCCATGACCGCGACGTCATCGCAGGTCCTTCACACACACCAGCTATAGGAACGGAAGCGGCAGCATGCACCGCTGAGAGGCGGGTAGACTCCGGGGGCCATCGAAGGTGAGTATATGACTATTTTTTATTTTAATTCTTTTTTTTTTTACCAATTATATGGTGCCCAGTCCGTGGAGGAGAGTCTCCTCTCCTCCACCCTGGGTACCAGCCGCACATAATCTGCTTACTTCCCGCATGGTGGGCACAGCCCCGTGCGGGAAGTAAGCAGATCAATGCATTCCTAGGTGTGCGGAATCCCAGCAATTCCGCAAATTTAATTAACATGTTGCTTTTTTTTCCGCGATGCGATTTTTTCGCGGAAAAAAATGCAACATTTGCACAAGAAATGCGGAATACACTGAAAATAATGGGAGGCATATGTAAGCGTTTTTTTCTCGTTTTTTTGCGTTTTTATCACGTTTTTATAGCGAAAAAACACGGAAAAAACGCGAATAATACTGAACGTGTGCACATGGCCTAAATCAGGGCCACCTGATTCATACCTGTTTCTTCAAAGAGTGATTGACCTCACTAATTGAACTCCACACTGCTATTATTTAGAACACACCCCCTTTCAATTAATTACTTTAATACACAGACTCAAAAACATGCATATCATGAATGCGGAGTCTGTTGGTTTTCTTAGAATCTACTACAACTAGTAAATTGTTTGATATGTGGTAATATAATTTATACCAAAAACTAATCCTGTGCTATCTTCCATGACCTCAGACCATCTGACTACGCCTCTGTCTTGCCCTACGCATTTGACTCTTGGGTCAGCAACTCCAGTCTTGGAGACTTCCCTGGTGTGGTACCTCATGTTTACCAGCAGCCCCAGCCTATCCTCAAGACCCAGTAGACACTTAGTCATGCACCTCTAGGGCAAGCTTAACCCGTGGCGCAGTGAGTCCACACCCTCCAGCATTACATTACATTCGGGCCATGGATCCCGCTGATAAATCGGGAGCCATAGATCCCAAGACAAGTGTACAAGTACTGTGCAAGGAGGTCCACCCTAGGTGAGAGTTATTGACTGAAGTTACCTTGACTTGGCAGGAGAGGCCCTCTCTGCTTCTGCCCATCTGGATTCCGACTCCATGGGTAACTTAATTCATTTGGATCTGGTCTGTCAACTTTAGCTCCCTATTCAACAGCTGAATCACCCCCTGACTGTTGCCTCCTTTGATGGACAACGCCTGGCAGAGTCTATTCATTTCATCACGCTGCCAGTCACATAGTAGATTGGAGTACTGCATAAGGAGATGATTTTCTTCTACGTGCTACCCAGATTTGAGAATTTCGTTCTCCTGGTTCTTCCATTGTTCCATTTACAAGCGTCTGTTATTGACTGATTCTCCAGTCTCTTACTTCATTCCAGACCTTCTAGTGCCTGCAACTGCTTAGCCAAGGTCACGCCCAAAACGCTGCCTCCTGTTCCTTCGAACATTTCTTCTCTGCTCATCCACTATTGTGCCTTTGTAGACATTTTTAGAGAAAAGAAAGCAGAGCTCCTGCCACCCCACCGACCTTATGACTGTCCTGTCAACCTTCTAGCTTGTACTTCACCGCCTTGAGGCCGGGTGTATTCTTTATCTCTACCTGAGATTCAGGCCATGTCTGGTCTGAATACATCCAAGACAATTTATCCAAGGGATTAATCTGTAATCTGCTACTTCGTGACTTAAAAGACTGGTTCCTTACATCCCTGTATAAGCTATCGAGGTCTTAACAAAATCACTATAAAAAACAATTACCCTCTGCATTTGATTTCTGAGATATTTGACAGGATTCATGGAGCTAAGGTTTTCATCAAGCTGTTGAATCCTCATCAAGCCAGGAGGGCAATCTTCTTCACTCATTTTAACTTCAAGTTACACTTCCGTCTTGCAGAGAAGAATGTTAAAGCAGATGCCCTGCCTCAATCCTTTGATTTGATCAATTCAGTGGAGGAGCCTCAGCAAATTATTAACCTGGTCAAGATTATTAAAGCAGCCCCTGTCCTTTTTAAATAAATTCCTCCAGGAAAACCTTTGTCCATACTGCTAGAAGGAGCAGAGTTCCGTCCTAGGGACAGAAATCCAACTTGGCTGGTCATATGGGCATACGTAAGTCCACTGAGCTGACTGCTCATTGCTTCTGGTTGCCCTCGCTTGTCAAGGATCTCTGAGACTTCTTGAACACCTATTCACAGTGCGCCAGAAACAAATCTTCCAGGGACAAGCCTACTGGCCTCATCCAGCCTCTGCTAGTTCCTTTCGCTCCTGGCAACATATTGCTCTGGATTTCATCATGGACCTGCCTCTCTCCAAGGGTTGCAACGCCATCTGAGTTGTAGTGAGTAGGTTCATTAAGATGGTTCAATTCCTTTTTTTGGCTGGTTTTCCCTCCGCTCCTAAGTCTCCCTCCTGAAGTTGGTGGTGTTGAATCGCTTCTTGAAGCCCCATGCTACTTCCACTACCGCTGTCCCAGGGGAACCCCTCAGATGTCTTCGAGGTTCAGTACATCCTGAATACTAAAAAGGTTCGAGGGAGGACCTTCTTTCTGGTATACTGGAAGGGATTTGGACCTGAGGATAGATCCTGGGGACCTGCAGAGAATACCTGTGTCCCTACCTATAGCGTGTTTCGCTCTGCTCTACCAAGTACCAGATGAGTACTCTCTGAGTTGCTTTGTGCTGGTTGTGAGTCATAGGGGGGGCGAGGCCAAACTCTTCAGAAATTTATATCTACCCAGTCCTGCAGAAATTTGCTTCCCCAAATTTGCTAGTAGGTAATTTATCAGGTGACTCCACTATGGATTGCTCACCTCAACATTGGTTCCTAGTTAATTCGGCTGCCAGTGGTCTGTTTATGCATTTGTTTGTATTGATTCTCTCGTTATTGAACTGGCTTGTAAACCCATCCTCTAACCTCTCCGATCCTGACCTCAGCTTTGTATTCTGATCCTGCTCTTCCTGCCCCGACCTAGGCCCATCTGACTATGCCTCTTTCTTACCCTCCTGTACCTAGTACCCGTGTCTCTAACCATCCGGTCAACTGCTTCAGTCCTGGGGACTGCCCTGGAGTGATACCTCGTGTCTACCGGCAGCCCAGCCTATCTTCACCATCAGAGGCTCTAGTGAAGACCTGGGAGACACTTAGTCACACCCCTCCAGGGTAAGCCCTGCCCATGGCGCAGTGGGTCCACATCCACCAGCATTACCAAAGTGTTCTGTTTTAGACTTTTATTACATATTCCCAGGATTTTCAATATTTGCTTGTGAGATCCATATATACTCGACCTCTGGTAGACACAGGCACAAGTGGATCTTGTGCAAAAACAATAAATGGGCCCTCTTCAGTTCAATCATAAAGCACAACTTTACTTTCTTTGAAGATCAAAATAAGCCCTTTAACTCTTGGGCCCCTGAAGGACTGCACAATGACTGTACTCAACCAGTCTAACCCTTCTTTCCTTTGTTGTAAGCCTTTAAAGAACAGTTTGGCCCGGTCCATACAAAATTAGGCATATCCTTTTAAAATTACCGGTAGTTTGTAAGCTTGCAAGCAGGGCCCTCACTCTTTTTGGTATCTGTTTTGAACTGTGATTATTGTTATGCGGTAATGTCTATTGTCTGTACAAATCCTTTCTATAATTGGAAGGGGTTGTGGAATATGTTGGCGCTATATAAATAAAATTATTATTATTATTATTAGTTTGGAGCAGGGTGCAGTAGGAGCATATTATTACTAAAAGATATAGTGATATTTATAAATATGTTCATGGATAGTTCATTTTTCTCCTTATGTTTGTATGCCATTCAGTCACTGAAATTCTAAATATATCCTATAGAGACTCCTAAAAGATTGGTAATGGTTTCAACATATATACTGTATAAATTTCAGAAAATGACATTTCTGCTAAAATTACTCAAGCACTACTAGTTTTAAAGAGATTATTTTTCCGAAGTTGTTGAAAACAAAGAATGCTATGAGCATATAAGAAAAGTCATAAACAAAAGTGCCATTCTGTTTGAAATAGAGAAATGTGTCATCCCAAAGTTAGAAAAAACTATGAACAGTCATAGATGTGGGTATTTTGTCTACAGCTCCTTTGCCTACTTACAATTGGGCAAAAAAGTATTTAATCAGCCACCAATTGAGCAAGTTCTCCCACTTAAAAAGATGTGAGAGGCCTGTAATTGACATCATACGTAGACCACAGCTATGAGACTCAAAATGAGAAAACAAATCCAGAAAATCACCTTGTCTGATTTAGCAAAATTTATTTTGCAAATTATGGTGGAAAATATGTATTTGGTCATTAACAAAAGTTCATTTCAATATTTTGTTGTATATCCTTTGTTGGCAATGACAGAGGTCAAACATTTTCTTTAGGTCTTCACAAGGTTGGCACACACTGTTGGTGGTATGTTGGCCCATTGCTCCATGCAGATCTCCTCTAGAGCAGTGATGTTTTGGGCCCGTCGCTTGGCAACACGGACTTTCAACTCCCTCCAAAGATTTTCTATGGGGTTAAGATCTGGAGACTGGCTAGGACAGTGGCAATCGCGCCAGAAATCTGACCATCAGTGACTCCCATTCACATGATCACGGGTCACCGATGGGTTGGCATGACAGCCAGAGGTTTCCTGGAGACCTCTATGGTTGTCACTGCCGGATTGCTATGAGCACCACCCGGTGGTCGGCATTGATAGCAAGTGAGGTATTCTGCTACATGCAGGCGATTTGATCGTAGCAGATTGTAGCAGTGCCAATCGGGTTCTGGCAGCTTCTAGTATCCCAATGGAGACTATTGAAGCATGCCAAGAGTGAAAAAAAAAGTTTACAAAAATACAAAAAAATTAAAATTATCTAAAAGTTTAATCATGCCCCCTTTTGACCCATTCAAAATAAAACAATAAAACAAAATCAAACATACACATATTTGGTATCACCATGTTTAGAATCGCCCAATCTATCAATTAAGAAAAGGATTAACCTGATCGCTAAACGGCGTAGCAAGAGAAAAAGTCAAAACGCCAGAATTATGTTTTTTTGGTCACCACGACATTGGATTAAAATGCAATAACGGGCAATCGAAAGATCATATCTGCACCAATATGGTATCATTAAAAGCGTCAGCTCGGCGCCCAAAAAGTGATGCTACAGGTATCGGAAAATGGTGCTCTTTTTTTTGGTGCTTTTTTTTTTCTTTAACAAAGTTTGGAATTTTTTTCAACACAGATAAAAAACAACCTAGACATGTTTGGTGTCAATTAACTCATAATGACCTGGAGAATCATATCAACAGGTCAGGTTTAGTATTTAGTGAACCTAGTAAAAAAGCAAAACAAAAAACAACTGTGGGATTGCACTTTTGTTGAAATTTCACCGCACTTTGAATTTTTTTCTCGTTTTCCAGGAAGTGCAACGCTATGGGTGTTTGGTAGTGCGGTGGCTTCACTGATATTTTGTGAAAGCCCAGAGTCCCTGTGCTTCTATGTTTTATATTGTAGTAAACTCTGGGAAGATGGCCATCGTTTGCAGCCCAGGCGCACATGGAGATCTCAACACCAATGTCTCCATCTGCGCATGCGCTGGCCCCTGCGGCCATTTTTCTGGAGTCCACTGCAATGTAAACCATGGAAGTGGGCTTTCACAAAATGTTGGTGGAGCACCCGCTCCACTGAACACCCATAGAGTCGCACCTCTGAACACCCCTTCCTCCCAGCTTGGGGTCCACATCATTGCCCCACTCCTGACTCAACCAGCAAGCCCCCTGGAAAAAACTGGAGTGGGTTCCCACGCAATTTTCTCAGTCAGAGAGGGAAAGCTAGTGACTGAGGGCAGATATTAATAGCCTACAGAAGGACCATGGTTATTGCCCCCCCGGCTAACAAAATCTGCCCCCAGCCACCCCAGAAAAGATGCGCCTATTCCGGCACTTAGCCTCTCTCATCTCATTGCCCTCAAGTGGTGGCATATGGGGTAATAAGGGGTTAAGGTTACCTTGCTATTGTAAGGCGATATTAAGGCTGGTTAATAATGGAGAGGCGTCAATAAGACACCTATCCATTATTAATCCAATAGTATGAATGGTTTTAAAAAAATACACACACACATTAAGAATAAAATCTTTTAATGAAATAATTAAACACACTGGTTTACCATCTTTATTACACTCTCAATCCAAGTGAAGCCCTCGTTCTTCGGTAAAAAATCCAAAATAAAAAAGCAACAATATCCCATACCTGTCTGCTGTACAGTCATGTTCCACACTGCAATCCATCTCAAGGGGTTAAATAGTTTACAACTGGGAGCTGTGCTAATGCTACCGCCCCGATTGTAAACCACTGTGTAATGAATGAAAAGCTGCCTGCGCAGCCTCCCCGCCTGACCGGACATGATCTCATTAGCGTGGGAAAGTTTCTGAACATTGTCCCATGCTGTCAAGTTGACCTCAAGACAGGCTGTGAGTCTGTGCATGCTCAGTGACATCAGCAGTAATTGGCCTCACCTGACCTGAGTTGAACTTGACAGCGTGGGAAAATGTCCAGAAACTTTCCCACGCTAATGAGTTCATGTCTGGTCAGGCGGGGAGGCTGTGTAGACAGCTTTTCATTCATTCCTCTATGGTTTACAATCGGGGCGGTAGTATAGTAGGAGGGAAAAATGCTCTGACAAGGGACAGTCCTTCTGAATCTGGGACAGTTGGGAGCTATGTCATAGTATGAGGGTGTTTTGCTTTCTAAAAACAGTGGAGACTGGGTCAAACTATGAGAAGAAGGTTAGAAGGCGAGAAAACATCATACGCTACCTCCAAACCTACTGCTGGGTAAAAGAGTTATATGATACTGAAGGGGAAAGTACTTCTCATCATTGTTCAGTGCTGAAAAGCCTTAGTTTTTGTCATTTGCAGTTCTTCCCAGAGCAGGGAGAATATCTGGACTTTTTTCGCAACTGTTCATGTTACTATGGTTACGTGATATCATGCAATTTCTAGAAATCCACTAGACAGAAGATAAGTGAAGAGAAGTAATATCATATCCTACTAAAAGAAGTGTGAAACTCTTATATGCCCTGGGTATTAGCTTGTAAAGGTTACAAATCTAGGTATACCAATACGAGTCGTTTCTGTATTATCTGAAGATATAATACACATAGCTTATACCCTAAAACCAATGTAATGTACAAACACTACATGGCGTAGAGATCAGGTCCAGTGATAATACTTGACCTGCAACCCCTTACCAATTGATCATCCATATAACACTTTAATTGTTAAGGAATCAATCAGACCAAAAAATAGAAAAGGATAATTGAAACTCCCTTATGTACTGTATAATTGGCCCATCATGACCCATCCACCTAAAAGACCACTGCTTATATTAAATTAGATATTCACCTTATAATTTTCCTAGTGGCTGTAATGAACAATAAATCGCAAGTAAAGTTAATAGAAAGTCAATAAATAGGAAGTCAAATACTGACCATACTGTATATAATGTTTCTACTATAATCTTGCGCAGTTTTAGTCCAAAACATGGACAGGATGCATGTTATAGAGGACTTGTCAATTCTGATAAAAATGCAATAGTGACATTTGATAGAATTATAAGTAGCGCTGCTGCGCTGGACAGCTGATCAGCAGGAGCGCTCCAGGTATCCGGGTTCCCTCTGCAGCTTATTCGGGAAGCACTATAGCTTGCCGAATAAGCAGGGAGCCGAACATATTCGCTCATCTCTAAAACAGGTTACTTTAGCTACTGCTTCTAATCTTTCTCCTGATGCTCTATAATACTGTATGTAGAAATGTATTTTCATTGCTTCTTATATAACTTTACCCAGTTTGTACTGAGATAACAGCACAGATCTCCCTTGCATATACATGCTGCACAGCCTCCTCTCACACAACTGTATCTCAGAAACTTGAAAACTTACAAAGCTTTTACCCCAATTTCATCGAACTTCAGGCATCCTTTCTTAAAGTTTTAGAGCAGTGGTGGCGAACCTATAGAACGCATGCAAGAGCACTCAGAGCTCTGTGGGCACCCATGTCATCGCTCTTCCTAGGGGAAGCAAGGGTGTTTGGGGTGCCACTTCTGAGGATTGTACTGTGTGTGATATTAAGGCGGAGGAAAAGGAGGAGAGGCCACTTGAAGCAGAACTTGCTATCCACTTGCGCACATATTCATTCTCAACCTCATCTACAAGGCTTTCCGCTGTGTGGCTGCCAAAGAAAGGGAGTCGAGAAGCCCAGCCAGTAACAGATATTGTCAGTGGTCTTTGGATAGGACAAGACTGTGTTTGATCAGTTGAGCTTTCATTCACATTAACACCTAACCCATGTTCACGGCGAACATCAAGCCTATTTCCCCTTCCACCACGACCTCGCTTTTTCCCACTCATGTTGTAAGTTATCTTCCCCTCTTGCAGCCTGCTTTCACAACCTTAAGCCCACAGCTGTCATTCACCTGTCACTAAATGAACAATCACTTTTTATTTTCTTAGATAGTTTGCCTGTACAAGACTGTTATGCCTATTGATTTTTAAGTGGAAATCTGGCCTTCTGATTTGCCACTGAAACACTTTTTTCTCACAAACGATTTGGAGTAGCTAATTGGGCCTCGTGGCTGCAACACTATATTAGGCCTAACGATTTTTAGGTGGGAATCTGGTCTTCTGATTTGCCACTGAAACATAGTTTTATCACAAATGAATTGGAGAAGCAAATGGCGCTTCTGGAGACTGCCACACAGTTTTTGCACAATCTACTTAAGTTAAGAAGAAAAAAAAGCATGCACCACTCCTGTAATCTCTTCACATGCCCCTCTAACCTCTCCAAACACCCTCCCCTCATCAAATATGTCCACCTGTCTCTCCCGCTCATCATTCAGCGCACTATCCTAGCCAAAGTAATAACAAAAGCATTAGTGGAAATGAGAGAATTTACCAAACTGCGACCTACTTTTTCAGAGTAAAAATGCTGTTGAAGACAAGCACAAATCCGAATGTGCTACATTTGTGCCGAATTTGAGATTGGCGAATGTTTTCTGAACATGTTCGCTCATCTCTAGTTAACAATCCATTTCTCAAGATTTGGGACTACAGTGAACCACAGTGAGAGCCATTATCAATAAATGTCGAATAGATAGGACAGTGGGGATTTTTCCCAGGAGTCGCCAGCAGACCAAAATAAATTACCCAAAGAGCACTGCAACAGAGGTCTGTCGTAGCTGTTTGCATTCTGACCAAATGTCAGACATGCCAGATCACCAGTGAGGCCAAATCAGGAGGTTACGCCCTACATTGACAAGCGCGCTTGGAGAAAAAGTAAACCGCAAACGTGCTGTGAGCAAAGTCACTTTATCTGATCTATTGGAGCAAGAGGCAGTATTTTATACCATTTACAACAAATGTAATTCTCAATGTAATTCATGTTGCCCTCCCCCCGGTTACCCCGGGTCATGCTGACCTTTATTTCTCACGTACCCAGAACATGCTGTTTTCTGACTATTGAAAAGATATAAGATAAGAAGTATACAATCCTTGTAGGGGAGACTACCAGACTACAGCGTCATAAGAATACATTCTAGCAATTCTAGCTATTAAAGGCAAAAGGCAATTAAAGGCAAAACATTAACCCTTCTATATCAATTTCCTCCTTTTGTAAATGCTATAACCTCTGCCACAAGGTCAGCTGATGTCCACAAAGGAGCTACTGTCTCATGGGTATAGTACCCATAAGGGGGTTTTCTACCTGCTTCGCCCACTTACCCTCAGTGTGGACACTCACTTCCCCATCAGCAGTGGCTATCCAGGGTCTATGACACACTACGGAAGGTTCAGCCTTAGATTTTTTTTTTCCTTACACATACACTATTCAATAGCTTATGTAATGCATATATTAAATTAGCGCTTTTACAGATACATAAAGCAATAAACAAAACAATAAAATTTGCATGCAAGTCTGTAAAACACAAAAAAATCCATCCCGCTAGTCCACTAAACCAATTGGCTGGATTTAAAAAGGAGTCTCTGTATTGTATTAGCCTCATTAAGAACCTCAAGGAACCTAGAAAATCTGAGTCCAAGTTTCATTGTGTATGCAGTGTGGTGTTAATACCTTCCTTGGCTCCAGGGGTAAGGATAAATACAGCATAATCCTTGCAGATAGTGGGCTGTGTGTACAGATCCAACAGTCCAAGAGTTTTTGTTCTTCCACGTACTTTATAACAAGAGCATGATGTTGAATAAGTATGTTGTCCCTGTCAACATTTAAAAAGTTTATCCAGTGTCTCTGCAGAGTGCAATAATCTTGCCACTGCCAGCAAGGTGATTAGGAGAACAGTCATTCTGCTGGTGAAAAGATCTTTTTGCAATGACTGGCATGGATCCAGGTGGGCTTTCCCTCAAGTTTCACAGAGGTGAATGTGGTTAACTAGACTTTAAACCGGGCCGTCAAACCGTGGATCTAGGCTCCTTCTCACGTGTCTGTGTATGACCACCAATCACCTGGACTCAGCTGATGTACGTCAGCTGATGTACGTGATGTCCTTGTGCTCCAGCATACATGACAGGTCGTCTTATTGTCCTGGTCTGTTCAACTCCCTTAGCCACCTACAGGAGGTCTTTTGGATCTACATTTCTCCATTTATATCTGGCTGTCTGTACTGTGTCTCGTAAGCCTTTGTGCATACCGTCAATAAATGCATTTACCAGTATACATCGAGTGGGTTTTAAGGGACTGTACCCCATGTCTGTCCATTTCAGCTGTAACCGTCCAAAGTACATCTCTCCTTTTTTGCTGTGTCACGTCAGTCAGGAGTACAGACAGGTCTGAGTGTTTCACTATAACCCATTGTTTTAGTGATTCTCAGTACATCGCCCCAGACCATGCAGATTTATCATCTATGCCCCATGCTTGATCCTTTTCCACATCTGTATGTGTCTTAATTATGTGTCCTAGTACATCACCTGCCTTTGCACACTCACCAAACTCTCTAGGTCTGCCCATGTGCACTTATACGTCCATTGTATTGTCTTTATTTGTCTGTAAAATGGAAAAGTTTGGTTCTCAGGGTCAGGCAACTGTTTTAGCGTAGCTAGCTAGTCAGAAGGGCTCCAGGGATAATACTCCTGTATCTGTCTTACCCTACTCACCCTTCTTGGTCCTGATGTGGTTGGTTCTCTGGTAATGGGTCTGGTGGTGAAGGTGACTGGATGATCAAGGGGGTGACATGCTGTTCTACAACTTCCTCCCTCTCAGGGTTACTGTACTGTCAGTCTACTCCCAAAAAGTCAATGTCCCCACTACCCACTAACCACATTCCTGTGTCAGCTTCTTATGTCACTACATGTGATCTTCAGGGAAATAACCTGGCACTCAACTTAATGCTGTGATAGTTTTCAACCAAAACGAAAAATAGCACCAACAACCAAGAGTAAAGGTTAATACATTTTATTGATATCACAAGAAAAAACAAGAAAGAACAATTAAAATAGAGTATGACAGGAAAATGACAAGGGATCACTCAAAAAAGGATGGCAGAGAGGTTATCCACAGGCGCGCATATAATATAGTCCACTGGTGCAAAGATAGTAAGTCCGCAGAAAAGTGCAAAAACTGTATTCCTAACAAGGTGCACATATATAAAGTAATAGAGGTATCAAAGAAGAGTCTCAAGTGGATACAAGTTGTAAATTGCACACAGCCCAAGGAGGTAAATAGATGGTAAATATAGCGCTTAATTATCTGTGGGACCACGCTGCCAGCCACCCCAACGCGCGTTTCGGCAATGTGCCTTCTTCCGGGGGCATGGCATCATGGCATATAGAGGTCATTATAACCAGTGCTGCGTCCAATCAAAAAGGTACGATCCTAATAGCGGCGCATGCGCAGTCGGTCTGCTTCCCGGAGCCGGGACAACACCGAGGGCGTCACACGAGGAGGAGAACCGCGTCACCAGGGCCGCCCACATGCAAAGCACATGACCGGCCTCAGCAACGTAGACTCCCCCAAGCAAACAGACGCCATCGATGTTACCCAGCAACGGAGCGCCGGCGCGCATGCGCTCAGGATCAGTAAGTATAGATAGAGGAAATAACATACTAAAAAATGTATGAAAAAATGTAAGTAAAAACGGACTAATAAGGAACCCAAATATATTCATGACAGACTGGGTGTAAATAGTGCACTGTGACATGAAGTTTGTGAACATACAAGTAGTGCCACAACAAAACAAGTAATATAACTAATGTACAACATGCAATATATTAACAAAAGAAAAAAATAAACAGTGTACATAATATGAAAGATAATAAATATTATTCAAAAAAATGTATCTTAAAATAGATAAAGTGCAATATCATATAAAACACAATCTGATGAAGATTAATATCCGAAGTAGATAAAGTGCCGTGTCGCATAAAAGACAATCTGATGAAGATTGATAAAGGTGATAAACCTTGGAAGATTCCAGAAATAGTCCATAGTACCTATAAAAACAGACGGAGACACGAAGAACCTAAAAAGATATATAAAATACAGAGATATTAATATACATAAATTAAAAACAATGCCAATTAAAAAAGCAGGAGTAATGAAGTCAGAGGAATGGGGCAAAGCTAATTACTTCATTTAGACCATGGGGTTGCAATGTCTTGAGCTTCCATATCCAGCGGGATTCCTTCTGCGCCAAACGGCGACTTAAATCACCGCCACGTAGATCAATTATCAGGCGATCGATTCCCTTGATTCTGAACCCAGTGGGATCACAAGAATGATATGCCTTGAAATGTCTGGGAATAGTCTTAAGGTTATCCACATCATCCTCTTCCGCAGCTGCTAAAATGTCACGGACATGTTCACGAGCCCTAAGTTTTAAGGCCCGGGTTGTGAGTCCAATGTATATTTTATTACACGGACAAGTCCCATGGTAAACTACCATAGTAGTCAGGCAGTTGATTGTTTGAGTAATAGAAAACTCACGGCCATCCGATGATAGAAAATGGGTTGCATGTTCAATGTTTGGACAAGCTATACAACTGCCGCAGGGTTTACACCCCCACCGGGGACGGTCAACTCTTGGTATATTTGGAAAAATTGGGCGGGGATTAACAGGTGGCATATAGCTCCTTACCAGATGATCACCCAGATTTCTGGATCTACGGGCCGTAACAGACGGGCGAGGAGGCAAATACTGTTTCAAAACAGGGTCCGCAAGCAAAATCGGCCAGTGTTTAGCCAAAATACCTGACATCTCTCTCCACCTAGAGTGGTATTGAGTAACCAGTCTCACCTGATTGGTAGCTCTGGTTCGTTGAGATGAAAAAGGAAGTTGGTGACGGTCAGAGTGCTTGGCCCTGTTGTATGCCTTCTTAACACTCCTTTTGCTATATCCACGATCCAAAAAGCGTTTTTTCAAGTCATCAGCCTGTGTGTCAAAGGTTTCTTCGGAGGAACAGATTCTTCTCAAACGGAGGAATTGGCCGGTAGGAACGGCTCCAATCACATGGGATGGGTGGGAAGAAGAGGCGTGTAAAACCGCATTAATGGCTGTCTCCTTACGGAAAACACTGGTCATCAGTAGGCCGTCCACCCCTCTCTCCACCAGGACGTCTAAAAAATCAATACGAGAAAAATGTGACTTATATGTTAGATGTATGTTCAAATTGTTGTTATTGAGTTCATGAACAAATAACTGTAACTCAGAAGGTGTACCACGCCAGATCAAAAATATGTCGTCGATGTAGCGGGTCCAAAGTACGACCCGCTCCATCGACGTACAGTGATCCGATGTAAAGAGATCCCTCTCCCACAGCCCCAGGAACAGGTTAGCGTAAGAGGGCGCACAGGCCGCCCCCATTGCTGTTCCCTGGAGCTGTAGGAAGAAGGATCCGTTAAAAATGAAAAAATTGTGAGTCAACAGAAAATTCAAAAGGTGAGACAAAAAATCGACGTCACTGGGGGAGAGACTGGTCATAGAAAGAAAATATGAGACGGCCCTCAAACCATCCTGGTGGCGAATGTTCGTATACAATGACTCAACATCACGTGACGAGGAGCATATCCTCGTCAACATGGATGGAGTCAATTTTTTTTATAAAATCGGAAGTATCTTTAAGATAAGATGGTATTGTTTCCACCAGGGGCTTGAGGAAAAAGTCAATGTATTTCCCAATGTTCTCCGTAAGCCCACCGATCCCAGAAATTATGGGCCTACCTGGAGGTATTTGAGCATGTTTGTGGACCTTAGGTAATAAATACAGGGTTGGAATCCGGTGGTCCTTCCCCATCAGGATGTCTCGGACCTGTGTGGTAATCACACCCTCAAGAAGGGCCCTCTGCAAAATCTTATTAAGCTTTTCCCTAAATGAAATAAGGGGGTTAAAGGTTAACTTCTTGTAGCAAACAGGGTCTCTAAGTAAACGCTGCGCTTCCACCAGATACATTTTCGTAGGCCAAATGACAATATTCCCCCCCTTGTCAGCTGGTTTGATAATTACGTCCTTAAGCTGTTTTAACCGTTTCAAAGCCTGTACTTCAACAAAGGATAAGTTGCCATGTTCAATAGAGGTAGGAATTTGATCAAAATCCTGGGAAACTAATTTGACAAAAATGTCTACATTAGGACACAGAGACAAGGGGGGGAATTTCCTGGACTTTGGAAGCAGAGAGGAAGGTACCTTACCCAATGACGGATTTAAATGCTCACGGGCCAATTCCTCCAAATCCTGTAAAGCCATCTGTTCCTCCGGAAGTGGAAACGCTTTTTGAATTTCTTCATTGTGATGCCACTTCTTAAATAGTAATGAACGCCCAAACATCTGTAGATCCTTTAGTGCAAGGAAGGGATCAAACTGCATGCTGGGTGAAAAGGTTAAACCTTTGGTAAGAACAGATAGTTCCACTGAATTAAAGACATGATCTGAAAGGTTAATTACCTTTGGAGTATCCTTATGTGAGGAGAAATTTTGGTTGCGTTTGTTAGTAGCAATCTTCCGTTCCCATTTTCTTTTACCTGCGTTGCCAAAGCGGGTTTTCATGGAATGCTGAGAGGAATCAGATATGTCTCCTGAAGATGATGCCAAAGACATGGAAGGTGATCTATACCTTTTGCCCACTGGATTTACACGTCTCCATCTGTACATAGTTTTATTTTGGAAGTCCGTAGAGTCCCGAAGTAGTTTTTTAGCATGGGTTGTTTTGATTTCGGACTCCCATTCGCCCGAATTTTTGTCCATAGCAGTGTTGAAAGCAGTGATCATATCATTATTAGCAATTTTTTTAAATTTGGAGTACAGATCATCTATTTCAATCTCCAATCCCACTAGAGATTTTTTCTCAAAGTTGACAAGAAGTTCCATAAATTGTATGGATGCTTTGGTGCACACATCCTCCCACCCAGTTATAAATTGTTCATCAGATACTGGAAAGGATGGGAATATTTGTATGCGTAAACCTCGTGGAATAAGGTTCTTACGGAGATAATTCTCCAAAAATGCCCGGTTCCACCATAATTTGGTGCGTCTATGTAGTAATCTTTTAATCTGTACTTGTAAGTTATTTATATCACTCTGATCATCAGTACTCGTGCTCGGTGAATCCTTGTCAAAAACCTGGGCAACCACTGTTTGCCAGGCTGCATCTCTAATACGGTAATCCATCCTGGTATAGGAATGAACAAACTGTGGCGACCACAGCAAAAAGTTATAGTCAAACTATCAAACCACAAATTACACCCCAAAAGGAATAATACCATAGGGTGCCAGGAGATATATAGAAGGTTACGTGCCACAGTATGTATTCAACCAAAACGAAAAATAGCACCAACAACCAAGAGTAAAGGTTAATAAATTTTATTGATATCACAAGAAAAAACAAGAAAGAACAATTAAAATAGAGTATGACAGGAAAATGACAAGGGATCACTCAAAAAAGGATGGCAGAGAGGTTATCCACAGGCGCGCATATAATATAGTCCACTGGTGCAAAGATAGTAAGTCCGCAGAAAAGAGCAAAAACTGTATTCCTAACAAGGTGCACATATATAAAGTAATAGAGGTATCAAAGATGAGTCTCAAGTGGATACAAGTTGTAAATTGCACACAGCCCAAGGAGGTGAATAGATGGTAAATACGTTGCTGAGGCCGGTCATGTGCTTTGCATGTGGGCGGCCCTGGTGACGCGGTTCTCCTCCTCGTGTGACGCCCTCGGCGTTGTCCCGGCTCCGGGAAGCAGACCGACTGCGCATGCGCCGCTATTAGGATCGTACCTTTTTGATTGGACGCAGCACTGGTTATAATGACCTCTATACCCCATGATGCCATGCCCCCGGAAGAAGGCACATTGCCGAAACGCGCGTTGGGGTGGCTGGCAGCGTGGTCCCACAGGTAATTAGGCGCTATATTTACCATCTATTCACCTCCTTGGGCTGTGTGCAATTTACAACTTGTATCCACTTGAGACTCTTCTTTGATACCTCTATTACTTTATATATGTGCACCTTGTTAGGAATACAGTTTTTGCTCTTTTCTGCGGACTTACTATCTTTGCACCAGTGGACTATATTATATGCGCGCCTGTGGATAACCTCTCTGCCATCCTTTTTTGAGTGATCCCTTGTCATTTTCCTGTCATACTCTATTTTAATTTTTCTTTCTTGTTTTTTCTTGTGATATCAATAAAATTTATTAACCTTTACTCTTGGTTGTTGGTGCTATTTTTCGTTTTGGTTGAATACATACTGTGGCACGTAACCTTCTATATATCTCCTGGCACCCTATGGTATTATTCCTTTTGGGGTGTAATTTGTGGTTTGATAGTTTGATTAATGCTGTGATAGGCTTATTTGTAGTACCCAAAACGTTTCGGTCCTAGTTCTGGACCTTCATCAGTTACTACAGAGTGAATATGAAAATGATCATTCATATATACATAAAAGAAAAATAAATACAAAAATGAAATATGTACAAGGTGAACACATACAATAACAAAAGACAAAGTAGTATGGTCTTAATGGGAGAAAAAGAGGAGAATGGTTTGACGTCTTGTGGAATGAGATCAACAAAGGGCCAGGCATAGATGAGTGAGTGATAAGGTGAGACGCAGGCCACAAGAGAACACACCGTACTAATTTGGTGGATATATCAGGTAAAATGTCAGAGGACACACCGTAATCTGTATCTAGAGAGAGATTGGATATAGATTGTGATAATGCCAGTGCATAATACAGGAATCGGTGAACGATGTATTAAATTATACCTGATAGTGGATTGCTAAAGTTTTTGGCCGTATAGGGATTAGCTTGGGCTATGGAGAAATAATGGAGAAAATGGATAAGGATAAACCCATGTGCGAATAAACAGGGAAAATAAACAGCCGGTGAGGAATACACTGCCGGTGAAAGCAATACGCATCGGTGGAAGTAATTTATACCTGTATCTGCATGTGTGTCTCCGTGTCCAGATGCAGTGTCCCCCGCTTGTCTGGTGTGGTAGGTATCTGCGCGTGTTATGTGGAAAGGGGGCGGTGCCAGGAAACTGTTGCCGGGCAATGAGAAAGCGTGTGGATGTGACCGGAAGTGACGCGGTCGGAAGTGGTATGGCCGTGCGTGTCATTACCTAGACGCTGTGCATTCCAGCATGTGGGAGGCTGATTAGACATGCTGCAGGGGGAGGTCACTGGGAGGGGAAGGTAGCAGAAGCATCAGTGAGGATAATGTGAAGTCTATAAGAGACGGACCGGACACTAGTTCATGCGGAGGTGGATAGATGGAACAATTCGTGGCGGTGATGCAATCCAGTGGGAATAGCCTCAGTGGGAGGCATTATGCCAGAAGGATGAAGTCAAATATAAGCGTCAATATAATCGGCTCTAGAAGGAAGAGAAAGAGCTATTAGTATAGAGCATATGTAACATAGGTACAGGTTGATATATGCTACTGTCAATGGATATAATCTGAAGAATAGGTTTTATACATTCATGCGCCTCTATATAAATGTACATAAATTACAAGGATGCGTTGATGTAGCGCCCCAACCGCCGCAGGGCCGAGGGGTACCCGGTACCGGGCCTCCGAGTCTCTGCTCTGGGGTTGTCATGGCGGCTAGGCCCGGTCCGTGACCCTGCCGTGGGGCGCTCGGTGAATAGCAGGTGTGGATGATGGTGGTGTTGCTGTGGTGGTACGGTGCAGTAAATAACGAGGACACCAGGTTGCAGTCTCTTTACCTCTTTACTGAAGATCTCTGGGTCCTCAGTCCGGAACACGGTTCACCAGGCTGCGCAAGTCCGGCCGGTCCAATGGCACCTCCAGAGCTCTCTTCACAGGTGGAAATCGGTGCCTTCCTACTAGCGCTATGTGTTGTGGTCCTTCCCTGCTGTGCTTACGGAAAGTCCCCCACAACTGTTGTGTCTGTTTCTTAAGTTCCCTCACAACTCGATTAGATGATGTTCTGCTAATCCTCCGTCCCTCCCTGGTGTTCTGGTTGGGACGGCACCCGTTTGACGGGTAGGCTCGGAGCTCTTCCGGGACCCTAGAGTCGCCCCTCTCCACAAGTTGCCCCCCAAGACTGCATAGGTGATATGTGTTAGACAGCCCGCCTTAAACTGACTGTCCTGCCGCGGTTTGGAGTATTGCTTGAAGCTGAATGTTATTCTACTCCCTCGGCGTTCCGGCCACCGGTAGTGCGCCTCAGTAGGATGTTGCTTCGGTCTTACAGCACGACTCCTACTGGTATTTCTCCTTTGCGTGATCTCGTTTCTCACTCAGCACAATCTATCTCGCTTCTAATCCTTTCTTGGGCACCGCCGCTACCCGGAGCAGGCACGGTCCCGTTACTTTCTTTCTTGTTGCCAAGCCTCTGTCAGGATCCCACCCCTGACAGAGACCCTACTGTATCTTCCCCTACAACACCCTCTGCCACAAGGTGTTGCCTGGTTCCAACCCAGTCAGCTTTCTGATCTAACTTCCTGCCTGACCCCCAGTTTACCCACTATGGTGGGGAGTGGCCTAATGAATAGCACCCTTAGCTCCCCCCGGAGGCCCAGCTGTGAAATGTATTGGTGTCTGTGATACCTGATCAGATGAACTCCTTCAGTGCCATCAGACGCACCATAGCTCCCCATAGTGGCGGAGCCACAGTACTGCAACGACCAGGACTCTGGGGCGCTGCACTCCCCCCTGGTTAAACACAGTACTCCGGGACTGGGAAGAAAACAACAATACAAGTTAGCAAAAAGACATACAGTTTTGTTGAGTGCAATAACAATAAGTATACTTGAACAGACTTCCCTTTATGGGAGGTAAGGACACTTGAACGTTACAAACATGGTTAACATTATAAATTACAGGCTATAATAACTCCTGTTACCCAACCGGGTATTCTACTAAGTGCAAAATTGTTGGACAATAATTTAACATTGCCTTTAAGGACATACACTCTAAATCCACTAAAGACCTTCCTATAATCACATTATAAGGTAATTTAACTTTCTCATTCTCCTTCTTTAAATCTGCAGGACCGCCTGTCCTATCGGCACCAGACCTACTGCCTCTCCTTTCAGTTACAGGACCGCCCCGTTCAGCCAGGACCTTCTGCCTTTTCAACTACTATACACAGTATAGAACATAACATTACTTTCAGTTTAAGAGCACTGAGCCATCTCTACATGACTCCTATGAGGACTCAGGGTTTACCTTCTATCCTAACTATCTATCAACATTATCAAAACATTTTCTATTGAACATTAAGCCTTCTCATTATCTTTCTTTCTATCATGCATGCTGGACACCACGTCTATCCCTATGGGCCCACTGCATCCTTCTTTTATCTTTCACCTTTTTCTTCTCAGAGAACATCATCAGTATTTCTTCACAATCAACTAATTAAATACATATAACTTTTCATGTAAACATTATCATCTCTTTCTTTGGTCAAGACATTATTGCTTCCAGTCTTAAAGCAATATCACGGTTTAAGCGCAACAAATGAACATCCCCTTTAAGAGGGGATCAAGTCTCTATGAGGTAGCACGCCTTCTCAAGCTACCAGTCCATACTCAGCAAAGGTTCCAGTGTGGTATCTTCACAAAGAGTCCTTCTTTAAGTAAAACCAGTAGGGAGCGCCTTTAATAAGGTGCAAACTATGTACAAGAAGTTCAGATCATGCACTGTTCTTGATTTCAGCAGTTCTGGAAACTTGTGCAACAAAACTTCAGAAAAATAAACAAAACAAACAATAGGGATCCCAGGTCCACAGAAGGATCCCCTTAAGAGTTAACCCTGGACGGGTTCAGCAGCAAAAATCAGGAAACAATAACTATTTACATATTCATGGTATCGAGGTTTATCCTTCTAAATCTGGGGTTGGTCTTCGTTCCCTGGCCTCTGCTGCACCTGCACTGGTAGTTGGTTTCTCAGATGCCATCATATCAGCCGGGGTCTGGATTTGAAGGCTAATCCTGCTTGCAAGTTCGGTAGCCGCTACAAGGCATACAGTGGTGATGGGGACAAGGTCTGGCAAATCGGGATCAGTCATGATCGGGGCAACAGGGGGCGCTCTCTCAGGTTCACACCGTCGCACGTTCCGGGCACACCATCCTCGTGCACTCCGATGACGGGTGTAGGTCACCTGATCCCCCCTTTGTAGTGGGTCGCCATTTCGACTGCAGCAGGGGGTTTTCACATTATAGCTAGTAACAAAGACATCAGTGGATAGCCCCGGTTCCTGTATGGAGCCCCATCCCCTCTTCGGGTGGTAGGCCAGCACAGTTCCCCGCTTTACCACGTCTTTCCTGCCGGGCGCAGACTTCTTACGTTGTATGTCATGTTGTTCAGTCTCGTCTCGATTTTTCCAGTGTTGTATTAGACATTGCTTATACTGTTCCCAGGTAAGTACCGCAAGGGTGAGGCCATCCTCCCGGGTCCCATCCGGCCCGGTCCAGGGGGTGTCCCACCGGAGGATCACCCCGTCTAGGCCCACATCTAGGGGTTCTCCCATCTTGGTTGGTAGCGGAGGCACTAGCTTCCCCATCGCGTTAGAGGTGAGGATGACCCGCTCCACCAAGAAGGAACGATCATTGCTGGGGTGAGGAGCGGTCACAGGAGCGGGATCGCTCAGGGGAACCGGATCGGTCGGGGGAGCAGAATCGGCCAGGGGAGTAGGGATGCCGTCCATACCTGCGCCTGATGTGATTCCACCGATGTCGCTCCGGTCCATTGACGAGGACACTGGAATCGGCTGCAGCCCGGACCGTGGCTCCTCCGGAGTCACCTCTTGATGTAACTCCGCCCTCCCTGGTTCCATAGCTGGGATAGGTGGACTCGGCTCCTCCATTGGCGGCTCCAAGGAGTTCGGGTCCTTCACCGGCGGTGGATGCGAGTCCGCTCCTGATGGGTGAAGGCAAGCCGGGATCACCTCGCCGCTGCTCGGGCACTTGCTGCTCATCGCCGCTGTCTGGCATTCGGCGGCAATGCATGCACCTGGCTCCGCCATTTCTCCGAGGTCGAGTTCCTCCTTCACCTCGTTCCCGCCGTTGCAAGTCAGGGGGCGGTTCTCCTCTGTCTTGAGGCAGGTCATTGCTTTGCAACAAGAGACGCAGGGGGCGGTCGCCGTTTCTGGCGCCACTCTGGTAGTCTCCTCCCATGGCACGCCCTCCTTCTTTTCTGGCGCAGCAATGGCGGCGGTTTTTGGCGGGAACTTTTGGCGGTAAGTGGTAGTACACAGTCTTTGCAATAAAGTACAGTCCAATTATAATAAATCACAGTTCCAAGGCACACATGACCTGATTCTTCAGGCTTAAGTAGATCCTGTTCGTGACGCCAAGTTTTGTAGCGCCCCAACCGCCGCAGGGCCGAGGGGTACCCGGTACCGGGCCTCCGAGTCTCTGCTCTGGGGTTGTCACGGCGGCTAGGCCCGGTCCGTGACCCTGCCATGGGGCGCTCGGTGAATAGCAGGTGTGGATGATGGTGGTGTTGCTGTGGTGGTGCGGTGCAGTAAATAACGATGACACCAGGTTGCAGTCTCTTTACCTCTTTACTGAAGATCTCTGGGTCCTCAGTCCGGAACACGGTTCACCAGGCTGCGCAAGTCCGGCCGGTCCAATGGCACCTCCAGAGCTCTCTTCACAGGTGGAAATCGGTGCCTTCCTACTAGCGCTATGTGTTGTGGTCCTTCCCTGCTGTGCTTACGGAAAGTCCCCCACAACTGTTGTGTCTGTTTCTTAAGTTCCCTCACAACTCGATTAGATGATGTTCTGCTAATCCTCCGTCCCTCCCTGGTGTTCTGGTTGGGACGGCACCCGTTTGACGGGTAGGCTCGGAGCTCTTCCGGGACCCTAGAGTCGCCCCTCTCCACAAGTTGCCCCCCAAGACTGCATAGGTGATATGTGTTAGACAGCCCGCCTTAAACTGACTGTCCTGCCGCGGTTTGGAGTATTGCTTGAAGCTGAATGTTATTCTACTCCCTCGGCGTTCCGGCCACCGGTAGTGCGCCTCAGTAGGATGTTGCTTCGGTCTTACAGCACGACTCCTACTGGTATTTCTCCTTTGCGTGATCTCGTTTCTCACTCAGCACAATCTATCTCGCTTCTAATCCTTTCTTGGGCACCGCCGCTACCCGGAGCAGGCACGGTCCCGTTACGTTCTTTCTTGTTGCCAAGCCTCTGTCAGGATCTCACCCCTGACAGAGACCCTACTGTATCTTCCCCTACAACACCCTCTGCCACAAGGTGTTGCCTGGTTCCAACCCAGTCAGCTTTCTGATCTAACTTCCTGCCTGACCCCCAGTTTACCCACTATGGTGGGGAGTGGCCTACTGAATAGCACCCTTAGCTCCCCCCGGAGGCCCAGCTGTGAAATGTATTGGTGTCTGTGATACCTGATCAGATGAACTCCTTCAGTGCCATCAGACGCACCATAGCTCCCCATAGTGGCGGAGCCACAGTACTGCAACGACCAGGACTCTGGGGCGCTGCACTGACATAACAATAACATACCAGAAATTGATAGCACAGTCCTTCATTAAACCGTCCTTCACTGAACCACACATACCCATTATACATATTGTTAGAAAAAGAAGAATAACATCTTAACGGGACCTGAAATGGTGGCATCATGTAATAGTTCAAATCATATAAACGACGCCAGGTCATAGTCTCTATTGAAGCCTTTTGGATGAAGGGTTTCTAGGGTGTGTATCCAAAAGGTCTCACGGCGTTTAAGTAAAGCGATTCTATTGCCACCACGTCTGAGTGGGGGTATATGCTCGATAACCTGAAATTTCAACTGGGTGATATTATGACCCCGGGTAACGAAATGAAACGGAATGGGTAGAAGAAGGTTTTTACAACGTATAGTCGATTTGTATTTAGAGATTCTGTTGCAAATTGGTTGTGTGGTTTCACCCACATATATTAGGCCACATGGGCATTTGATCAGTTATATGACCCATGAAGTGTCACAAGTGAAAAAAATCAGGTATTTTAAACATCTTCCCTGAATGTGGATGATGGAAGGATGTGCCCTTGAGGACATTATGGCATTGTGTACAATGTAAACAGGGGAAAGTCCCTGTTTTGGGGTTTTGAAGAAACCATTGGCGTGGTACTGATTTATTGGTTCCAATGTCCGCTTTTACTAGGGAATCCCTTAGATTGGGGGCCCATCTAAAACAAGGTAGGAAAGGTTCCCTGAACTCTGTGATGTCTGGATGGGCACTGGAAAGCAGATGCCAATGTCTGTGAATAGATTTGTGTAAGATGTAGGCAAAGGGGTGGAAGGAATGAACAAATGGGATGTGATTAGAAGATCTGTTTGATCTGGGTTGAGAGGGTATAGTAGCATTACTGAGAACTGAGGCTGGGTATCCTCAGTGAGAGAATTTTGTAGACATTTCTTTCAGTCTTTGGGAGCGAAGTTCTTTGTCTGAAACTATGTTAGTGACCCGGTGAAACTGGGATCGTGGGATTGATCGTTTAGTAGACATGTGATCTTGTCTGGACAGGATTTAGTGTAATTCACTTAGGTCGGGTTGCAGCACAGGTCATACAAGTGTTTCTCCAGTCTGGGTTTGTCTGACCACAGTGTTTACAAGTCCATCTGTCTTGTCAGGGTCTCTGGTTTTACAAAGGTATGATGGTAGCAGTAATGTGTCAGTCATAGTCAGACTTTTGAGCATCAAAACATTCATAATACACCTTACTTCCGTACTGCTGCACTTTCTCAGAACCATTTATTCACTTGCTATTTTCCTCCCTTGTCTGTGCCTTTTTTTTACATGCAAACATCCACACTCTGGCATGTTTCCCTTTTTCAATATTGGTCCCACATCTTTCACTGCTTCCTTTCCTTCTCTGTCTTTTACAATCTGCATAGCTGTTTGGATCCCATTGGGAGCCCTGACTGCACATGGAACAAGTTGCCATGGCTTCAACTTATTCTTCAGACAGCTCACCTTTATTCTGCAAATGCCCTTTTAGTGTGCCTGGACCTTGTCTACAGGCCATATGTAGCAAGTCAGAGCAAGCCTGTCAAAGTTTAGCAGGAAGGCTCTCTGCCTCTCACCCAGTAGACCTACAGGATGTAATGAGAAGGCTCACTGCCTCTCACCCATTAGATCAGCTGACTAGAATTGGAAGGCCCAGATGTGTTAGGCCTCTAACCTACTAGCCCAGCTCCATGGAACATGGGAAGGCTCTCTGCCTCTCACCCACCACAAAAACCAGCTGACTGAAGTAAGAAGGCCCAGATGTGTTAGGCCTCTAACCTACTAGATCAGCAGTGCAGTTGGCTTCCTTTGTTGATCCTCAATTTGCTATATAACAATCACACTGATAACCAAACAATCATTTACAAGTTTCCTTCTAAAAATAGGCAACATATTTTACTTTCAACTTCCAACTTCAACTTACAATATTTCTTTCTACTTCAATACAGTACTGTTACTTTAAACACAAAACACAGATCTCCCAGCGTGCACCACACGAGGTCATGGAGACCTCTATGGTTGTCACTACCAGATTGCGTATTCATTAAGCGTGACAATAGTAACATGTTACAAACTGATATTTTCAGAAAACTTACCTCTACCAATTCACTTTTGCACGCCTCCTCTGCCCATCCGAGAAATGTTGTTCAATTCGTACCCACAGGACAGTTTCTTCGTCTCCGGAGGATCTGCTCTGACATTGGGGATTTTGAAAAACAAGCTGATGATTTGAAAAATAGATTTTATCAAAGGGGGTATAGTCATCGTATGATAAAAAAGGCGTATAATCGGGCTAGACATTCCTCTTGACATGATCTAATTTACAAATCTAATGATAAATTATCAGATGGGAAGATAAGATTTGTCACAGATTATCATGATCGTTTTCCAGCTGTGCGAGATGCCCTTACTAAATCTTGGCCAATTTTGCTTACTGATCCTATTCTCTCCCAATATTTGCCCAACAGGCCCGCCATTACCACAAGGAGGTCTAAAAATTTACGTGATCTTCTAGTGCATAGTCACTATGTTGGTAACATCAAAACCACTTTCTTAGATCAGTATCCGAAAAAATTGGGTTGTACTCCTTGTGGACATTGCGTGGCCTGCCCTAATGTTGAGAGGTGCAAGTCGTTTTTTAATTCTGATAAATCAAGAACCTTTGACATCAGGAAATCTATTAATTGCGCCACACGGAACGTTATTTACTTTGCCACCTGTCCCTGTGGTCTTATATATATTGGACTGACCACACGCCCCTTTAAAATTCGTATTAGGGAACATGTCTTGGGTATAATAGCTGTGGCCGAGACCACGGATCCATCTATTTTAAAAACAATTCCCAGACACTTTTGGCTGTGTCACAATTGTGACGCCACTCTCCTGATTAGGGGGATCGATACTTTGGAGACTAATATTCGTGGTGGCAAGGTATCTCAACGGCTTGCCCAGCTTGAGTCCCGCTGGATATGGAGGTTAAATACGCTACATCCAGAGGGACTCAATGAACAAATGAGTTTTGTCCCATTTCTGTGACTCCGTTCTGCTGCATTATCGGTGTTTTCATCTGTGCCATAGCTTCTGTTTTTATCCTTATTTTTATTTTGTGTGTTTATGTTTCTAATTTTTTTCACATTGTTTCATTTTAGTCTGAGGCCCCATCTCTTTATCTGGTGTTTAATTATCAATTGGTTGCATCCACTGGACCATTATTCTGGACAATGCATCAATCGCTTGCATCCACGAAACTGTTCTTGTATAATAATATATATATTTGTTTGATCTCCTATTTGTTCGTAATATTAGTGCATTTATAATCCATGTTATCTGTTTGCACATCATTTTGTTATTCCTATGGGATGTTACATATAAATGTGGTCGTATATGACTCACTTACCTGCCGGCTGCCCGTGTGCGCATGCGTGCTTGGCCTTCCGCGTCCCTCGGCTCTCTGCATCTTCTAGGTGACACGGCTCTGTTGTGCTGCGCGCTGTTGTGAATTTGGATTCTGGGCTCCCCCGGTGGCCGCTTGTGGAATTGGACTTGTCATCCTCTTTCCTGTTTCACCTGGTTCCATCAGTAGTGGGTGTCGCTATTTAAGCTCATTTCTCTGGTGGTTTCTTGCAGGTCAACAATGTTATCTGATGCCTCTCAGTGCTTGTTCCTGCTTCTAGACAACTACTAGATAAGTTGGACTTTTGTCCATGTTTTGTTTTGCCTATTTGTTCCAGTTCACAGCTGAAGTTTTGTTACTGTGTCTGGAAAGCTCTCGTTGATCAGGGATTGCTACTCTGGCGTTATGAGTTAATGCCAGAGTTTAAGGTAATCTCTGGATGGTGTTTTGTTAGTGTTTTTCTGCTGACCATGAAAGTATACTATCTGTCTTCTGCTATCTAGTAAGCGGACCTCAAATTTGCTAAGACTATTTTCCTGCTGCGTTTGTTGTTTCATCTGAACTCACCGTCATTATATGTGGGGGGCTACTGTCTTCTTTGGAATATTTCTCTAGAGGTGAGCCAGGTCTTATATTTCCCTCTGCTAGCTATTTAGGTCTTAGGCCAGAGCTGGGCATCTAGCGATAAATAGGAAATGCTACCTGGCTATTTCTAGTTGCGCGGCAGGCTTAGTTCATGGTCAGTATAGTTCCATCTTCCGAGAGCTTGTCCCTCTATAGGCTTGCTATGATCTCTGCCTGCAGAGATCATGACAGTTTGACCGGCCAATAAAGTGTTAAAGACCCAGGTTGAGAAAGGAGAGTTATAAGAAGTCTGCTGGAATTTTTTTTTTTTTTTTTTTTTTTCCTCCAGTCTGCCTTGCTGCAGTCTTTTTTCTCTCTCTCCTCCAGTCCTAATCTCTGTATGCTCTGTGTGCACCTGACAATAATGGATCTCCAGAGTGTAACTGCGGGTTTGAATAATCTCATCACGAAAGTACAAAATTTACAAGATTTTGTGGTACATGCTCCGGTATCTGAGCCGAGAATTCCTTTGCCGGAGTTCTTCACAGGGAATAGAGCTAGCTTCCAGAATTTCCGAAATAATTGTAAGCTTTATTTGTCCCTGAAGTCTCGTTCAGCTGGAGACCCTGCTCAGCAGGTTAGGATTGTGATTTCCTTGCTCAGGGGTGACCCTCAAGATTGGGCCTTCTCATTGCCAGCAGGGGATCCTGCGTTACGCGATGTGGATGCGTTTTTTCTGGCCTTGGGCTTGCTTTATGAGGAACCTCATTTGGAACTTCAGGCAGAAAAAACTTTGATGGCACTATCTCAGGGGCAAGACGAAGCTGAAGTTTTCTGCCAAAAATTCCGTAAATGGTCTGTGCTTACTCAGTGGAATGAGTGCGCCTTGGCGGCAACTTTCAGAGAAGGTCTCTCTGATGCCGTTAAGGATGTTATGGTGGGGTTCCCTGTGCCTGCAGGTCTGAATGAGTCCATGACAATGGCTATTCAGATTGATAGGCGTCTGCGGGAGCGCAAACCGGTGCACCATCTGGCGGTGTCTATGGAAAAGACGCCAGAAAGTATGCAGTGTGATAGAATTCTGTCCAGGAGCGAGCGACAGAATTTTAGACGGAAGAATGGATTGTGTTTCTATTGTGGGGATTCTACTCATGTTATATCAGCATGCTCTAGGCGTACAAAGAAGCTTGATAAGTCTGTTTCCATTGGCACCATTCAGTCTAAGTTTATTTTGTCTGTAACCCTGATTTGCTCTTTGTCATCCATTGCCACGGACGCCTATGTTGACTCTGGCGCCGCTCTGAGTCTTATGGATTGGTCCTTTGCCAATCGTTGTGGTTTTGATTTAGAGCCTTTGGAGACTCTTATTCCTCTGAAGGGGATTGACTCCACCCCATTGGCTAATAATAAACCACAATACTGGACACAAGTAACCATGCGTATCAATCCGGATCACCAGGAGATTATTCGTTTCCTGGTGCTGTATAATCTACATGACGATTTGGTACTGGGATTGCCATGGTTGCAGTCTCACAACCCAGTCTTGGACTGGAGAGCAATGTCTGTGTTGAGCTGGGGATGTAAGGGTATTCATGGGGACTTACCTTTGGTTTCTATTTCGTCGTCCATTCCCTCTGAAGTCCCTGAGTTCCTCTCTGATTATCAAGACGTCTTTGACGAACCCAAGCTTGGGTCGTTACCTCCGCACCGTGAGTGCGATTGTGCCATAGATTTGATACCGGGTTGTAAATATCCAAAGGGTCGTTTGTTTAATCTGTCTGTGCCGGAACATGCTGCTATGCGGGAATATATAAAGGAGTCTTTGGAAAAGGGACATATTCGTCCATCTTCTTCTCCCTTGGGAGCTGGGTTTTTCTTTGTCTCAAAAAAAGACGGCTCTTTGAGACCATGTATTGATTATCGGCTTCTAAATAAGATCACTGTTAAGTATCAATACCCATTGCCATTGCTTACTGATTTGTTTGCTCGTATAGAGGGTGCTAAGTGGTTCTCTAAAATTGATCTTCGTGGGGCGTATAATTTGGTGCGGATCAGGCAGGGGGATGAGTGGAAGACCGCATTTAATACGCCCGAGGGCCACTTTGAGTATTTGGTCATGCCTTTTGGTCTTTCTAATGCCCCTTCAGTTTTCCAGTCTTTTATGCATGATATTTTCCGCGATTTTCTGGATAAATTTATGATAATATATCTGGATGATATTCTGATTTTTTCTGATGACTGGGACTCTCATGTCCAGCAGGTCAGGAGAGTTTTTCAGGTTCTGCGGTCTAATTCTTTATGTGTGAAGGGGTCTAAGTGCGTTTTTGGGGTCCAGAAAATTTCCTTTTTGGGGTATATTTTTTCTCCCTCTTCCATTGAGATGGATCCCGTCAAGGTGCAAGCTATTTGTGACTGGACTCAGCCCTCCTCTCTTAAGGGTCTTCAGAGATTTTTGGGCTTTGCCAACTTTTACCGCCGATTTATTGCTGGTTTTTCGGATGTCGTTAAACCACTGACTGATTTGACCAGACAAGGCGCTGATGTTGCTAATTGGTCCCCTCATGCTGTAGAGGCCTTTCAGGAGCTTAAGCGCCGTTTTGCCTCTGCCCCTGTGTTGCGTCAGCCTGATGTGAATCTGCCTTTTCAGGTTGAGGTTGACGCTTCGGAGATCGGAGCTGGGGCAGTGTTGTCGCAGAAAGGTTCCGACTGCTCCGTCATTAGGCCTTGTGCCTTCTTTTCTCGCAAATTTTCGCCCGCAGAGCGGAATTATGATGTCGGGAATCGGGAGCTTTTGGCCATGAAGTGGGCGTTTGAGGAGTGGCGCCATTGGCTCGAGGGGGCTAGGCATCAGGTGGTGGTATTGACTGACCACAAAAATTTGATTTATCTTGAGACTGCCAGACGCCTGAATCCTAGACAGGCGCGCTGGTCTTTATTTTTTTCTCGCTTTAATTTTGTGGTGTCATACCTACCGGGTTCTAAGAATGTTAAGGCAGATGCCCTTTCTAGGAGTTTTGACCCGGACTCTCCTGGTAATTCTGAACCCACAGGTATCCTTAGGGAGGGAGTAATTTTGTCGGCCGTTTCTCCTGATCTGCGGCGGTCCTTGCAAGAGTTTCAGGCGGATAGACCGGATCGTTGTCCGCCTGATAGACTGTTTGTTCCGGATGATTGGACCAGCAGAGTCATCTCTGAGGTACATTCTTCTGGATTGGCAGGTCATCCCGGAATTTTTGGTACCAGGGATTTGGTGGCAAGATCCTTCTGGTGGCCTTCCCTGTCACGAGATGTGCGAGTCTTTGTGCAGTCATGTGACGTTTGTGCTCGGGCCAAGTCTTGTAGTTCTCGGGCTAGCGGACTGTTGTTGCCCTTGCCTATTCCTAAGAGGCCTTGGACACACATCTCGATGGATTTTATTTCAGATCTGCCTGTTTCCCAGAAGATGTCTGTCATCTGGGTGGTCTGTGACCGTTTCTCTAAAATGGTCCATTTGGTTCCTCTGCCCAAGTTGCCTTCTTCTTCTGAGTTGGTTCCTCTGTTTTTTCAGAATGTTGTCCGATTGCACGGTATTCCTGAGAATATTGTTTCTGACAGAGGTACCCAATTTGTGTCTAGATTTTGGCGGGCATTCTGTGCTAGGATGGGCATAGATTTGTCTTTTTCATCTGCTTTTCACCCTCAGACTAATGGCCAGACCGAGCGGACTAATCAGACCCTGGAGACATATCTGAGGTGTTTTGTCTCTGCTGACCAGGATGATTGGGTTGCTTTTTTGCCATTGGCAGAGTTCGCCCTCAATAATCGGGCCAGCTCTTCCACCTTGGTGTCCCCGTTTTTCTGTAATTCGGGGTTTCACCCTCGATTTTCCTCCGGTCAGGTGGAATCCTCGGATTGTCCTGGAGTGGATGCGGTGGTGGAGAGATTGCATCACATCTGGGGGCAGGTTATGGACAATTTGAAGTTGTCCCAGGAGAAGACTCAGCGTTTTGCCAACCGTCATCGTCGTGTTGGTTCTCGGCTTTGTGTTGGAGATTTGGTGTGGTTGTCTTCTCGTTTTGTCCCTATGAGGGTCTCTTCTCCTAAGTTTAAACCTCGGTTCATCGGCCCTTATAGAATATTGGAGATTCTTAATCCTGTTTCTTTCCGTTTGGACCTCCCTGCGTCCTTTTCCATTCATAACGTTTTTCATCGGTCGTTATTGCGCAGGTATGAGGTACCTGTTGTACCTTCGGTTGAGCCTCCTGCTCCGGTGTTGGTTGAGGGTGAGTTGGAGTACGTTGTGGAGAAAATTTTGGACTCTCGTGTTTCCAGACGGAGACTCCAGTATCTGGTCAACTGGAAGGGTTACGGCCAGGAGGATAATTCTTGGGTCAATGCATCTGATGTTCATGCTTCTGATCTTGTTCGTGCCTTCCATAGGGCTCATCCTGGTCGCCCTGGTGGATCTGGTGAGGGTTCGGTGCCCCCTCCTTGAGGGGGGGGTACTGTTGTGAATTTGGATTCTGGGCTCCCCCGGTGGCCGCTTGTGGAATTGGACTTGTCATCCTCTTTCCTGTTTCACCTGGTTCCATCAGTAGTGGGTGTCGCTATTTAAGCTCATTTCTCTGGTGGTTTCTTGCCGGTCAACAATGTTATCTGATGCCTCTCAGTGCTTGTTCCTGCTTCTAGACAACTACTAGATAAGTTGGACTTTTGTCCATGTTTTGTTTTGCCTATTTGTTCCAGTTCACAGCTGAAGTTTTGTTACTGTGTCTGGAAAGCTCTCGTTGATCAGGGATTGCTACTCTGGCGTTATGAGTTAATGCCAGAGTTTAAGGTAATCTCTGGATGGTGTTTTGTTAGTGTTTTTCTGCTGACCATGAAAGTATACTATCTGTCTTCTGCTATCTAGTAAGCGGACCTCAAATTTGCTAAGACTATTTTCCTGCTGCGTTTGTTGTTTCATCTGAACTCACCGTCATTATATGTGGGGGGCTACTGTCTTCTTTGGAATATTTCTCTAGAGGTGAGCCAGGTCTTATATTTCCCTCTGCTAGCTATTTAGGTCTTAGGCCAGAGCTGGGCATCTAGCGATAAATAGGAAATGCTACCTGGCTATTTCTAGTTGCGCGGCAGGCTTAGTTCATGGTCAGTATAGTTCCATCTTCCGAGAGCTTGTCCCTCTATAGGCTTGCTATGATCTCTGCCTGCAGAGATCATGACAGCGCGCGCAGCGGCTCCGTCTCCCTCTGACGTGGACGCCGGCGGGCGGGGTTTGTGTTCCGATCACGCATGCGCCGCTATCGGTGCAGTTTACTCTGTCAAATTATACCATCTTTATACCACAGTTTTGCATTATTATGTACTCTCTATATTATGTGCCATCTTCATTATTATTTTGCCAACTGTGCGGTATTCCTATTCGGTTTGACACCATGGTAATGTGACTTCATTTCCGGCCATTGGTTATTGGCTTGGGCCCTCTTTTTAAGTTGCACACTTTCAACTGTCGCCACGCCCCCTGACGAAGGCTGTGTGCCAAAACGCGCGTCGGGGTGATGTGGTGACCGCCGGCTTCTTTCTGTACCCCCTGCCAGCTGGACGAGCGTTTGTTATTTCTTCAACTTGGTATGTTGTATGATTTTCAATTTATTCGCCGTCATTTTGCTCCCGACTATGACTACCATGGTCTATGATTTGCCATATATGGAGGTATTAGAATGAATTATTTATTGTGAATTTATTCATGTGTAACATTGCACAAATGTATTTGTAATTTATATCTATTGCCGCGGTACACCTATCCCGTTTTCTGTCGCTATTTGTACTGTGGTCTTATCCACTATTCACATATCTGTATTTTAAATTGTGTTCAATAAAAATATATTTGTTTATTATATTTGGGCCTTCAAATCATCCTTTGTTCGTGTTGTTGTCAGATTGCTATGAGCACCACCCGGTTGTCATCGCTCATAGCAAGTTAGGTATTCTGCTACATACAGGTGATCTGATCATCACTTGTATGTAGCAGAGCCAATCAGGTTATGGCAGCTTCTAGTCTCCCATGGAGACTATTGAAGCATGCCAAAAGTGAAAAAAATATATTGTAAAAATATATTAAAAAAAGATATATAAATGTTCAAATCACCCCCTTTCACCCCATTCAAAATAAAACAATAAAAAAAGCAAACATACACATATTTGGTATCGCCGCATTTGCCCGACATGGCATATTTGGTATCGCCGGATCTATCAATAAAAAAAGGATTAACGGCATAGCGAAAAAAACCTAAAAATGACAGAATTACATTTTTTTGGTCGCCACAACATTGCATTAAAATGTAATAACGGGCTATCAAAAGATCGTATCTGCACCAAAATGGTATAATTAAAAACATTAGCTCAGAGCACAAAAAATAAGCCCTCACCCAACCCGAGATCATGAAAAATGGAGACGATGCGGGTATCGGAAAATGGCACCTTATTTTTGTAACAAAGTTTGGAATTTTTTGTTACCACTTAGATAAAAAAGAACTTAGACATGTTTGGTGTATATGAACTCGTAATGACCTGGAGAATCATAATGGCAGGTTAGTTTTTAGTTAGCCTAGTAAAAAAGCAAAATAAAAAACAACTGTGGGATTGCACTTTTTTTGCAATATCACCGCACTTTGAATTTGTTTCCCATTTTCCAGTACACAATATGTTAAAACCGAAGGTGTCGTTCAAAAGTAAAACTCATCCCGCAAAAAACTACCCTCACATATTGACAGAAAAATATAAAAAGTTATGGCTCTGGGAAGAAAGGAGCAAAAAACGAAAATGCAAAACCGCAAATACCTGATGGGGCTAAATTTGTTTGGTGGTCTGAAATATTTAAATGTGAGAAGCATGCAAAAGAATAGGAAATCAGGAAGGGGGCAAAAACTTTTTCACACAACTGTATGTTTTAATTTTCCTAATTTTCTATAGCTGAGAAAGTTTTTAGATTCGATGGTCTTTTCATTGATGAGGTTTCATAGAAGGTGAAAGGTCTTCCTTAAGGTTTTTTTTTAAGTCACAACATTTGGAAGATAACAAAATGCAAATCCAGTTATAGGATCCTGACATTGTTGTTTTTAAGTGGTTCATACCAATCCCTTCAGAGATTTTATTGTAATGTTCATTTATTTATGACATGGTATCCAGCACGAAATGAACAATCTTAATTGTTTATGTTCGTAGCTGTTTGCATTCTGACCAAATGTCAGACATGCCAGATCACCAGAGAGGCCAAATCAGGAGGTTACGCCCTTCATTGACAAGCGCGCTTGGAGAAAAAGTAAACCGCACACGTGATGTGAGCAAAGTCACTTTATCTGATCTAATGGAGCAAGAGGCAGTATTTTACACCATTTACAACAAATGTAATTCTCAATGTAATTCTATGTGTGACATGCAAAAATAGTGCTAACTGCTGTTGCTTCAAAAGCATCCAGCAAATAGAGGGGTTAGCACAGTTACAGGAGACAGGGAATGGTTAGCAAAGCCCCAGGGGGATTGTGGGAAATTTGTTTACCTTTCTGGCAGCAGCCAAAGGAATGAGTGGAGTGTTTCTGTGATCTCTCACACAGTTCAGGCAAGTGAACCATAGGGATACTGGATTCATGTACAGAGTGGTGTTGGGCTACCCCTATACTGCTAGTTGAGGAAGTCTAACAGGAGCGGAAAGATAAGGACTGGAAGAAGTTGTGTACAGGGATAATCTCCCTCAGCAAATCCTCCCCCCCTCCATTACACTGCTAGAAGGAATGCTGTATACTCCTGTATGTCACGCTCACACCCTGACTGGTGGGCGCGAGCTCGGGGGGTTTGTAGCCCCACTGTGCCACGAACCAGACTACACTGGAAGGGGCGTAACTATGACAGCTGCCTTGGTCTTCGCTGGAGCCTCTGATGGTGAGGTCAGACTTGTGCGGCAGGCAGCTGCCAGGTGCTACTCCAGGGTGGTGTCTGGCTGTGGCTGCTGATCCCACTTGGAGAACCGTAACACTAAGACCAGTTCGGGCATCAGGCAGGACTGGCAGATGAGCACGGATGAAACTCAGATGAGTAGGCCAGCACGGCTGAGACACAGGGCTGGCAGAGACACAGGGCTGGCAGGAACGGCAGAGACACAGGGCTGGCAGGAACAGCAGAGACACAGGGCTGGCAGGAATGGCAGAGACACAGGGCTGGCAGGAATGGCAGAGACACAGGGCAGATTGGTGTGGTGTATGAAGGAACAGGTAGGGACCTGTTCACACAGGAGGTGCAGGTACGGATATGTAGTATGAAGGAACAGGTAGGGAACTGTTCACACAGGAGGTGCAGGTATGGATACGTAGTATGAAGGAACAAGTTGGGACCTGTTCGCACAGGAAATGCAGGTGCGGAAACAAGCCAGAAGGAAAGGAGTATGAAGGAACAGGTTGGGACCTGTTCACACAGGAAGAGAAGTGCAAGGCTGCAGATAGGAGTGGAAGAGCAGCAAGAGATAGCGCAGCAACAAAAGCTAAGCAGAGTGGAACTGCAAGGAATGCGGAGAGGAGCTGCAGCAAGAGATTACTGGAGCAGCAGAAGCTAAGCAGAACGGAACCACAAGGAATGCGGAGAGGAGCTGCAGCAAGAGATTACTGCAGCAGAAGCTAAGCAGAGCGGAACCACCAGGAGTGCCGAGAGGAGCTGAAGCAAGAGATTACTGGAGCAGCAGAAGCTAAGTAGAACGGAACCACAAGGAATGCGGAGAGGAGCTGCAGCAAGAGATTTCTGTAGCAACAGGAGCAGAGCAGAGTAGAATGGAGCAGAACTGCAGGAGTGCGGAGCAGCGGTAAAGCTGCAAGAGAGCGGAGCACAGGCAAAGTCACAAGAGCCGCAAGAGTGCAGAGCATAAGCAAACAGAAAGGACGCAAGGAAAGACACAGCAGGGAAGGAAGTCACAGACAAGGAGACAGAGGTAGGACAAAGTTCAGACAAGGTAATGGAACAAGACAAGGTACAAGAACAAAGACACAGGGACCAGGATATTCTGCCTCCTGGAGGGCGGTCAAACAAGATCAAGGCAAGGCAAGGAGAAAAGCCTCTAGAAAGGGAGTTACACAGAGCAAGGCCTGGCAACTCAGAAGCTAAACACAAACTGAGTTAACACATTGCACAGGCCCAGTCCACTGGGTGGAGCTGCACTAAATACTGGAGGTCTCTTGGTAATTGGTCAGGAACAGATTAGGCAGGTGCACCTGATTTCTATAAGAACCAGAGAGTTCAGGCACCGCCCCCCTATGCACACAGCCAGGAAGCATGCAGAGAGCAGAGGCACAGAATATGGAGCTGGCAAGAAACAGAAACCACAACATGACCTGGAGCAGTGGGTAAGATAGTGTGAGAGATGAGAGGCCATGCCGTGATGCCAGCAGAGTTGTTACACTGTGCTTTTGTAAAGAGTCTTGATCTGTGCTGAACTGTGCTATCTAAAGAGACTGTTAGTCAATGTGCCTATAAGAAGCAGCTGTACTGTTTATAAAGCCTGTGCTTAAGAGACTTGAATTGTACCGAATGTGCTGTGACATTAAACTACACTGTTCATCTGTTCATGAGGACTTAATCAATTGTATCTGTGTGAGCAAGTGGATCCATCATGTGCCTGAGGAAGCTGCAGTACATGGTCGTCCTTAGTAACGGTTCCTCCAGAGTTCCAAAGAATTCATGAGACCTGTTCCGCCCCATTCTGAACCTAGCGGCGTGCATAGCATATGTTAAGAGGTTTAAGATGTCATATGGCAGTTAATACATTTAATTTCATGAGAAAGCCACATTTGGGTATATTTATTAAAATTGTATAATATATGCTGTTCATTAAATCTGAATTATTTTTAGATTCCCACATTCCTCCCTCAGACTAATCACAGAATGTATCTAAAACACAAAATAAATATGGTGCAAGTAGGTTTTAGGGGCAAATTACGCAAGAATTCTGGGGCGTTTAGTTTCATAAATCTCCCTCAGTCTTTGCGATAGATTTTTAATTTTTAATTTAATAATGTTTCCTAAAATTGTTTTCCAGAATCAACAAATACTGGCAGGAAAATTACCTAGAACGAAATGTCTGATGCTAGTCAAAGACTGAACAGCAAAGGTATTAGTTGATTAATAAAAAAGAAACTGTGACTAATTGCATTCAAACAATTGTGCAAATTAACTCAGTGTGAAAACAAATAAATGGCCTCTGCTGCATGTAGAATTTCATTCCAAACACTTCATGGGCAGAAAAGAACAACTGCAGCAAGAAAGCTGTGTGCTGGGTTTGGCTGTAGATTGCAGTCACAGTGAGTATTATGTATGCCCAGTGCGTTATAACAAGCACTGTAAAAATGTACTGTATGTCACTGGCAATTACAACTATTTATATGGTCAATTACTATCAATTATCTTTAATATTTGTGCATGTATTCAAATATCAAGAGTCACATCTGTTAGAGGCCACAGGCTCAAAAAGGCTACCTCAGACAGAGACAGACTTGGTGTGAGCCACTCTGACAGATTCTGGAGGAACCTCAGTCTTTACCCTTTAACTGTAAAGTAATCTAGCCATATAGTGGAGTCCACTGGATTTCTCCCATAGAAGGGTTGCTGGTCAGAGGAGGGAAGGAGAGACAAGAAAGGTCATGACGCAGGGTCAATTTGTGATGTATATGTGATGTTGTGTGGAGCGCCCCGTCAGGGAAAGGGGGATACTCGGTACCAGCTCCTGCGGTTCATAAGGGGATGTCACGGTGGCTGACCCGGTCCGTGGCCCTGGGACGTCCGTATAAAAGGGAAAGGTCTTTAAAGGGATAAGGTTGATGTTTGTGACGCCACCTGTGGTATTCAGTCAGGGTGACCTACGCTGCTTTAAGGGGTCTGCTGGGGTGATGTTATGGCAGCTAGATGATATACCTTCCCACAGGTGAATATATCCCCAGGGCTTCCCAGTATGTAAATGGTAGAATGGTGAGAGGTGCAGTGAAGAACAAGGACACAGGTTTGTAGTCTCTTTACCTTGTTTACTGTTGGTTTCAGAAGCCACAGTCCAGGGCACCAGATCACAGGGCAGGTAGAGTCCCGCCAGTTTGGAGGCAAGTCCAGAGTCCCCTTGTCCAGGTGGAAATCAATAGCCTTCCCTTGCGCTGTAGTGGTGTAGTCCCTTACTGCATAAGCTTCAAATAAGGTCCTCACAGATGTGGTGTTTCTCTCTCTGTCCCCCGTAGTCGGATAGGACAAAATCCGTATGACTGTTGGCTTGAGGCGGTTTATAGGGACTCTAGCATGCTCCAGCCTCTGAGGAGTGTCAACGTGCCTCCTGGGTGTAGGTGCGAACAGGTAACGTGCAATTAGCTGTCCTGCCGGTCTCTGAAGTAAGGCGTAGAGGTCCTTACTTTCTCGGTGTTCCGGCTACCGTTTATCTCAGAAGGAGGCAGCCTGTTCGGGGATGGTCCACTTCTGATATCCTCTCCTGTGCTTTGCTTTCCTGCATGCTCACTGCAATGTATTCTGCTTTCTGAAATGTCTCCTTCTGGGAGCTGCAGCTCTTAGGGCATGCACAGCTCCGTGGACCCTCTGTCCTCCTCAGACGGATATCTGGAACTTTCTAACTTTCCCTACAGACTACCAGTTATATATATGGGGAGTCACCTAGTAAATAGGATCAAAAGCTCCCCCTGGTGGCCTGGAGTATGAATGTGTTGCATGCTTGTGGTACCTGGATGCAGTTATCCTTCCTTGCCTCCGAACGTAGCATCACTCTCCCCTGGAGGAAAGCAATGCCACTACCAGGCAGTTATGACCAGGACCCTGGGGTGCCACATTGTGTGTTGGTGTCTTCCAGGTTTTCCGGATGGCCGAGGATGGCCATCATTAAAATTTAGGGGAATGGGGACATTGCCGACTCCCCTTGAGAAGCCTCCATGTAATGTTGTACAGTGTATTTTGTACTGTATGATATGTAATGTTATATGTTGTTATATCATTTTTTGATTGGCTGCAAGATGGCAATAACATTGTTATAGTCTGCACAGCACCAGACATTGAGTGAGGAAAGATAGAGTTAAGCCCAGAGTTTAGCACAGAAAGGGAGGAGCTATGCAGCGGGATCGGAAAGGACTTCCTGGTAGTTAGTCAGAAAGTGTTTAAAGTGTGCAGAGTAAAGACCTCAGGTCTAGTGTGATCAGTGCTGCATGCAGTGGGTGTCCCTGTGGCCAGAGAGGAACCACTGGAACAGATATTAAGAGCCTGTAAGAGAAGAGATAGCAGAGAAGAGAAGAGAGTAGCAGTCCGGGAACCGGGACAGATAGGGTGAGAGAAAGGATATTGAGGACAGCACTGTGTTTTCCTCAGAGAGGTAAAGAAAGGCAAAAGTAAAGGGAAGCAAAACGAAGGGAATATATATAGCATTGTAGCTACTACTAAGCATTTATAGTAAAGAAAGTCAAGTGTTGTCATTTTGGGACACACCATCTCCTACAGAAAAATCACAGCACGTGTTTCTACAGGATGAAGTCTATGACTCTTGTGGACTGGAAACTGAGAGTAGCTGTGAGGGGCCACAGTGTAGCTCCTCAATCCGTGAAGTCCTTACAGTGGAAAAGGGCCGTAGCGTTGCACAATGACCTGTGCGTTCCCCACAGAGGAAAACTGAAGCTCCCAAGATAGTAGGATAGTAGGCAAAAAGTAGAGGAAGTAAGTGAAAAAGATAAGAGTGTTTTGAGGGAACAAGGAAATGTGTGTGTTCATGTCGCTTGTGTGCTCAAAAGTTTACATACCCTGGCTGAATTTTTGCTTTCTTGGCCTATTTTCAGAGAATATGAATGATTATTACACCCCAAAATTTTCTCCACTCATGGTTAGTGGTTGGGTGAAACCATTTATTGTCAAACTGCTGTGTTTTCTCTTTTTAAATCATAACGACAACCCAAAACATTCAAATGACCCTGATCAAAAGTTCAAATACCCCATTTCTTAATGCTGTGTATTACCCCTCTAACATCAATGACAGCTTGAAGTCTTTTGTGGTATTTGTGAATGAGGTTCTTTATTTTCTCAGATGGCAAAGCTGCTGCCCACTCTTCTTGGTAAAAAGCCTGCAGTAACTAAATTCCTGGGCTGTCTGGCATGAACTGCATGCTTGAGATCTCCCCAGAGTGGCTCAATGATATTGAGATCAGGAAACTAAGATGGCCACTCCAGAACCTTCACTTTGTTCTGCTGCAGCAAATGACAGGTTGACTTGGCCTTGTGTTTTGGATCGTTGTCATGTTGGAACGTCCAAGTACGTCCCATGCGCAGCTTCTGGGCTGATGAATGCAAATTTGCCTCCAGTATTTGCTAATAATGTGCTGCATTCATCTTTCCTTCAATTTTGACCAAGTTTCCTGTGCTTTCGTAGCTTATACATCCCCAAAACATCAGCAATCCACCTCCGTGCTTTACAGCAGGAATGGTGTTACTTTTATCATAGGCACTTGTTGACCTCTCTCCAAATGTAACATTTATGGTTGTGGCCAAAAAGTTCAATTTTGGTCTCATCACTCCAAATTACCTTGTTCCAGAAGTTTTGAAGCTGTTCTCTGTGCTGTTTTGCATATTGTAGGCGAGATACTTTGTGGCATTTGCGTAGAAATGGCTTTCTTCTGGCTACTCAATCATGCAGCCCATTTTTCTTCAAGTGCCTCCTTATTGTGCATCTTGAAACAATCACACTGTTAGTTCTCAGAGAGTTCACTATTTCAAGTGATGTTATTTGTGGGTTTTTCTTTGCATCGCGAACAATTTTCCTGGCAGTTGTGGACGAAATTTTTGTTGGTCTGCCTGACCGTGGTTTTGTTTTTACAGATCCCCTGATTTTCCGTTTGTTAATCACAGTTTGAATGCTGCTGACTGGCATATCAATTCTTAGGATATCTTTTTGTATCCCTTTCCTGTTTTATACAGTTCAACTACTTTTTCCTGTAGATCCGTTGACAATTCTTTTGCTTTCCCCATTAATCACAATCCAGAAACGTCAGTGGCTGGATGAAAGATGCAAAAGTCTGTCTGGATCCCAGACACTCACTCAGCTTTTATGCTCACACACTGATTGCAAGCAAACAGGTTACATGTGAGGATGTTACCTGTAGTAGCCATTCAAACCCATTTCTGTCAACTTCTGTGCATGTTATCAGGCCAAAATCACCTGGGTATGTGAACTTTTGATCAGGGTCATTTGGATGTTTTGGGTTGTCATTATGATTTAAAAAGAGAAAACACAGTAGTTTAAAAATAAATGACTTTACCCAACCACTGACTATGAGTGGAGAAAAAGTTTTGGTGTAATCATTCATATTCTCTGAAAAAAGGCCAAGAAAGAAAAAATTCTGCCAGGGTATGTAAACTTTTGAGCACAACTGTGAAACACCCCAGGTAATCGGTTGTTACAGTGGCATTGCTTTTCTCTCGGGGAGGGTGATGCCATGCTTGGAAGCGAGGAAGGATCCCTTTAACAGGTAACCAGTACATGCAACACTGTTCTGACTCCAGGCCAGAAGGAGGAACTCGAGACCCAGATTCAGGGAAACTTCCCTATATATTCTGACTGGAGGAGGAGTTAGTCAGTCTGTCTGAGGGAAAGAGGAGAGAGGAAGCAGACAAAGAGTCTGAGAGAGGAAAGCAGGGGCCGTGCAGTCAAGTGGTGCTGCAGCTCCTGGAAGGAGAGAGAAACAGAGTAGCCTGTAGGAGACTGAAAGGGGAGGAGATGAACAGCGCTCCAACCAGGTGAATAGGTATCAAAAAAACTATGTTTATTAAGCCTTAAAAAGCAACGTTTCGACCAGCATATGGTCTTTTTCAAGCATAACAGACATTGCCAGGGGCTGGCTTAAATAGGGTGGATACCACGCAGGGCACCAATCACCAATCAAGCACAGCCCATTAAAATAATTAACATACATAATACGTAAAATAGACATCAACAGTGCAAATATTCACCACCCACCAATATTAATGTATGTGCCATACAAATAAACCCATTTCTCAATGTATAACCGTGGGATCTGTGCTTTGTTTATCCTATGTCCAGTAAATCCACTTCCTGCCATCCTGTCATGGAAAACTCCCACCAATGGTTAGAGACATTTGGATTGGTGGGAGTTTTCCATGACAACGCCGATGCAGGAAGTGGATTTACTGGACATAGGATAAACAAAGCACGGATCCCACGGTTATACATTGAGAAATGGGTTTATTTGTATGGCACATACATTAATATTGGTGGGTGGTGAATATTTGCACTGTTGATGTCTATTTTGTGTATTATGTATGTTAATTATTTTAATGGGCTGTGCTTGATTGGTGATTGGTGCCCTGCGTGGTATCCACCCTATTTAAGCCAGCCCCTGGCAATGTCTGTTATGCTTGAAAAAGACCATATGCTGGTCGAAACGTTGCTTTTTATGGCTTAATAAACATCGTTTTTTTGATACCTGTTCACCTGGTTGGAGCACTGTTCATCGCTTTCTACTGTTGGAGTATATCCAGGAAGGTTCCCTGGACATGGAACGGGCGCCCCGATAAGTGAGTACTCTCAGCCCCTGTTATGAACTGGTGGTTTAGGAGCAACATGGGACGTGCTCTGGAGGAGGTGGTACCTTTACTGACCGCAGTTCCTGAGCTTAATACAACACTAGAAGTAGCCGTGGGATGTTCCTGTCACTCCCTAGACACCTCATCACAGCGGGAGGACTAACTACCCCTAAAGATAGAAACAGGAAAGCTATCTTGCCTCAGAGAAAATTCCCAAAGGACAGACAGCTGTTGTGAATTAGACTTTTTTGGCTCCCTCTTGTGGTCACTAGTGATATGACTCTGGGATTGTCTTTCCTCAGTTTGGCACCCACCTGGGTCGTTAGTCCAGGGGTGTTGCTATATAAACTTCCTGGTTTCTCAGTCCAGTGCCTGGCATCGTTGTAATCAGTTCCTTTCTGTTTGCTCCTGTCTGCTGGTCTTGGATCTTGAAAAATTAAGCTAAGTCCTGCTTCGTTGTTTTTTGGTTATTTGCTTTGCTCTTATTTTTTGTCCAGCTTGTACTAAATGTGATTCCTGATTTTGCTGGAAGCTCTAGGGGGCTGGTGTTCTCCCCCCAGGCCGTTAGACGGTTCGGGGGTTCTTGAATATCCAGCGTGGAAATTTTGATAGGGTTTTTGCTGACCATATAAGTCATCTTACTATATTCTGCTATTAGTCAGTGGGCCTCTCTTTGCTAAATATCTAGTTCATTCTTACGTTTGTCTTTTCTCCTTACCTCACCGTTATTATTTGTTGGGGGCTTGTATCCAACTTTTGGGTCTTTTCTCTGGAGGCAAGAAAGGTCTATCTTTTCCCTTCTAGGGTTAGTTAGTTCTCCGGCTGGCGCGAGACGTCTAGAACCAACGTAGGCACGTTCCCCGGCTGCTGCTATTTGTGGTGCTAGGATTAGATATATGGTCAGCCCAGTTACCACTGCCCTATGAGCTGTTTTTTTGTGTTTGCAGACTTGGTATGTACTTTTGAGTCCCTCTGCCATTGGGGTCATAACAGTATGCCAGGCCAAGGTTGAATGTTTAATGCATTGCAGAAGTGGGATTACAAGAAAGGAAAGTCTGAGTTTGTTTTTTTTTGTTGTTTTTTTTCTTTCCTCTCTTTTTTCCTCCCCTTTACCTCTGAGTGGCTTGTGCTTGCTGCAGACATGAATGTCCAGACTTTGATTACAAGTGTGGATCAGCTTGCTGCTCGTGTGCAGGGCATACAAGATTTTGTTACCAGTAGTCCAATGTCTGAACCTAAAATACCTATTCCTGAACTGTTCTCTGGAGACCGATTTAAGTTTAGGAATTTCAGGAATAATTGTAAATTGTTTCTATCTCTGAGACCCCGTTCATCTGGAGACTCAGCTCAGCAAGTAAAAATTGTTATCTCTTTCTTACGGGGCAACCCTCAGGATTGGGCCTTCTCGCTAGCGCCAGGAGATCCGGCATTGGCAAATATTGATGCGTTTTTTCTGGCGCTCGGATTGCTTTACGAGGAACCCAATCTTGAAATTCAGGCAGAAAAAGCCTTGCTGGCTATTTCTCAGGGTCAGGATGAAGCTGAAGTGTATTGCCAAAAATTTCGGAAATGGTCCGTGCTTACTCAGTGGAATGAGTGTGCTCTGGCCGCAAATTTCAGAAATGGCCTTTCTGAAGCCATTAAGAATGTGATGGTGGGTTTCTCCATTCCTACAGGTCTGAATGATTCCATGGCGCTGGCTATTCAAATTGACCGGCGTTTGCGGGAGCGCAAAGCCGCGAATCCTCTGGTGGGGTTGTCTGAACAAACACCTGATTTAATGCAATGTGGTAGAATTCAGACTAGAAATGAACGGAAAAATCATAGACGTCAGAATGGGTTGTGTTTTTACTGTGGTGATTCTACACATGTTATATCAGCATGCTCTAAACGCCTAACTTGGGTTGTTAGTCCTGTCGCCATTGGTAATTTGCAACCTAAATTTATTTTGTGTGTAACTTTAATTTGCTCATTGTCCTCCTACGCTGTTATGGCGTTTGTGGATTCAGGTGCTGCCCTGAGTCTTATGGATCTGTCGTTTGCCAAGCGCTGTGGTTTTGTTCTTGAGCCGTTGGTAAATCCTATCCCTCTTAGAGGTATTGATGCTACGCCATTGGCGGAAAATAAACCGCAGTTTTGGACACAGGTAACCATGTGCATGACTCCTGAACATCGGGAGGTGATTCGTTTTCTTGTTCTGCATAAAATGCATGATTTGGTCGTTTTGCGTCTGCCATGGTTACAGACCCATAATCCAGTCTTGGATTGGAAGGCAATGTCTGTGTCAAGTTGGGGCTGTCAGGGAATTCATGGTGATTCCCCGCCGGTGTCTATTGCTTCCTCTACTCCTTCGGAAGTTCCTGAGTATTTGTCTGATTACCAGGATGTATTCAGCGAGTCCAGGTCCAGTGCTCTTCCTCCTCATAGGGACTGTGACTGCGCTATAGATTTGATTCCATGTAGTAAATTTCCTAAGGGAAGATTATTTAATCTGTCTGTACCTGAGCATACCGCAATGCGTTCGTATATCAAGGAATCTCTGGAGAAGGGGCATATCCGTCCATCCTCTTCCCCTCTTGGGGCGGGATTCTTTTTTGTGGCCAAGAAGGAAGGATCTTTGAGACCTTGTATTGACTATCGGCTTCTGAATAAAATCACTGTTAAATTTCAGTATCCTTTGCCTCTGTTGTCGGACTTGTTTGCCCGGATTAAAGGTGCCAAGTGGTTCACCAAGATAGATCTTCGTGGTGCGTACAACCTTGTGCGCATTAAGCAAGGAGATGAATGGAAAACTGCATTTAATACGCCCGAAGGTCATTTTGAGTACTTGGTGATGCCTTTCGGGCTCTCTAATGCTCCTTCAGTGTTTCAGTCCTTTATGCATGATATTTTCCGGAAGTATCTGGATAAATTTATGATTGTTTATCTGGATGATATTCTGTTTTTTTCTGATGATTGGGACTCGCATGTAGAGCAGGTCAGGATGGTGTTTCAGGTTTTGCGTGAGAATGCTTTGTTTGTTAAGGGCTCAAAGTGTCTCTTTGGAGTACAGAAGGTTCCCTTTTTGGGTTTTATTTTTTCCCCTTCTGCGGTGGAGATGGACCCAGTCAAGGTCCGAGCTATTCATGATTGGACTCAACCCACGTCTGTTAAGAGTCTTCAGAAGTTCTTGGGTTTTGCTAACTTCTACCGTCGTTTTATCGCTAATTTTTCTAGCGTTGTTAAACCTTTGACGGATATGACCAAGAAAGGTTCTGATGTTGCTAACTGGGCTCCTGCAGCCGTGGAAGCCTTTCAAGAGTTGAAGCGCCGGTTTACTTCGGCGCCTGTTTTGTGCCAGCCTGATGTCTCACTTCCCTTTCAGGTTGAAGTGGATGCTTCTGAGATTGGGGCAGGGGCCGTTTTGTCGCAGAGAGGCCCTGGTTGCTCTGTAATGAGACCATGTGCCTTTTTCTCTAGGAAGTTTTCGCCTGCTGAGCGGAATTATGATGTTGGCAATCGGGAGTTGTTAGCCATGAAGTGGGCATTTGAGGAGTGGCGTCATTGGCTCGAGGGTGCTAAGCATCGTGTGGTGGTCTTGACTGATTACAAAAATCTGATGTATCTCGAGTCTGCTAAACGCCTGAATCCTAGACAGGCCCGCTGGTCATTGTTTTTCTCCCATTTTGACTTTGTGGTCTCGTATTTACCAGGTTCAAAGAATGTGAAGGCTGATGCTCTTTCAAGGAGCTTTGTGCCTGACTCTCCTGGAGTCGCAGAACCAGTTGGTATTCTCAAAGAGGGAGTTATCCTGTCAGCCATTTCTCCGGATTTGCGACGTGTGTTGCAGAGATTTCAGGCTGGTAGACCTGACTCTTGTCCACCTGACAGACTGTTTGTTCCTGATAAGTGGACCAGCAGAGTCATTTCCGAGGTTCATTCCTCGGTGTTGGCAGGGCATCCGGGAATGTTTGGCACCAGAGATCTGGTGGCTAGGTCCTTTTGGTGGCCCTCCTTGTCACGGGATGTGCGGTCATTTGTGCAGTCCTGTGGGACTTGTGCTCGAGCTAAGCCTTGCTGTTCTCATGCCAGCGGGTTGCTCTTGCCCTTGCCTGTCCCGAAGAGGCCTTGGACACACATTTCCATGGATTTCATTTCAGATCTTCCGGTGTCTCAGGGCATGTCTGTCATCTGGGTGGTATGTGATCGCTTTTCCAAGATGGTCCATTTGGTATCTTTGCCTAAGCTGCCTTCCTCTTCCGATCTGGTTCCTTTGTTCTTTCAGAATGTGGTTCGTTTACACGGCATTCCTGAGAATATTGTGTCTGACAGAGGATCCCAGTTTGTTTCCAGGTTCTGGCGATCCTTTTGTGCTAAGATGGGCATTGATTTGTCGTTTTCGTCTGCCTTTCATCCTCAGAGTAATGGACAAACGGGGCGAACTAATCAGACTCTGGAGGCTTATTTGAGGTGTTTTGTTTCTGCAGATCAGGATGATTGGGTGACCTTCTTGCCGTTGGCTGAGTTTGCCCTTAATAATCGGGCTAGTTCCGCTACTTTGGTTTCACCATTTTTTTGCAACTCTGGTTTCCATCCTCGTTTTTCCTCGGGACATGTGGAGCCTTCTGACTGTCCTGGGGTAGATTCCGTGGTGGATAGGTTGCAGCGGATCTGGAATCATGTGGTGGACAACTTGAAGTTGTCACAGGAGAAGGCTCAGCGTTTTGCCAACCGCCGCCGCGGTGTGGGTCCCCGACTTCGTGTTGGGGATTTGGTATGGCTGTCTTCTCGATTTGTTCCTATGAAGGTCTCCTCTCCTAAATTTAAGCCTCGCTTCATCGGTCCTTACAAGATATTGGAAATCCTTAATCCTGTGTCCTTTCGCTTGGATCTTCCGGTGTCGTTTGCCATTCACAACGTGTTCCATAGGTCTTTGTTGCGGCGGTACGTTGTACCTGTGGTTCCTTCTGTTGAGCCTCCTGCTCCGGTGTTGGTTGAGGGCGAGTTGGAGTATGTGGTGGAGAAGATCTTGGATTCTCGTCTCTCCAGGCGGAGGCTTCAGTATCTGGTCAAGTGGAAGGGCTATGGTCAGGAGGATAATTCCTGGGTGGTTGCCTCTGATGTGCATGCGGCCGATTTAGTTCGTGCCTTTCACGCTGCTCATCCTGATCGCCCTGGTGGTCTTGGTGAGGGTTCGGTGACCCCTCCTTAAAGGGGGGGTACTGTTGTGAATTAGACTTTTTTGGCTCCCTCTTGTGGTCACTAGTGATATGACTCTGGGATTGTCTTTCCTCAGTTTGGCACCCACCTGGGTCGTTAGTCCAGGGGTGTTGCTATATAAACTTCCTGGTTTCTCAGTCCAGTGCCTGGCAACGTTGTAATCAGTTCCTTTCTGTTTGCTCCTGTCTGCTGGTCTTGGATCTTGAAAAATTAAGCTAAGTCCTGCTTCCTTGTTTTTTGGTTATTTGCTTTGCTCTTATTTTTTGTCCAGCTTGAACTAAATGTGATTCCTGATTTTGCTGGAAGCTCTAGGGGGCTGGTGTTCTCCCCCCGGGCCGTTAAACGGTTCGGGGGTTCTTGAATATCCAGCGTGGAAATTTTGATAGGGTTTTTGCTGACCATATAAGTCATCTTACTATATTCTGCTATTAGCTAGTGGGCCTCTCTTTGCTAAATACCTATCTCATCCTTACGTTTGTCTTTTCCTCTTATCTCACCGTTATTATTTGTTGGGGGCTTGTATCCAACTTTTGGGGCTTTTCTCTGGAGGCAAGAAAGGTCTATCTTTTCCCTTCTAGGGTTAGTTAGTTCTCCGGCTGGCGCGAGACGTCTAGAACCAACGTAGGCACGTTCCCCGGCTGCTGCTATTTGTGGTGCTAGGATTAGATATATGGTCAGCCCAGTTACCACTGCCCTATGAGCTGGTGTTTTGTGTTTGCAGACTTGGTATGTACTTTTGAGACCCTCTGCCATTGGGGTCATAACAGACAGCCCCCCACAAATATTGACTGTGAGTGGAGAGGGAAATGACATACACAGAATGAAACTAGGATGTAGCAAAGGAGGCCAATCTAGCTAGATAGATAGAACAGGACAGAATACTGTGCGGTCAGTATTAAAAACTAGAAAAATCCACCACAGAGTTTACAAAAATCTCCACACCTGACTAAAGGTGCGGAGGGTAAATCTGCTTCCCAGAGCTTCCAGCTTAACTGAATAAATCCATACTGACAAGCTGGACTAGAAAAAACATAGAATGTGCTGAACGATAAAGTCCACAAGTGGAAAGCAAAAGAACAAAGCAAGGACTTATCTTTGCTGAACTGGTCAGAATATCAGGGAAATCCAAGAGAGATGTGAATCCAAGCAGGAACCATTGACAACTGGCACTGGCTGAAGGATAGAGCCAGGATAAATAGCCGAGCCAGAATAGACGATCAGTGGAAGCAGCTGCTGACTGCTAAATCCAAGGAGCAGCAGTTCCACTTAAATCCACCGGAGGGAGCCCAAGAGCAGAACTCACAAAAGTGCCACTTACAACCACTGGAGGGAGCCCAAGAGCGGAATTCACAACAGTACCCCCCCTTGAGGAGGGGTCACCGAACCCTCACCAGAGCCCCCAGGCCGATCAGGACGAGCCAAGTGAAAGGCACGAACCAAATTGGCGGCATGGACATCGGAGGCAACAACCCAAGAATTATCCTCCTGGCCATAACCCTTCCACTTGACGAGATACTGAAGCCTCCGCCTCGAAAAACGAGAATCCAAAATTTTCTCCACCACATATTCCAACTCCCCTTCAACCAACACCGGGGCAGGAGGATCAACAGAGGGAACAACGGGCACCACATATCTCCGCAACAAAGATCTATGGAAAACATTATGGATGGCAAAAGAGGCTGGAAGGGCCAAACGAAAAGATACCGGATTGATTATCTCAGAAATCTTATAAGGACCAATAAACCGAGGTTTGAACTTAGGGGAAGAAACCTTCATAGGAACATGAAGAGAAGATAACCAGACTAAATCCCCCACCCGAAGCCGGGGACCAACACACCGACGTCGGTTAGCAAAACGTTGAGCCTTTTCCTGAGACAACGTCAAATTGTCTACCACATGAGTCCAAATCTGCTGTAACCTGTCCACCACAGAATCCACACCAGGACAATCAGAAGGCTCAACCTGCCCCGAAGAAAAACGAGGATGAAAACCAAAATTACAAAAGAAAGGCGAAACCAAAGTAGCCGAACTAGCCCGATTATTAAGGGCAAACTCGGCCAACGGCAAGAAAGCCACCCAATCATCCTGATCAGCAGACACAAAGCATCTCAAATAGGTTTCCAAGGTCTGATTAGTTCGCTCAGTTTGGCCATTTGTCTGAGGATGGAACGCCGAAGAAAAAGACAAATCAATGCCCATCCTAGCACAAAAGGCCCGCCAAAACCTAGAAACAAACTGGGAACCTCTGTCAGACACAATATTCTCCAGAATGCCATGCAAACGAACCACATGCTGAAAAATCAATGGAACCAAATCAGAGGAGGAAGGCAATTTAGGCAAAGGTACCAAATGGACCATTTTAGAGAACCGGTCACAAACCACCCAGATAACAGACATCTTCTGGGAAACAGGAAGATCCAAAATAAAATCCATGGAAATATGCGTCCATGGCCTCTCAGGGACCGGCAAAGGCAAAAGCAACCCACTAGCGCGGGAACAGCAAGGCTTGGCCCGGGCACAAGTCCCACAGGACTGCACAAAAGAACGCACATCCCGCGACAAGGAAGGCCACCAAAAGGACCTAGCAACCAAATCTCTGGTACCAAAAATCCCAGGATGACCAGCCAACACTGAACAATGAACCTCAGAAATTACCTTACTAGTCCATCTATCAGGAACAAACAGCTTCCCCACAGGACAGCGGTCTGGTTTATCAGCCTGAAATTCCTGAAGCACCCACCGCAAATCAGGGGAGATGGCAGAAATAATTACCCCTTCTTTAAGAATGCCAACCGGCTCAAGGACTCCAGGAGAATCAGGCAAAAAACTCCTAGAGAGGGCATCAGCCTTAACATTCTTAGATCCCGGAAGATACGAGACCACAAAATCAAAACGGGAGAGTGGTGAGTAGAGAACTGGCTTGTATAACCTCCATTTTCTCTTCTGTGTACATAATGAAGGGACGATGGTGATCACACACGGCATATCTATGCTCACCTGCACAGGTGTCAGAAGTAGGGAATTCATGAAGCTGTATGTGCATCATGAATTCATTATTTCTGACACCTGACTTGATGAGTATAGATCTCTTTAGTGTGACAGTCATTGTCTCTTCAGTCTCTGTCCAATGGATACAGCAGAACAGAATCAGAACGCAATGACGTCAACAAGCTTATCAATAAAGCAACATGGCTGCTATAACACTAGCAGTATGTGGCCAGTGTTTTATATCAGTATTTGTAAGCCAAAACAAGGAGTGGAACAATAAGTAAATTATGATATTAACATAATAACTAGCACCTCTGCCTTTATCACCCACTCCTGGTTTTGGATTACAAATACTGATATTAAATAAAGACCAAATACTGCTAGTTTTAGGACAGCCTTGGTTTGTAGAGGAAAAACATAGGAGACACGGTCAACACAACCAAAACTAAAGTTTATTAATGAGAAATATTGTTATCATTGCAGAAAATTACTGGTACAGATCGAATTACAACAGGACATTTACACAACATTGTCCTGCCATGACACACGTCCAATATCTGAATCAAAAAAGGCAGAAAATTGGTCCAGCATGTGACCAACTGCTGCAGTTGACCACAGCGGGTGATGCTGGAAATCGGGCAGTGGGTGTGCAACTGGTTCATCCAGTTCAATGTTGGGTTGCTCCTTAGCCATTATATAATTGTGCAGAACCACACAGGCTTTGACCACCTCGTCGACTGTTTCCACTTTTAGATTTATGGCTGATGCAAGAATGCGCCATTTAGAGACCAGAATGCCAAAGATACACTCTACTGTTCTTCGGGCCCCGGTCAGTCTGTAGTTAAAGATCCTTCTAGTGTGGTTCAAGTCCTGACTGGAACAGGGCTTCAGTAGGTTTTCACACATCTGAAAGGCCTCATCCCCAACCATAACAAATGGCATCGGTGGACCTTGAGTGTTGGGGAGAGGTTGTGGCGGGGGAAAGTTGAAATTTTTGCCATACACACGGCGGCCCATATCCGAGTTCTTGAAAGTCTGGGAATCGTTGCCACGGCCAAAAGCTCCAATGTCCACGGCGATGAAGCGACAGTTCGAATCAGCTATTGCCATGAGCACAACAGAAAAATATTTTTTATAGTTGAAATACTCCGATCCTGTTCTGGCAGGTTTGATAATGCGGATGTGCTTTCCATCCACCGCTCCTAAACAGTTGGGGAAATCACACACACTCCAGAATTTTTTCGCAATTTCAAGCCACATGTCGACAGTGGGTAGGAGTATTGTCAGGAAGAGACTAGGTGAGTGAGAGCTAATAACCCGGGCCCCTGCAGTTTCCCTCAGACTAGGGAAATCCTGACTAACCCTCTACCTGGAGTTTACACTGAAGGTGTGCATGTCCAGGCCTCGAACCTCACCCTGTCTCCTGAGCTCAGCCCTACGCTGAAACCTCCACCCACCACCCAGTGAAGATGTTATTCCCCAATACCCACAGTTAGAACAGACAAGGATAAAGGAAAATATACACCACGCCGCAGTCACTCAGGAATACACTATAACTGTGCAGGGCAAAATAAATACAAATATAGGAAGGAGTAAATAAGACAAAGGAAAATACACCACCAGCAACGAATCTCCAACCACCAGCTCTCCTCACCAGACCGAGATAACAACGCACAAGACAGAAGATATAATCGGCGACGCCCAAAGATCAGGAGAACTATTTAAAGGCAGTGGGCATGGCCCAGCTTCCAATCCAAGGATTAGGTAAATTAACCCCGTAACAGCTAGATAAAATCTAGCAGACGCCAATGAGCAAATGGTGGTCAAAAGCGGAATTACCGCTATCTGTCGGATGACCTGGTCTGAACAGCGTCCGACATGACAGGTATAAACTCATCCCGGAGTACATTCCACAAAGCCCGACAGGTGTCTGCAACTATTCCGGACAGGGTGGATATTCCAAGCCGGTATTGGAAGTGAAGGGATGATAAACTCTCTCCGGTTGCCAGAAATCTGTAAGAAAAAGAAACCCCCCAAAAATTACAAACTATTCTAATTATGGTGTGGTTACGTAAAAGAAAAAAAGGAAAATACCCAAAACATACATGTCAGAAAACACAAAATTTGGACTGTCATTGTTTTAGATTTGGAACGTACCTTAATGTAACCAGCAGATGTTCCTCCTGTGTAATCGCTCTACGGAGCTGGGTGTCCTGTCTCCGTATGGCTCCTTGGACACGAGCAAGCAAATCAGGGAACGAGTCTTGCGACATCCTTGTATATTCATGGAATTTCTCCGGGTTGGCATTAAGCTCGCCATACAGCATGTGATAGGCTCCACAGCTCTCACGTAGTTTGATAATGGGGTGTGTCCAAAAACGCCTACGTTGTCTCCTTCTCCATCTTTCACGATTTCTGTCTTGCTCCCAAGCTAAAGCACAGGCAAGAAACAGCTCGATGCTTAAATCCAGGTTGAAATAAAAGCTCTCCATGCGAAGATCCATCATGACACAGGATACAGGAGCAAAATCTGAAGATTCCAGCTTTTCAGGGGTCTATATAAAGAAATCCCATAATACACGCCCTCTGTAGTCCCATTGGCGGTGTCTAGTTATCTTGATTTTTCTCTTGTGAAATTTGTCATCATGCGCACTAAAAATGCAAATGCATGAAAAAACGCATAGAAACGCGTACAAACGTGGCGTTTTTTTAACCGCATGCGGTAACGCATGCGTCTAAACAATGCCGCGTTTGTACGCGTTTATATGCGTTTTTTCCACCACCTGCGTATGCGGATTAAATGCTGCGGATTTAAACTCTAATGTGAAACTAGCCTAACATGCTTACCAACACCTCCAATGCAAAGTTCAGGACATTTAATTCCTGTAAAAGTTCGCCAAAAAGCCAGTATTCACCCCAAATATCCATTTTGAGGCGTGTTAAAGGTAAATCATATTTTTTCTGGAGGGAAGGTTTATATTCCACATGATGTACCATTGGATTAGTTTACAAATTATGGAGTGTAATCTGCATTCTGATCATGTGCATTCTTATTAATCATAACCGACATGAGCCCAAACATAAATTCATAGAATTGGAAGGGACCTTAAGGGTCACCCTTTTCAAACCCCCTGCAGGATTCAGTAAACCATCTCACACAGATGTCTGTTCAGCCTCTGTTTGAAGACTTCCATTGAAGGAGAACTCACCACCTCTCGTGGCATTCCATTGTTTCTCATGTTTCCATGTGCAAATTAGAATAATGATGATCCCTCTACACTGTGACATCCCCCTTCAGATATTTGTAGACTGCTATTAAGTGTCCTCTTAGCCTTCTTTTTTGCAAACTAAACATTCCCAGTTCCTTTAACTCAGTGTTTCTCAACTCCGGTCCTCAAGACTCACCAACAGGTCAAGTTTTCAGGATATCCTTAGTATTGCACAGGTGATAATTTCATCACCTGCTCATGCATTTATTCCATCACCTATGCAATACTAAGAAAATCCTGAAAACATGACCTGTTTGTTGAGTCTTGAGGACTGGAAAAACACTGCTTTAACTGTTCCTAGTAGGACATACTCTGCAGTCCGCTCACCATCTTGGTTGCTCTCTCTGAACTTGCTCCAGTTTTTCAATGCCTTTTTTAAAATGTGGTGCCCATAACTGTACACAGTCTTCCAGATGAGGCCTGACCAAGGAGGAGTAGAGGGGATAATTACTTCACATGTTCTAAACTCTATGCTTCTCTTAATACATCCTAGAACTGTGTTTGTCTTTTTTGCTGCTGCATCACACTGACTCATGTGCAGTCTGTCATCTATTAGTACACCCAAGTCTTTTTCACACATGCTGTTGCTTAGTTATATTCCTAATTCACAACACAGCAAGTGGGTCTGTGTATAAGGCTGGAGTCACACATGGCGTAAGACAATACGCCACGTATTATACGTCCGTACTACGGCCGTAATACGGAGAAATGTTCCCAAAATATTGATCCGTAGTCTGTGTGTGTCAGCGTATTTTGCGCATGGCATCCTCCGTATGTAATCCGTATGGCATCCGTACTGCGAGATTTTCGCGCAGGCTTGCAAAACCGACATCTAATGGATTTATGTGCTCAAATGTTAGGGAAAACATATATACAGTATATATATATATATATGTCATTGAGACACATATATATATATTCTGTATCAGGGCCGGACTGGGACTAAAATTCAGCCCTGGCATTTGAAGTTACACAGGCCCACTTGTCACATGGTGACTGTATAATATCTTTGTACACTTGTAGGCAGGGCCGGTTTTAGGCAAAGTGGGGCCCTAGGCAAAGTTTAAAATGGGTCCCCAAATGCTAACATATTGCACATCACACAGAAGCCTTTCTGTTGTATTTACGTGCGCTGAGTTCAGGCCGCTAAACGAGTTTGATCGACAATACTGAAGTTGTTCAACGCTTGTTTCCCGGCCTCTTTCCACCAGCTGAGGAATAATGATGAGACAGAACGATCACTAATAGATCACCATACAGTATCATGTTTTCAGCAGCACATCTACAGTTTACACTGGCAATGTGCTGCTGACAACAAGGCTTTTTGTTCCAGCAAAAACAATCCGAATATGCAGCATTTTACTTGTTTAGTAAAATACACCCCATAGTCCTCCATATATTATAATGTGCTCCATAGTCCTCCATATAGTATAATACACTCCCTATAGTCCTCCATATATTAAAATACACTGCTCAGTCCTCCACATAGTATAATACACTCCTCATAGTCCTCCATATAGCATAATACAATCCTCATAGTCCTCCATATAGCATAATACAATCCTCATAGTGCTCCATATAGTATAATGTACCGCCACAGTCATCCATGTAGTACAATTCACTTCCCATAGTATAATGCACCCCATAGTTCTTCATATAGTATAACGTATTCCCCATAGTCCTCGATACAGTATAATGCAGCCCACATATAGTATAATGCAGCCACCCCAGAGTATAATGCAGCCACCCCAGAGTATAATGCAGCCACCCCAGAGTATAATGCAGCCACCCCAGAGTATAATGCAGCCACCCCACAGAGTATAATGCAGCCACCCCAGAGTATGTAACCCCCATAGAATATAATACAGCCCACCTCCCCATAATATATAATGTAGCCCCCCATAGAATATAATGCAGCCCCCCATAGTATATAACGCAGCCTCCCCCATAGAATATAATATACCCCCACAATAGTATATAACACAGCCACATAGTACATAACATGGCCTCCCCCATAGAATATAATATACTCCCCATAGTATATAGCAAAGCCCGCATATTATATAGCACAAACCGCATAGTATACAGCACAGCCTGCATACTATAGCACAGCTCGCGTAGTAGATAACACAGCCCACACAGCAGTATTCAGCACAGACCACACAGTAGTATACAGCACAGACCACACAGTAGTATACAGCACAGCCCACGTAGAAGTATACAGCACAGTCCACACAGTAGTATACAGCACAGCCCACAGAGTAATATATATAGCACAGCCCACAAAGTAATATATACAGCACAGCCCACAAAGTAATATATACAGCACAGCCCAGAGAACTATATACAGCACAGCCCACAGAGAACTATATACAGCACAGCCCACAGAGAACTATATAAAGCACAGCCCAGAGTACTATATACAGCACAGCCCAGAGTACTATATAAAGCACAGCCCAGAGAGTACTATATACAGCACAGCCCAGAGAGTACTATATACAGCACAGCCCAGAGAGTACTATATACAGCACAGCCCACAGAGTACTATATACAGCACAGCCCACAGAGTACTATATACAGCACAGCCCACAGAGTACTATACACAGCACAGCCCACAGAGTACTATACACAGCACAGCCCACAGAGTACTATATACAGCACAGCCCACAGAGTACTATATACAGCACAGCCCACAGAGTACTATATACAGCACAGCCCACAGAGAACTATATACAGCACACAGTAGTATACAGCACAGAGCACAGCCCACAGAGAACTATATACAGCCCACAGTAGTATACAGCACAGAGCACAGCCCACAGAGAACTATATACAGCACAGAGCACAGCCCACAGAGAACTATATACAGCCCACAGTAGCATACAGCACAGAGCACAGCCCACAGATAACTATATACAGCCCACAGTAGTATACAGCACAGAGCACAGCCCACAGAGAACTATATACAGCACAGAGCACAGCCCACAGAGAACTATATACAGCCCACAGTAGCATACAGCACAGAGCACAGCCCACAGATAACTATATACAGCCCACAGTAGTATACAGCACAGAGCACAGCCCACAGAGAACTATATACAGCACAGAGCACAGCCCACAGAGAACTATATACAGCCCACAGTAGCATACAGCACAGAGCACAGCCCACAGATAACTATATACAGCCCACAGTAGTATACAGCACAGAGCACAGCCCACAGAGAGCTATATACAGCCCACAGTAGTATACAGCACAGAGCACAGCCCACAGAGAACTATATACAGCCCACAGCAGTATACAGCACAGAGCACAGCCCACAGAGAACTATATACAGCCCACAGCAGTATACAGCACAGAGCACAGCCCACAGAGAACTATATATAGCACAGAGCACACAGTAGTATACAGCACAGAGCACAGCCCACAGAGAGCTATATACAGGCCACAGCAGTATACAGCACAGAGCACAGCCCACAGAGAACTATATACAGCCCACAGCAGTATACAGCACAGAGCACAGCCCACAGAGAACTATATACAGCACAGAGCACAGCCCACAGAGAGCTATATACAGCCCACAGTAGTATACAGCACAGAGCACAGCCCACAGAGAACTATATACAGCCCACAGCAGTATACAGCACAGAGCACAGCCCAGAGAACTATATACAGCCCACAGCAGTATACAGCACAGAGCACAGCCCACAGAGAACTATATATAGCACAGAGCACACAGTAGTATACAGCACAGAGCACAGCCCACAGAGAGCTATATACAGCCCACAGCAGTATACAGCACAGAGCACAGCCCACAGAGAACTATATACAGCCCACAGTAGTATACAGCACAGAGCACAGCCCACAGAGAACTATATACAGCCCACAGCAGTATACAGCACAGAGCACAGCCCACAGAGAACTATATACAGCCCACAGCAGTATACAGCACAGAGCACAGCCCACAGAGAACTATATATAGCACAGAGCACACAGTAGTATACAGCACAGAGCACAGCCCACAGAGAGCTATATACAGCCCACAGCAGTATACAGCACAGAGCACAGCCCACAGAGAACTATATACAGGTCCTTCTCAAAAAATTAGCATATAGTGTTAAATTTCATTATTTACCATAATGTAATGATTACAATTAAACTTTCATATATTATAGATTCATTATCCACCAACTGAAATTTGTCAGGTCTTTTATTGTTTTAATACTGATGATTTTGGCCTACAACTCCTGATAACCCAAAAAACCTGTCTCAATAAATTAGCATATCAAGAAAAGGTTCTCTAAACGACCTATTACCCTAATCTTCTGAATCAACTAATTAACTCTAAACACATGCAAAAGATACCTGAGGCTTTTAAAAACTCCCTGCCTGGTTCATTACTCAAAACCCCCATCATGGGTAAGACTAGCGACCTGACAGATGTCAAGAAGGCCATCATTGACACCCTCAAGCAAGAGGGTAAGACCCAGAAAGAAATTTCTCAACAAATAGGCTGTTCCCAGAGTGCTGTATCAAGGCACCTCAATGGTAAGTCTGTTGGAAGGAAACAATGTGGCAGAAAACGCTGTACAACGAGAAGAGGTGACCGGACCCTGAGGAAGATTGTGGAGAAGGACCGATTCCAGACCTTGGGGAACCTGAGGAAGCAGTGGACTGAGTCTGGTGTGGAAACATCCAGAGCCACCGTGCACAGGCGTGTGCAGGAAATGGGCTACAGGTGCCGCATTCCCCAGGTAAAGCCACTTTTGAACCATAAACAGCGGCAGAAGCGCCTGACCTGGGCTACAGAGAAGCAGCACTGGACTGTTGCTAAGTGGTCCCAAGTACTTTTTTCTGATGAAAGCAAATTTTGCATGTCATTCGGAAATCAAGGTGCCAGAGTCTGGAGGAAGACTGGGGAGAAGGAAATGCCAAAATGCCTGAAGTCCAGTGTCAAGTACCCAGTCAGTGATGGTGTGGGGTGCCATGTCAGCTGCTGGTGTTGGTCCACTGTGTTTCATCAAGGGCAGGGTCAATGCAGCTAGCTATCAGGAGATTTTGGAGCACTTCATGCTTCCTGGCACCTGCTCACAGTGCCAAAACCACTGGTAAATGGTTTACTGACCATGGTATTACTGTGCTCAATTGGCCTGCCAACTCTCCTGACCTGAACCCCGTAGAGAATCTGTGGGATATTGTGAAGAGAAAGTTGAGAGACGCAAGACCCAACACTCTGGATGAGCTTAAGGCCGCTATTGAAGCATCCTGGGCCTCCATAACATCTCAGCAGTGTCACAGGCTGATTGCCTCCATGCCACGCCGCATTGAAGCAGTCATTTCTGCCAAAGGATTCCCGACCAAGTATTGAGTGCATAACTGAACATTATTATTTGATGGTTTTTTTGTTTGTTATTAAAAAACACTTTTATTTGATTGGACGGTTGAAATATGCTAATTTATTGAGACAGGTTTTTTGGGTTATCAGGAGTTGTAGGCCAAAATCATCAGTATTAAAACAATAAAAGACCTGACAAATTTCAGTTGGTGGATAATGAATCTATAATATATGAAAGTTTAATTGTAATCATTACATTATGGTAAATAATGAAATTTAACACTATATGCTAATTTTTTGAGAAGGACCTGTATAGCCCACAGTAGTATACAGCACAGAGCACAGCCCACAGAGAACTATATACAGCCCACAGCAGTATACAGCACAGAGCACAGCCCACAGAGAACTATATACAGCCCACAGCAGTATACAGCACAGAGCACAGCCCACAGAGAACTATATATAGCACAGAGCACACAGTAGTATACAGCACAGAGCACAGCCCACAGAGAGCTATATACAGCCCACAGCAGTATACAGCACAGAGCACAGCCCACAGAAAACTATATACAGCCCACAGTAGTATACAGCACAGAGCACAGCCCACAGAGAACTATATACAGCCCACAGCAGTATACAGCACAGAGCACAGCCCACAGAGAACTATATACAGCACAGAGCACAGCCCACAGAGCACAGCCCACAGAGAACTATATATAGCACAGAGCACACAGTAGTATACAGCACAGAGCACAGCCCACAGAGAGCTATATACAGCCCACAGCAGTATACAGCACAGAGCACAGCCCACAGAGAACTATATACAGCCCACAGTAGTATACAGCACAGAGCACAGCCCACAGAGAGCTATATACAGCCCACAGCAGTATACAGCACAGCCCACAGAGAATTATATACAGCCCACAGTAGTATACAGCACAGAGCACAGCCCACAGAGAACTATATACAGCCCACAGCAGTATACAGCACAGAGCACAGCCCACAGAGAACTATATACAGCCCACAGCAGTATACAGCACAGAGCACAGCCCACAGAGAACTATATACAGCCCACAGTAGTATACAGCACAGAGCACAGCCCACAGAGAACTATATACAGCCCACAGTAGTATACAGCACAGAGCACAGCCCACAGAGAACTATATACAGCCCACAGTAGTATACAGCACAGAGCACAGCCCACAGAGAGCTATATACAGCCCACAGCAGTATACAGCACAGCCCACAGAGAACTATATACAGCCCACAGTAGTATACAGCACAGAGCACAGCCCACAGAGAACTATATACAGCCCACAGTAGTATACAGCACAGAGCACAGCCCACAGAGAGCTATATACAGCCCACAGCAGTATACAGCACAGCCCACAGAGAATTATATACAGCCCACAGTAGTATACAGCACAGAGCACAGCCCACAGAGAACTATATACAGCCCACAGCAGTATACAGCACAGAGCACAGCCCACAGAGAACTATATACAGCCCACAGCAGTATACAGCACAGAGCACAGCCCACAGAGAACTATATACAGCCCACAGTAGTATACAGCACAGAGCACAGCCCACAGAGAACTATATACAGCCCACAGTAGTATACAGCACAGAGCACAGCCCACAGAGAACTATATACAGCCCACAGTAGTATACAGCACAGAGCACAGCCCACAGAGAGCTATATACAGCTCACAGCAGTATACAGCACAGCCCACAGAGAACTATATACAGCCCACAGTAGTATACAGCACAGAGCACAGCCCACAGAGAACTATATACAGCCCACAGTAGTATACAGCACAGAGCACAGCCCACAGAGAGCTATATACAGCCCACAGTAGTATACAGCACAGAGCACAGCCCACAGAGAACTATATACAGCCCACAGCAGTATACAGCACAGAGCACAGCCCACAGAGAACTATATACAGCCCACATCTCTTCTCTTCCTCCCCTCACCTCCTCCGAGAATGGCCCCACAGTCCAGAAAAAAAAAAACTCTCCTCACCTCTCCTCGTGCCCAGCGTTGCTTCCTGGTTCCTGCTCCTGTCTCAGCAGCTGCAGTCTGCCCGGGACACAGCAGGTGCGCGATGATATGACATCATCGCGCACCCGCAGTGTCAGAGGCAGAGCGGGGAATGATGGGAGAGGAGCGTCTGTAGACGCACTCTCCTCCATCATTGCATTCAACTGTACCGGCGTCTATACGCCGGTATAGTTGAATGCGACGGCCGGGGCGGCGGATTGAGCGGCCCACCACTGGCACCGGCCCTTCTGGCATTTGCCAGAAATGCCCTATGGCCAGTCCGGCCCTGTTCTGTATTTAGATTTCACTCAGAGCGATATCTGTGAACAGCCGGTAATTCAATTGCCGGCTTTTAATTTCTCCTGCACAAACCCGACAGGATATGAGACATGGTTTACATACAGTAAACCATCTCATATCCCCATTTTTTTGCATATTCCACACTTCCAATGTTAGTAGTGTGTATGTGCAAAATTTCAGCGCTGTAGCTGCTGAAATAAAGGGTTAAATTGCGGAAAAAATTGGTCGTGGGCTCCCGCGCAATTTTCTCCGCCAGAATGGTAAAGCCAGTGACTGAGGGCAGATATTAATAGCCAGGAGAGGGTCCATGGTTATTGGCCCCCCCGTGGCTAAAAACATCTGCCCCCAGCCACCCCAGAAAAGGCACATCTGGAAGATGCGCCTATTCTGGCACTTGGCCACTCTCTTCCCACTCCCTGTAGCGGTGGGATATGGGGTAATGAAGGGTTAATGCCACCTTGCTATTGTAAGGTGACATTAAGCCAGATTAATAATGGAGAGGCGTCAATTATGACACCTATCCATTATTAATCAAATTGTTGGAAAGGGTTAAAAAACACACACACACATGATTTAAAAGGATTTTAATGAAATAAACACAGCGGTTGTTGTAATAATTTATTGTTCTCGCAATCCATTTCCAGGCCCTTGCTTGGCAAAATAATAAACGCACAAGATACATACCTTCTGATGTCAGATCACGTCCCACGAAGTAATCCATCTGAAGGGGTTAACTAATATTACAGGCACGAGCTGCGATAAAGCACTCGCTCGTACCTGTAATCCCCGGGTGCTGAAAGGAAAGCTGGATCTGTACTTACATTGAGTCGCGGTGAGGCGCCCTCTGGTGGATGTTCTCATGAACTGCAGCCTGGGAACTTTCCCACGCTCCAGGTCATATGAGGACATCCACCAGGGGGCGCATCACCGCGACTGAAGGAAATGTAGGTCAATGACCTACATTTCATTCATTCGCCGGGGATTACAGGCACGAGCACACCGCTGCATTGGCAGGGCTCCTTCCTGTAATATTAGTTAACCCCTTCAGATGGATTACATCGTGGGACGTGATCTGACATCAGAAGGTATGTATATTGTGCGTTTATTATTTTGCCAAGCGAGGGTTTGCAAATGGATTGCGAGAACAATAAATTATTACAACAACCGCTGTGTTTATTTCATTAAAATCCTTTTTAATCATGTGTGTGTGTGTTTTTTAACCCTTTCCTACAATTGGATTAATAATGGATAGGTGTCATAATTGACGCCTCTCCATTATTAATCTGGCTTAATGTCACCTTCCAATAGCAAGGTGGCATTAACCCTTCATTACCCCATATCCCACCACTACAGGGAGTGGGAAGAGAGTGGCCAAGTGCCAGAATAGGCGCATCTTCCAGATGTGCCTTTTCTGGGGTGGCTGGGGGCAGATGTTTTTAGCCACGGGGGGGGCCAATAACCATAAACCCTCTCCTGGCTATTAATATCTGCCCTCAGTCACTGGCTTTACCATTCTGGCGGAGAAAATTGCGCGGGAGCCCACGCCAATTTTTTCCGCCATTTAACCCTTTATTTTAGCAGCTACAGTGCACAAATTTTGCACATACACACTACTAACGTTAGTAGTGTGGAATATGCAAAAAAAATGGGGATATGAGATGGTTTACTGTATGTAAACCATGTCTCATATCCTGTCGGGTTTGTGAAGGAGAAGGAAAAAGCCGGCAATTGAATTACCGACTTTTCAATAACACCGCTGCGTATTTCTCGCAAGTCACACTGCAGGTCCGTGTGGAATCCGTATTTTTCTCGCCCCCATAGACTTTCATTGGCGTATTATTTGCGCAATACGCTGACAAACGCAGCATGCTGCGATTTTGTACGGCCGTAGAAAGCCGTATAATACTGAACCGTAATATACGGCTAATAGGAGCAGCCCCATTGAGAAGCATTGTGCCGTATGTAATGCGAGTTTTACGTACGTAGTTTTTGCGCTCTTACGTACATAAAACATGCATGTGTGACCCCGGCCTAAGGCCGGAGTCACACTAGACTATATTACGGACGAGTCCACAAATATGTATGACTATAAACCATGGTAATGTGATGGATTATATTTTTTCATATATTATAACCATGTATTTAAATGGGATAGATAACGCCCATCATCAACTACTACATAGAACTCAAACAAAAACGATGATCAAAAGGCAATGTTCACAATGTAAAACCATAATTTTATTATATAAACGCATATAAAAACATACTACCAAATTTTCAGGAGACACGGACACAAACACATATCTCACACAATCGTCAGTGTTGACGCGCAGCGCCACATGACACACAGCTGACTCCCATATTGGGTATAAATGGAAGGCAAAGATTTAGGAGGTACAAAACATGTACTGTTATTATCAGCTCACATAAATTATAGGAGGATACCATCGTTTTTACAATCACATGAACCTATCACAAAGCTGTCATGACCCATTTGGGCCAATGAATATATAGAAAGGTATTTTTACCCGTACACGTGACATATTTGAAATCCCATGGACCTAACACAAAAAGCTGTCATGACCCATTAGGGCCAGTACACATTGAAAGGTATATTTACCTGTACCAAACTAGCGTCACAGCTGGACTGTCACCCGGCGGCGCGCGTCTGCCCCGACGCGCGTTTCGGACACCTTTTTCAAGGGGCCTAAATTACGGACGAGTGCAATGCGATGCAAAATCACATAGCACTCAGCCCAATGTTAATCTATGGGGCAGCTCCCATCATCCGATATTTTCTCGGCCGTATTCAGGATCCGAGTGAAATCGCAGCATGCTGCGATTGTCAGCGAATCGCCAATGCAAGTCTATGGGTGCGAGAAAAAAATGGATTACACACGGACCATCAGTGTGACTTGAGAGAAATACTCACCGGTGTTCTATACAAAAGCCGGCAATTCAGTGCGGTGTACAGTAAAATCACACTGACAGGTTAGAATAGAATAGATAGAATAAATGTCTACACATAGTATAGGTATATATATATATATATATATATATATATATATATATATATATATATATATATATATATATATGTCAGTGAGACACATATATATATATCTGTTAAAATAAAGGGTTAAATCGCGGAAAAAACTGCCGTGGGCTCCCGCGCAATTTTCTCCGCCAGAGTGGGAAAGCCAGTGACTGAGGGCAGATATTAATAGCCTAGAGAGGGACCATGGTTATAGGACCCCCCCTGGCTAAAAACATCTGCCCCCAGCCACCCCAGAAAATGCACATCTGTAAGATACGCCTATTCTGGCACTTGGCCACTCTCTTCCCACTCCCCTGTTGAGGTGGGATATGGGGTAATAAAGGGTTAATGTCACCTTGCTATTGTAAGGTGACATTAAGCCAGGTTAATAATGGAGAGGTGTCAATAAGACACCTCTCCATTATTAATCAAATATTAATAAAGGGTTAAAAAAGAAAAACACACATTAGAAAAAAAGTATTTTAATGAAATAAAGACACATGGTGTTGTAATAGTTTACTATACTCTCAATCCAATTGAAGACCCTTGTCACCTGAAACAAAGTTAAAATAAAAAAACAACAATATCCCATACCTCTCCGGCTTTACAGTCAAGTCCCATGATGTAAATCCATCAGAAAGGGTTAAATAATTTTACAAGAAGAAGCTCTGCTAATGCAGCTGTGCTCCTGCCTGTAAAAAGTGAGGAATAAATGGAAAGCAGGGGAACGTAGCTACCTAGACTTGCGGTGCTGCGCCCCCTGCTGGCATAAATTCATATGAACTCGAGCGTGCGAAAATATTCAGAAAAATTCCCACGCTTGAGTTCATATGACATATATATATATATATATATATATATATATATATATATATATATATATATATATATAGACTGTATATATGTTTTTACGAATATTTGAGGCCATGGATCCATTCTCTGTCCATTTTCAAGCCAGTGAGAAAATCTCGCCATACAGAAGCCACACGGATGCCATACAGATGACACACGGATAATTTTTGGAGAAAAAAATCGCATCCTTGCATTGAATACGGATCACTGTTCAGGAAAATATCTCGGCCATCAAAAACGGACCGTATTTTTATACGTTGTGTGTGACTCCGGCCTAAGTGCCAGTCCAGCCTTGATGATTGGCATTCTGTGTTAGGGCTGTCCCACACGTCCAGATAATTCCGGTACCGGAATAAATCGGTACCGGAGTTATCCGTGTCCGTGTGCCTGGGAACTCACGGAGGCCATACCTGCGGCACACGTGTGCCGCCCGTATGGCGAGTGGGTACCACACGGAGCGTGTGGTACCCACTCTGCATGGTGCTGAAGCTGCGATTCATATCATCCCTGCAGCAACGTTTGCTGCAGGGAAAATATGAAGAATAGTGTTTAAAATAAAGATCCATGTGTCCGCCGCCCCCCCACCCCCTGTGCGCCCCCCCCGCTGGTCAGAAAATACTCACCCGGATCCCCCGTCGGCAGTCGCTCCTTCCTGGTCTGGCCGCGGCTTACTGTATGCGGTCACGTGGGGCCGCTCATTTACACTCATGAATAGGCGGCTCCGCCCCTATTGGAGGTGGAGCCACATATTCATGAGTGTAATCGGCCGCATACAGTAGAGAAGCCGCGGCCAGACCAGGAAGGAGCGACTGCCGACGGGGGATCCGGGTGAGTATTTTCTGACCAGCGGGGGGGGGCGCACAGGGGGTGGGAGGGCGGCGGACACCTAAATCTTTATTTTTAACACTATTCTTCATATTTTCTCTATAGCAAACGCTGCTACAGGGAAGATATGAATACCGGCTTCAGCACCATGTGGGGGGGACAGCGCTTACTGTAGCGCTGTCTCCTGCACGCACACGGACCCCAGACGGAGAATGTCCGTGTGAGGTCCGTGTTTTACGCGGACCCATTGACTCTATTGGGTCCGTGTAAAACGTGCGCTCCCACGAACACTGACATGTCTCCGTGTTTGGCACACGGAGACACGGTCCGCACACGGTCCGCACAAAATCAATGACATCTGAACAGATGCATTGATTTTTATGGGTCTACGTGTGTCAGTGTCTCCGGTACGGGAGGAAACTGTCACCTCACGTACCGGAGCCACTGACGTGTGAAACCGGCCTTAGACATAAAGCAGTTGATAAGGGATGGTGGGTGGTTGCTGTTTCTGAAAGCTTTATCAGATTAAACTTCGTTTTGATGTTATAATGCGGAGAATCCACAGCATAGAACATGACCGAGTGCAAACATAGGGAGAATTTGTACACAAGTATGAATGTATTCAATTATTTTCTATATTTTTTATTAATATCCCATTCTGAAAGTGTATTTTTTTAACATGTGCATAATCCAGATTTCAATAAACAAATGAAAATTTCAATTAGTAAATATCACTATGTGAGAAGTGGATACTGCACTGAAATCACTTGAGCATGGGACGATTCCAATAATCTGTATATTTCATCCTTTGCTGAAGGATATATAAACATTTCACATATATATTATATAGAGACAATCTATACCAACTGAGCCCGACACTTACTGCGCTTTCCAAATATAGCTTATTATTCTACTGACATCGAAACGCTCAAAGTACAGGGGAAGAAATCATTCTGCTCTACCTATTGCATTGTTTCGCTTTGTATTTCTGCTGTAACTTATAATGTCTCATAGCTTTTAAGGTTTATCTTGAATTATCCCCAGCTGCATTTTGTTCTCCCACTCCAAGTCTGGTTTCCTGTGGAGCCTCTTTATTTCTAAGACATGATTTTTTCAGTGGAGAATTTTTCTTGTCCTGTTGTTACACTCCAATAACTTTTATCAATGTACCGCCAACATATTCCATGGCACTTTACAAAAGTAGCATATAAAATGACAATTATAAAAAAAATTAAAAAGTGTATTTGAGAGCAAGAAGAATATGATACAGTTTGGAACGGATTACTTGGGTTTGCAGCTTTGGACAACGCAGGTATTTTTTTTTTTTTTAGTTGTTTGCTGCCATGGAGACACATAGATCTGCATAAAAAGAGTAGACATGCTTGTAGGTCTTTCATTTAGGATAAATGCTTATTTTTTATTTTTAGATGCTTTGAATCAATAAAATTATTGCAAAAATATTAACACCCTTTAATAATGGGCAGCACAGTGGCTCAGTGGTTAGTACTGCAGGTTTGCAGTGTTGGGGTCCTGAGCTCAAATCCCACCAAAGACAACATCTGCAAGGAGTCTGTATGTTCTCCATGTGTTTGCGTGGGTTTCTTCCAGGTTCTCCGGTTTCCTCCCACACTCCAAAGACATACTGATATGGAAATTAGATTTTGTTTCCCAATGGAGACAGCGAGGATGTCTGTAAAGTGCTGTGGAATTAATGGCGCTATATAAACAAGTAAAATAAATAATATTCTATACAAAATCAAAATTCTCATTGCACAGACACACAGGACGGACCACTACATACTAATATTAACCAACTTAGAGAAAAGATAGCACAATGAAAATTCACCTGTTGATAGAGTGGAGCAAAAAGATTTGCAGGACCACGGTCCAGTGTCTCCATTGGTAATATTGGGCCACAATGATGATATCGCATCAGGCCCACTAATAAGGGGAAGCAAAAAAGAGGAGCCAAACACGTTATCCAAGATAATAATGGACAAGAAAGTATAAAGGTAACATACCTTTATTCACAGAAACGGTAAAGAGTAGCACCGCATACAAGAGGTACCCGCACCATTAAAATAGAAAGGCAATATAGTATGAAATAAAATAAATTTAGAAAGGCCACCTCCCAGGTAACAGTATATATAGTATAGTCAAATTTTAATTATATACCTCATATAATACTATGTGCTACAATGTGCATAGAAATATATATCAAATTGTGAATCTCATGAAGTACATATATATTAATAAGTAGTAAGTAAATCAATTTTAAAATATATATACAATGTGCTACAGTGTATACAAAGACTGTATATCACTGTGTATAAATATGTACAGCAATCTACGTGCCGTGTCCCATGGTAAACTGGGAAGCTTAGGAGAAAGGGAAAAAAAATCTGGATATTAATAGAACGTGAAGGGAGTAGCAATACTCCAAAAGTGCAACGAATAGATGTTTATATAATGAATGACAGCTCAAGGTAATGGAATTAACTAGATAATACTTTATAACACAGGGCTGAGTTGGATAGCAGTAAACATCTTTAATGTGAGATCAAAAAAGTAAACAGATAAAGTGCAGATGGAACCTTAAGGCCGGGATCACAGATACGTGAGATACGGCCGAGTCTCGCAGATGAAAACCCAGCTCTGGCGCCGGCACTCCAGAGCGGAGCATGCAGTTCCATGTATTGCTGTGGGGCTGCACGCTCCCCTCCGGAGTGCCGGCGCCAGAGCTGGGTTTTCATCTGCGAGACTCGGCCGTATCTCGCGTATGTGTGATCCCGGCCTAATGGTAAAAAAGGAAAGGGGAACAGATCAACACAGTTGCTGTGGAGCTGCTCCTGCAATAAAGCAGAGGTTACACTGGCACAATGACGAGATATAAGTATGTTACCTAGATGGAACAGGGCTCCGATGCGGCGCACACTCCGATGCGCGTTTACTGTGTCCTTCGCCTGATGAGCCGCGTGAGGCTGTTAACATGTTAAACGCCTCTGCCATTCTGTCAGCCGCTGTCAGTCCCATTTAACATGCATGTGCCAGAAGCGCCGTCGCAAACCACTCCCGTTAACGCATCTGTCACATGATCGCAGGGTGCCGCATGGGTGGCATGACAACCAGAACCTGCAGGAGACCCCCGTGCTTGTCATTACAGATCTGCTATGAGCGCTGCTTCGAGGCCGGTATTCATAGCAGATGATGATTTTTGCTATACATAGCAGGGCTGAATCCCTGCTATGTGCAGCGCAAGCAATCAGAAGATCCTAAGGAGATTACTCAAGCAAGTACAAAGTAAAAAAAATGTTTCAAAAACATCCAGAAAGACACTGCTGGTCTCGGAAAATGGCGCCATTTTTTTTTTTACAAACTTTGGATTTTTTTTACTACTTAAATAAAAAAGGACCTAGACATGTTTGGTGTCTGTGAACTAGTGATAACCTGGAGAATCATAATAGCAGGTCAGTTTTAGCATTCAGTGAACATGGTAAAAACAAAAACTAACTGAAAAACAATTGTGGAATTGCACTTTTTTTGCAGTTTCACGCACTAGGAATGTTTTTCTCATTTTCCAGAACACGATATGGTAAAGTCAAAGGAGTTGTTCTAAAGTACAATGTGTCCTGCAAAAAACAAGTCCTCACATGGCTATATTGATGGAAAAATAAAAAAAAGTTATGGCTCTGGGAAGAAGCGGAGCAAAAAACAAAAACGCCAAAACAGAAAATCCCAAAGTCATGGAGGGGTTAAAAGATTTCAGATGCAACAGACCCGGTTGAATAGAAGGAATTCTCTTGTTTCTCAATATAGAGTAAAATGTAAAGATTTTTAACTCGGTGTGAATTTAGCATCATACTTGGTAAAAGTTTTGATTTTGTCAGGACAGCCCAGTGATCCCTGCAACAATGGGGCAGGGCTTAAAGGGAATCTGTCACCAGAATTTTGCTACCCCATCAGAGGGCAACATACACTGTGTTCCAAATTATTATGCAAATGGAATTTAAGTGTCATAAAGATTTAATTGTTTTGTTTTTCAAATAAACTCGTGGATGGTATTGTGTCTCAGGGCTCAATGGCAGTGGCGTATCTGGGGGGGGGTCAGCTGGGGCATGTGCCCCAGGCGCAGCCGACAGGGGGGCGCCATCGGGCCGCCTGATGCGCGGTCCAAGGGGCTCCCCATAGGCGGCATTCTACCGCCCCCACACTGAAATTCTGCTGTTCTCTGAGCCGGCTGTCAAACTAACAGCTGGCTCAGAGAAAGTGCTGCATGTCGGTTCCCAGGGATATGTACTAGCGTCTTCAGACGCAAGTACACTTCCCTGACCGCCCCCGACACTTCCTGATCAGTGAAACGCCAGCAGCATGATCAGGTCACATGATCACGCTGCTGACGTCACTCACTCTTCAGAGGCGATAACACAGGGCACAGCGCTGCGGTTGGTGGTAAGTGCTCCAGACGGGGTAATGGAGCTGAAGACATCAAAGATTTTAATGGTGGAAATTTAAGGACAGTATGGGGGGGGAGAAATGTGAGAACACTGCATGGGGGGAGAAATGTGAGGAGAGTATGGGGGGATTAAATCTGAGGACAGTATGGGGTGACTAAATCTGAGGACAGTATGGGGGGATTAAATCTGAGGACAGTATGGGGGGACTAAATCTGAGGACAGTTTGGGGGTATTAAATCTGAGGACAGTATGGGGGGATTAAATCTGAGGACAGTATGGGGTGACTAAATCTGAGGACAGTATGGGGGGACTAAATCTGAGGACACTTTGGGGGTATTAAATCTGAGGACAGTATGGGGGGATTAAATCTGAGGACAGTATGGGGGGATTAAACCTGAGGACACTGCATGGGGGAGAAATCCAAGGACAGTATGGGGGGATTAAATCTGAGGACAGTATGGGGAGGGAGAAATCTGAGGACAATGCATGGGGGAGAAATCTGAGGACACTGCTCATATATAGCTTTGTCGCCATAAAAGGAGGGGGGCACAGACACAGTTCTTGCACAGGGGCCCCAAGCTGTCAAGTGGGGATGGGGGATTTCTTGTGTGTGGGGAGAATTGGAGTGGGGATGAGGGTGTTTAATGTGTGGAGTGAGATTTGGAGTGGAGATCGGGTTATCAATGGTGTGTGGGGAGATTTGTAGTGGGGATGGGGGGATTTAATGTGTGGTGGAGATTTGAGGACACAAAATGAAGAGCAAAGGGGGAATGTGGTCAGAAGTATACAAATCACATGCTTGTGCTGACATGACTGTCCACCGGCAAGTGAGAATCCTAAAAGTGTGCAGTGCATTAGTTGTGAGAATTCAGAATCTGCGATGTCAGGATTCAGCTCTGCAGGTTCCAGTAGTCGTCACATGGCCACTTCACTCATATGTGACTTTCATACTTGTGGTACTGTGACAACGAGCTTCTCTTCTGCTTCTCTCAGTTTTTCACTGAACATTGAGAGCATTAGGGGGAGCGGCTCGTCGGTACATGACTAAATGTGCAAATCGCATATGTCCTGTGGGGGGGGGGGGGGGGCGGCAAACTGAATTCTTGCCCTGGGTGCTAGAAGCCCTAGATACACCTCTGCTCAATGGATCACTGAAATCAATCTTAAACACATGTGATAATTAGTTTTCCAGGTGATTCTAATTAAAGGAAAACTACTTAAAAATGATGTTCCACATTATTAACCCCTTTACCCCCAAGGGTGGTTTGCACGTTGATGACCGGGACAATTTTTACAATTCTGACCACTGTCCCTTTATGAGGTTATACCTCTGGAATGCTTCAACAGATCCTCATGATTCTGACATTGTTTTCTTGTGACATATTGTACTTCATGATAGTGGTAAAATTTCTTTGATATTACCTGCGTTTATTTGTGAAAAAAATGGAAATTTGGCAAAAATCTTGAAAATTTTGCAATTTTCCAAATTTGAATTTTTATGCCCTTAAATCACAGAGATATATCACACAAAATACTTAATGAGTAACATTTCCCACATGTCTATTTTACATCAGCACAATTTGGGAACCAAAATGTTTTTTTGTTAGGGAGTTATGAGGGTTAAAAGTTGACCAGCAATTTCTCATTTTTACAACACCATTTTTTTAGGGACCACATCACATTTGAAGTCACTATGATAGAAAATACCCAAGTGTGACACCATTCTAAAAACGGGACCACTGAAGGTGCTCAAAACCACATTCAAGAAGTTTATTAACCCTTCAGATGTTTCACAGGAATTTTTGGAATGTTTAACAAAAAATGAACATTTAACTTTTTTCACAAAAAAATTTCAGCTCCAATTTGTTTTATTTTACCAAGGGTAACAGGAGAAATTGGACCCAAAAGTTGTTGTGCAATTTGTCCTGAGCACGCTCATACCCCATATGTGGGGGTAAACCACTGTTTGGGCACATGGCAGTGCTCGGAAGGGAAGGAGCGCCATTTGACTTTTCAATGCAAAATTGACTGGAATTGAAATAGGACACCATGTCGTGTTTGGAGAGCCCCTGATGTGCCTAAACATTGAAACACCCCACAAGTGACACCATTTTGGATAGTAGACCCCCTAAGGAACTTATCTAGATGTGTGGTGAGCACTTTGACCCACCAAGTACTTCACAGAAGTTTATAATGTAGAGCCGTAAAAATATAAAATCATATTTTTTCACAAAAATGATTTTTTTTCCCCTCCAATTTTTTATTTTCCCAAGGATAACAGAAGAAATTGGACCCCAAAAGTTGTTGTGCAATTTGTCCTGAGTACGCTGATACCCCATATGTGGGGGTAAACCACTGTTTGGGTGCATGGCAGAGCTCGGAAGGGAAGGCGCTCAATGCAAAATTGGCTGGAATTGAGATTGGACACCATGTCGCATTTGGAGAGCCCCTGATGTGCCTAAACAGTGGAAACCCCCTAATTCTAACTGAAACCCTACCCCAAACACACCCCTAATCCCAACCCTAACCATAACCCTAACCACACCCCTAACCCAAACACGCCTCTAACCCGAATCCCAACCTTACCCCTAACCCCAACACACCCCTAATCCTAATCCCAACCCTAACCACACCACTAATCCCAACCATAACCCTAACCACACCCCTTACCCTGACACACCCCTAACCCTAATCCAAACCGCAAATGTAATCCAAACCCTATCCCTAACTTTAGCCCCATCACTAACTTTAGCCCCATTCCTATTTTTAGCCCCAACCCTAACCCTAACTTTAGCCCCAACCCTAACCCTACCGGGAAAATGGAAATGAATATCATATTTTCCGGCGTATAAGACGACCCCCAACTTTTCCATATAAAATATAGAGTTTGGGATATATTCGCTGTATAAGTCGGGGGTCATCTTACACGCCGGGTGTCGTCTTATACGGCGTGTGTAGTCCGGATGGTTCCCAGGGTCTGAAGGAGAGGAGACTCTCCTTCAGGCCCTGGGATTCATATTCATGTAAAAAAAGAATAAAAATAAAAAATAGGCATATACTTACCTTCCGACGGCCCCGAAGTTCTCCCGACTCTCAGCGGTGCATGTGGCAGCTTCCGTTCCCAGGGATGCATTGTGCGAAGGACTGGAGATGACGTCGCGGTCGTGTGACCGCAAAATCATCTCCAGTCCTTTGCGCAATGCATCCTTGGGAAAGGAAGCCGCTGCATGCACCACTGAGAGCCGGGGGCCGTCAGAAGGTAAGTATATCTCTATTTTTTTTTTTTATTCTTTTTTTTACATGAATATGGATCCCAGGGCCTGAAGGAGAGTCTCCTCTCCTCCAGATGCTGGGAACCATCCGGGACCGCTCCCTGCACAGTCCGTACCCAGCGTATAAGATGACCCCCGACTTTTCAGAAGATTTTCAGGGGTTAAAAAGTCATCTAATACGCCGGAAAATACGGTACATTTTTTATTTTATTATTTTTCCCTAACTAAGGGGGTGATGAAGGGGGGGTTTGATTTACTATTTATAGCGGGTTTTTAAGCGGATTTATATGATTGGCAGCTGTCACACACTAAAAGACGCTTTTTATTGCAAAAAATAGTTTTTGCGTCTCCACATTTTGAGAGCTATAATTTTTCCATATTTTGGTCCACAGAGTCATGTGAGGTCTTGTTTTTTGCGGGACGAGTTGACATTTTTATTGTACCATTTTCAGGCACGTGACATTTTTTGATCACTTTTTATTCCGATTTGTGGGGCAGAATGACCAAAAACCAGCAACTCATGAATTTCTCTTTTTTTTTTTTGGGGGGGGGGGGCGTTTATACCATTCCATGTTTGGTAAAATTGATAAAGCAGTTTTATTTTTCAGTACGATTAAAGCGATATCTCATTTACATCTTTTTTTATGTTTTGGCGCTTTTATAAGATAAAAACTATTTTATGTAAAACATAATTATTTTTGCATCGCTTTATTCTGAGGACTATAACTTTTTTATTTTTTCGCTGATGACACTGTATGGCAGCTCGTTTTTTGGGTGACAAGATGACGTTTTCAGCGGTACCATTGTTTTTATATCCCTCTTTTTGATCGCGTGTTATTCCACATTTTGTTCGGCGGTATGATAATAAAGCGGTGTTTTTTGCCTCGTTATTTATTTATTTTTTACGGTGTTCACTGAAGGGGTTAACTAGTTGGACAGTTTTATAGGTTGGGTCGTTATGGACGCGGCGATACTAAATATGTGTACTTTTATTGTTTTTTTATTTAGATAAAGAAATGTATTTATTGGAACAGTATTTTTTTTCTTTATTTAGCTTCTTTTTTTTTTACACGTGTAAAAATTTTTTAACTTGTTTACTTTGTTCCAGGGGGGGACATGACTGTACAGTGTCAGATCGCTGATCTGACACTTTGAAGTGCACTGACAAGTACTGCAGGAGGCTTGCAAGCCGCCTCGCTGCAGGACCCGGAAGGAGCCCTGTGGCCATTTTGGATCCGGGGCCTGCAGGGAGGAGGAGGTAGGAGACCCTCGGAGCATCGCGAGGGTCCGAGGGTCTCAGGGAAGCACTCAGGGAGCCCCCTCCCTGCGCGATGCTTCCCTATGCCGCCAGAATGCTGCGATCATGTTTGATCACAGTGTTCCGGGGGTTAATGTGCCAGGAGTGGTCAGTGACCACTCCTGGCACATAGTGCTGGATGTCAGCTGTGATAGTCAGCTGATACCCGGCCTTGATGGGCCGTGCTCCCCCTGTGAGTGCGGCTGATCGGTGATGGCGTACTATCCTAATGGTGGTCATGCGGGCCCATACTACCTCGACGGGATAGTACGTCATATGTCAGAAAGGGGTTAAGCAGGCCACAGGTTTCAAGCAATATGTTAAATAAAAAGGATCTCTCTGCTTCTGAAAAGCGTTAAATAGTGCAATGTCTTGGACAAGGTATGAAAACATTAGATATTTCCCAAAAACTTAAGAGTTGACATCATACTGTGAAGAGATATGTGACTGAAACAGAGCACAGACAGAGTTCATGCAGATAAAGGCATAATGAGGAAGGTTTCTGCCAGACAAATTCATTGGATTAAGAGAGCAGCTGCCAAAATACCATTACAAAGCAGCAGTTATTTGAAGCTGCTGGTGCCTCTGGAGTCCCTCGAACTGCAACATGTAGGATCCTTCAAAGGCTTGCTGTGGTGCATAACCCTACTATTCGGCCACCCCTAAACAGTGTTCACAAGCAGAAACGGTTGCAGAGGGCCCAGACATACATGAAGACTAATTTTCAAACAGTCTTGTTTACTGATGAGTGTTGAGCAACCCTGGATGGTCCAGATGGATGGAGTAGTGGATGGTTGGTGGATGGCCACCATGTCCCAACAAGGCTGCGACGTCAGCAAGGAGGTGGAGGAGTCATGTTTTGGGCCGGAATAATAGGGAAGCAGCTGGTAGGGCCCTTTAAGGTTCCTGAAGGTGTGAAAATGACCTCTGCAAAGTATATAGAGTTTCAGACTGACAACTTTCTTCTATGGTATAAAAAGCAGAAACGTTCCTTCAGGAGCAAAACCATCTTCATGCATGACAATGCACCATCTCATGCTGCAAAGAATACCTCTGAGTCATTGGCTGCTATGGGCATAAAAGGAGATAAACTCATGGTGTGGCCACCATCTTCCCCTGACCTCAACCCTATAGAGAACCTTTGGAGTATCATCAAGCAAAAGATCTATGAGGGTGGGAGGCAGTTCACATCAAAACAGCAGCTCTGGGAGGCTATTCTGACTTCATGCAAAGAAATACAAGCAGAAACTCTCCCAAAACTCACAAGTTCAATGGATGCAGGAATTGTGAAGGTGATATCAAAGAAAGGTTCCTATGTTAACATGTAATTTGGCCTGTTAGGATGTTTTGGAGTTGAATAGCTTTTTTGTTCAGTGAATGTGACCTCCTAATGCTGCAAATTCCACAAATGAGCATTTTCAGTTCTTTAAAACATATCAAATGTTTAGAAATTCTACTGTGCCTAATAATTTGGAACAGTGCATTTTGAGTTTTTATTCATTTTGGAGATTATACTGTTATCATTGGGAGGTTTCTTCAATAAAATTCGATGTATACTCTAAAGGGTGATGACTTTTATTAGACTGACTGTCATTTGCACTGACTATTTAGGAAAATCCGAGAAAAATATCATTTGCATAATAATTTGGAACATGGTGTAATGTTGGGGCAGAGACCCTGATTCCAGCTATGTGTCACTTACTGAGCTACTTTATGTCATCAGTTTTCTACGCTGCAGGTCTAGCAGTTCTCTTAATATTAAGCTCTGTATATCCCTGCCCAGACCATTGATTGGCAGCTTTCTGCCCATGTACAGTGTACATAGGAAGCTGCCAATCAGTGGTGGGGGCAGGGCTATAAAGATCTTGTGAACATGCAGGGCTACATGCAGCAGGTTTGCTAATTCTCTAATTAATACTCCTGCTAATAAAGCAGTGACTAAAACTACATAAGCAGCCCAATTAGTGATCGCTGGAATCAAGCACTCTGTCTCTACACCGTGATTAGGTAGCAAAAACATGGCGACAGATTTCCTTTCGCAAAAGCATGCCGAAAAACAGGTGGCATAAGTGTTCCAGGCCATTTTTGGAACGTCCCCAGCCAGACCCAGGAGAGGGGCTTAGCTGTGAACATTAGCTCTCTAATTTTACACTGTTAATATTGCAACAGTATTGTTATTGTTAATATTGCCATATCGTATCTATGCAACAAGGAATCTATTGAAAATTAAACAATTTGAAAAACAATATTTTTGTTGGAACAAATGTTAAAATTGCATTTTTAAAAGGATTATCAACTTTCAACAATCTTGTTTGCTAGAAGGCTTTCTTGAAAGAAAGATGACCCTAGGGTGACCTGCTGTGGGTCACCAGAAATGAGCTAGAATCTGTAGAGGAACCTTTTCAGTACCTCTGTTGGGCCACAATACTTGGGGTGGAGCATCACCGTCTCTATACCTTTAGCTCTTCTGATGTTTGTCTTTGCAGTGCCTGATACTTTCAGCACTGCAATGATTAGACAGCACCACTGTATGTGGGACCCAGTCTCAGCTAGTAGGAACCAGCTGCCAATCTATTCATACATTTCTAGGAGGAATAACAGAGGAACAGCACAATGTAGAGATATGGGAGAAGATATTCCAGAATTGTTATTTCATTGTGAGGAGTTAACAAACTTTTCTTAAAGGGAACCTGCAAATATGGGGTTAACCTGCAGGTTAACAGCATTGTTATCCAGCTCAGCTGGGGTTGGGGTTGGGGTAGACCCCTCATAGAATATAAAGTAGCCCCCTCATAGAATATAAAGTAGCCAACTCATAGAATATAAAGTAGCCCCCTCATAGGGTACAATGCAGCCCCCTCATAGAATATAATGTAGCCCCCCTCATAGAATATAATGCAGCCTTCCATAGAATATAATGTAGCCCCCCCATAGAATATTATGCAGCCACCCATAGAATATAATGCAGCCTTCCATAGAATATAATGTAGCCCCCCCATAGAATATTATGCAGCCACCCTCATAAAGTATAATACAACCCCCCATAGAATATAATCTAGCCCCCTCATAGGGTATAATGCAGCCCCCCCATAGAAAACAATGTAGTCCCCTCATAGGGTATAACACAGCTCCCTTCATACACTGTCTAATATTAAAAACCTTCCTATGTGTCAATGTTGACCTCAGTGTATGACTAAGGGCAGACAAAAGAACAGGGCCCAACCAGTGGAACGCCAGTCTGGTGATGCCTTATATAGTTTCCTGCTCAGAACAGGGAGGCCTCACCCCGGCTTGCACAGAATGTAATAATACAAAGAAATAAACACAACATTTGAGTTTCATTTGAGTTGGTGCACATGCAGCACATAAACGCATGTTCACATTGGCCACAAAACATATAAAACCTACAAGAGAAAAAATGAACAAAACCCTGCTGTAACTAAGTAAAAAGCAAAAAGTGCATTTAAATAACACAGAGGTTTTGGTAATACTGTTTTTGGTCAAAAATAGCATAAATGCCATCCCTCCATGACAAGGTTACTCTGATCGGGACAGTCCTGCACTGTCTAATATTAAAAACCTTACTATGTGTCAATGTTGACGTCAGTGTATGAATAAGGGCAGACAAAAAGATATCATGCTGCCCCCCTCATAGGGTGTCATGCTGCCCCCCTGACTTACAGCCCCATAGTGGCCGCGTGAGCTGGGGCCCCTGGGGGAGCAGGGGTCTTGGTCTGCTGGCCCTGATAGCAGAGGGTGTTAGCCACAGCCTGTGGCAAACACTGCCCGCTATTAAAGTGAACTGAATATTCATCACTCTCCACCCCATGGGGTCGTGGGGAAGGGTAAATATTAATTTCTCTTTAGCAGTGGGAACAGGCTTTGGCAGCTGCAGTCTCCTGTCACCTGCTGCTGCTCCGCTGGCAACAGGTGCCTCCATAGCAGTTGCTATTAACAACACGCTACTGGCTGGGGGCCCCTGGAGCAGTGGGGGCTCTAGGCAGCTGCTGGCCCTGTATGCCAGCAGGTGTCGGTGCCTGGGCCCACCAGAGAATCTTTTGGTTCCACGATAACCCTGTCCGACCCTGACCAGAGGCCTAGGAGTTTGAGGGTCATGCGCAGGATCTTAGTTGTTCCCAGAATTGCGCTTTTCTGGACAGAGAGTTCAGATGCTGCTCCTGGGATCTATTGTAGCCATTTTCCCAACTTAGGGGTCACTGGCCCAAGTGCTCCTATCACCACTGGAATCACTGTTGCCTTCAACTTCCACATCTTCTCCAGTTCTCCTTTGAGGCCCTGGTATTTCTCCAGCTTCTCATATTCCTTCTTTCTGATGTTGCTGTAACTTGGCACTGCCACATCTATTGTCATTGCTGTCTTCTGATCCTTGTCTACTATCACAATGTCTGGTTGGTTAGCCAACACCTCAGTGCTTATCCATCAGTCCCACAGGATTTTAGCCCTTTCATTCTTCATGACTTTTTCTGGGATCTGCCATCTGGACATAAGGGGGCTTAGACCATATGCTGTGCAGATGTTCCTGTATACAATTCCCGCTACTTGGTTGTGACATTCGGTATACACTGTTCCTGCTTGCATTTTGCATCCTGCCACTATGTGTTGGACTGTTTCTGAGGTTTCTTTGCATAATCTGTGTAAGAAGAGGAACTGGACCAGGGGTACCTCTCTTGTGCCGGGTCTACAAGTGTTGGGGCCGTCTCCTCTGTTGTCCAGGGGAAAGCTTAGAGCACTGGACCAACATTTGCACTTGACTGTAGGGGGTGTGGCTAAGGGGAAATAGAGAGCGCGTGCGTAAGTGATCAGACTTGGTGGGAGCATACAGCAGGCATCAAGAAGAAGAGAGTGCTCTGAGCCCGTGATTACCACGCGTGCATCGCTTAAGAAAGACCGGGGTTGCTACCGTGAACTGTACCCTGACCCCCGCTGCATGTCTGTTGAGCTATGCTAGGCTCTGGCAACTCTGTTAACTGTGCTACTCTTCCTTTACTGGATCCCGGATCAAATAACCCGCGAAAGACACCGGAGACTAATCGTCGACGCCAGGACCCTGCCCATTGACGTCATCAGGACTACATCGGACATACTACACGCTAACTGTTGTTAGTGCCATTCTCCATTCTGTGGACATTGCATACTGGATGTCGTCAGGACCAGATAAGTTACTGTATATCGTGAACCCTGTTGTTTTTGTAGTATCTTGCATTTCCCCAAACTGCTTATCCTTCATTCCTTAATATCCCTGTTTCCCCATCCTCCTTCCTGCATGGAGTATACACCTGTTAGAAGTAAAAATTGTTAAGCCTTGCTCTGCCTCCTGTCTGTTACTGCATCCCGCAACCTGCTCACATCTGCACCTTGGGTCTTGTCTTGGGTGTGTGGTAGATTCCTGCTTCTATGGATCTGATACTTAGTGCTTGCTCTTGTGCCGCTATGATTAGTGCCTCTGTGCTGTCTCGGAGTCCAGCTTCCTCCAGCCATTGGTAGGATTTCTCCATGTCAGCCACCTCCATTATCTGTCGATGGTACATCCCATGCAGCGGCTTGTCTTGCCATGGCTATATACAGGTGCATCTCACAAAATCAGGATATCATCAAAAAGTTAATTTTTCTGGATTTGTTTTCTCATTTTGACTCTCATAGTTGTGGTCTATCTATGATGTCAATTACAGGTCTCTCTCATCTCAAGTGGGAGAACTTGCACAATTGGTGGCTGACAAAATACCTTTTTTCCCCACTGTTGGTCTGTGCTGTATATATATATATATATATATATATATATACAGTGGGGCAAAAAAGTATTTAGTCATTCAGCAATAGTGCAAGTTCCACCACTTAAAAAGATGAGAGGCGTCTGTAATTTACATCATAGGTAGACCTCAACTATGGGAGACAAACTGAGACAAAAAAATCCAGAAAATCACATTGTCTGTTTTTTTATCATTTTATTTGCATATTATGGTGGAAAATAAGTATTTGGTCAGAAACTAAATTTCATCTCAATACTTTGTAACATATCCTTTGTTGGCAATGACAGAGGTCAAACGTTTTCTGTAAGTCTTCACAAGGTTGCCACACACTGTTGTTGGTATGTTGGCCCATTCCTCCATGCAGATCTCCTCTAGAGCAGTGATGTTTTTGGCTTTTCGCTTGGCAACACGGACTTTCAACTCCCTCCAAAGGTTTTCTATAGGGTTGAGATCTGGAGACTGGTTAGGCCACTCCAGGACCTTGAAATGCTTCTTACGAAGCCACTCCTTCGTTGCCCTGGCGGTGTGCTTTGGATCATTGTCATGTTGAAAGACCCAGCCACGTTTCATCTTCAATGCCCTTGCTGATGGAAGGAGGTTTGCACTCAAAATCTCATGATACATGGCCCCATTCATTCTTTCATGTACCCGGACCAGTCGTCCTGGCCCCTTAGCAGAGAAACAGCCCCAAAGCATGATGTTTCCACCACCATGCTTTACAGTAGGTATGGTGTTTGATGGATGCAACTCAGTATTCTTTTTCCTCCAAACACGACAAGTTGTGTTTCTACCAAACAGTTCCAGTTTGGTTTCATCAGACCATAGGACATTCTCCCAAAACTCCTCTGGATCATCCAAATGCTCTCTAGCAAACTTCAGACTGGCCCGGACATGTACTGGCTTAAGCAGTGGGACATGTCTGGCACTGCAGGATCTGAGTCCATGGTGGCGTAGTGTGTTACTTATGGTAGGCCTTGTTACATTGGTCCCAGCTCTCTGCAGTTCATTCACTAGGTCCCCCCGCGTGGTTCTGGGATTTTTGCTCACCGTTCTTGTGATCATTCTGACCCCACGGGGTGGGATTTTGCGTGGAGCCCCAGATCGAGGGAGATTATCAGTGGTCTTGAATGTCTTTCATTTTCTAATTATTGCTCCCACTGTTGATTTCTTCACTCCAAGCTGGTTGGCTATTGCAGATTCAGTCTTCCCAGCCTGGTGCAGGGCTACAATTTTGTTTCTGGTGTCCTTTGACAGCTCTTTGGTCTTCACCATAGTGGAGTTTGGAGTCAGACTGTTTGAGGGTGTGCACAGGTGTCTTTTTATACTGATAACAAGTTTAAACAGGTGCCATTACTACAGGTAGTGAGTGGAGGAAAGAGGAGACTCTTAAAGAAGAAGTTACAGGTCTGTGAGAGCCAGAAATCTTGATTGTTTGTTTCTGACCAAATACTTATTTTCCACCATAATATGCAAATAAAATGATAAAAAAACAGACAATGTGATTTTCTGGATTTTTATTTCTCAGTTTGTCTCCCATAGTTGAGGTCTACCTATGATGTAAATTACAGACGCCTCTCATCTTTTTAAGTGGTGGAACTTGCACTATTGCTGAATGACTGAATACTTTTTTGCCCCACTGTATATATATATATATCTATATATATCTATCTATATATATATATATATATATATATATATATATATATATATATATATATAGTTGTGATGCCCGGGAGACCGAGGTACCCAGCACCAGATCAAAGAGGTCCGTCTCTTGAGGGGGATGCTTGACCCGGTGCTGTGGTCTCAGGCGATGCACAGTGCAAGGCATATCATGAAGGAACAGACACTTACTTGATCAGCAGCAGGTCCTCTTAGCTGTGATGACCCCGATCCTGGATCGATGGCTATTGTCCAAATGAAAGACTGAGGCGCTGAAACGTTTAACCAGTTTACTTCAACAAAAAGGGATTTGCAACCAATACTGTCACCGGAGTCTGTATAAGAACTCTGAATTACTTTGACCCTATCAGGATTTCCACCTCTTATTATGCGCAGTTTCTGTATGGCCCTGCTGCTGTATGTGAACTGGCTGCTGACCCAATCTGTCTCTTCTGTGCTCTGGTTCGACGGACAACCCGAGTCCTTTTTGTCGGCTTACCCCCTTTGGGAGTACCGCTGAACTCTGTGTCTGTTGTTGCGTCTTACCCTGGTGAAACTGATATCACCTCACTTTCTTCCGGTTGCTGTATTATATATAACGAATATAGCCACGGATCCGGTATCCGTCTCTGCGCCTATTTTGGGTAGAAATTATTGCTACCCGGTTCTCACAATGTCCTTTTTCTCTATTCCTCTTTTCCTACTATGGGTATTACGGGCCTATAATCCGTCATAGGGCTGTTAGGAGTTCAGTTATACGACCTCTCACTTTCAGCTCCTCAACCCAACTGCCAGTCCTTTTCTCAGACCAGAATAGATCAAGGGGAGTCTCTGGAGCTCCCCCTTCTGGCCGGAGATGGTAGTGCAGTCTTGCTATTTTAATATTTGTATTTGGTGTCAATAACTATTTTTGTGGCAAATACCCCTAGGGGCGCCACATTTATATATAGCACAGACCAAAAGTTTGGACACACCTTCTCAGATTTTTCTGTATTTTCATGACTATGAAAATTGTACATTCACAATGAAGGCATCAAAACTATGAATTAACACATGTGGAATTATATACTTAACAAAAAAGTGTGAAACGACTGAAATTATGTCTTATATTCTAGGTTCTTCAGAGTTGCCACCTTTTGCTTTGATGACTGCTTTGTACACTCTTGGCTTTCTCTTGATGAGCTTCAAGAGGTAGTAGTCACTGGGAATGGTCTTCCAACAATCTTGAAGGCGTTCCCAAAGATGCTTAGCACTTGTTGGCCCATTTGCCTTCACTCATTGTTAATTCCGCCCATCAGTGGCCCCGTCACATGATCGCGGGTCATTGGTGGGTTGGCATGACAACCAGAGGTCTGCAGCAGACCTCTATGGTTGTCATTACCAGATTGCTATGAGCGCCGCCCCGTTGTCGGCACTCATAGCAAGTAAGCATTTCTGCTACACACTGGCGATCTGTGTAGCAGAAGCGATTGAAGAAGTGCAGTTTCTAGTCTCCCATGAAGACTATTGAAGCATGCAAAAAGTAAAAACAAATGTTTTTAAAAATATAAAAAATATATAGCAGTTCAATTCGCCCCCTTTTGCCCCATTCAAAATAATAATAAAAAATCAAATATACACATATTTGGTGTCATGACTTTCAGAATTGCCCAATCTGTCAAGCTAAAAAAAGAATTAACCTGATCGCTAAACAGAGTAATGAGAAAAAAATTCAAAACTTCAGAATTTCATTTTTTTTGGTCATCACTTCATTGCAATAAAATGCAATAACGGGCGATCAAAAGATTATATCAACACTAAATTGTTATAAATAAAAAATGTCATCTCAGCGCACAAAAAATAAGTCCTCATCCGGCCCCAGACCACGAAAAATAGAGGCGCTACAAGTCTCGGAATATAGTGCCATTTTTTTAAACCAAATTTTAGATTTTTTTTCACCGCTTAAATAAAAAAGAACCTAGACATGTTTGGTGTCTGTGAACTCATAATGACCTGGAGAAGCATACTGGTATGTCAGTTTTAGCATTTAGTGAACATGGTAAAGATAAAAGCAAAAAACAACTGTGGAATTGCACTTTTTTGCAATTTCACCGCACTTTGAACTTTTTTCCCGCTTTCCAGTACATGATATGTTAAAAATAGTGATGAGGTAGTGTACTCGTTGCTCGGGTTTTCCCGAGCATGCTCGGGTGATCTCTGAGTATTTGTAAGTGCCCAGAGATTTAGTTTTCGTTGCCTCAGCTGCATGATTTACAGCTGACAGACAGCTTGAATACATGTGGGGATTCCCTAGCATTCAGACAACCCCCACATGTACTCAGACTGGCTAGCAGCCGTAAATCATGCAGCTGAGTCAACAAAAACTAAATCTCCAAGCAGTTACAAATACTCGGAGACCACCCGAGCGTGCTAGGGAAAACCTGAGCAACGAGTACACTCGCTCATCACTAGTTAAAACCAATGGTGTTGTTCAAAAGTACAACTTGTCCAGCAAAAAACAAGCCCTGAGGTGGCCATTTTGACAGAAAAATAAAAAAATTATTGCTCTGGGAAGAAGGGGAGCAAAAAACAAAAATGCAAAAACTGAAATACCTCTGGTTGTTAAGGGGTTAAACAAATGGTTGCAAAAAAAAAAATATGACTTTTTGTTGTGTGTAAAGGTACTCTTTTACCATATTTTGGGATAGAGGTCTTCTGCGAAAATTTGCTATATTTGTGTGGGAGAACTTACCACTATGCCGCTAGTAAATATAGTCGTATATTTTAGCCTGCAATGTGAATAAGAAAAGAAGTGAGTGTACTGTAGACACCTTGGCCGTGATTCAATGCATTCCCACCGGGGTATTACCGCTAAGCACACTTTAACTGCCATTCACGTTAGTCATGATTACTGAATCTCCTCTATTGGGTTTAAAGTGATAAACAGCCAGTGGATGCTCTTGCCCAGAAGGTATTCACACTTCCCAAACCAGGCCGCAGACTTCATCACTCTTTCTAGGAATCCAGCACGCTATATTTGGTGATTTGCTATTACTATTAACAGTGTGCTATCCATTTGCTGCCAAATTCACCCAGGAAATACTGCTGCTTCTTTCTCTTTTCTTTTATCATTAGACTTTCCAAACAATAATGATTTGATGCCGCCTTACTATTCACAGATGAGAGGCTTAAGCAACCACTCAGGGAGGATTTCCACTTGTGGTATGAATATTGCTGCTGCCAATTCATGATTGTTTGGAGTTTTTGTTTGAAGACTTGAAAGCAAAAGGTTTAACATGGACGCCTCTGTCTGACATCCTTACCCATAGCATCTTGTAATGATTCAAGTACAAGTGATGAGTTCTAAGAAAATGAGCACTGAAAAATAAAACTTCTCATCACGTTACATTTGTGTTCTAAGGTGATGTACTTTTCACAGAGGAGCATGGCATCTCTGTATAGCTGGAATTGTTCTCAATCTTTTTCATACATGCACCCACCATACATTTGTCATTAGGATTATTGCTTTTAAACTTTTTAATCATTCTTTATTAAGAAAAATGAATCAATATAACTTTCAATAAACTATTTACCCATAACCTATTTTTCATAGATGCAATGGTAAAATGGGGTCAAAATCTATAATGCCATCTCTTACAAAGGGAAGTCTCACTCTCATATTTAGATTTGAAGAATGGCCTAATTATAACCTAGGAAGGGAAAAAGAGCTCTCACTTCATTCCAATACCTATTCAACTATGACCCCCTGCTGGGGTCAGGTAATTGAACTGGGTTATCTGCTAAAGAGCAGACATCAAGTCTAGGCTCAGTGATTACAAGAGTCTAGGAGGTGTGACTTTTCTCATCTGTGGAAATAAGTTATTTCCTCTCTTCAAAGCCTCATTTGGCCAAGAATGTCAGACAGGAGGGCACCGAAGTCCAGTTATGAATATTGTTTCTTTTTGTGACAGGCATACTTCCTCTAGTTATGGCAGACATATTTTCAGAGTCATGACAAAAGTGCCAAACATGACGCATTTACTTACGTCACTGGAGGTATGGGGACGTGACTTTTATCTAACAAAAGCAGATTTTGAATTTTTGTCATTGTCAGTCCTGAAAGAAACAGTTCGCTGTGGTTCTGTAGTTTTCAAAGGAGAGCTTCCTTCTACTAAGATCTGTGCTATTCCAATGACACAGGTTTAGTATTTTTCTTTTGTTATCCTTTTTATTTTATGCAATTGTACTAACTGTATGGTTTTCTCTTCTTTTGTAATATATTTTGTATATTTTTATAAACCCTACCTCATTTTCAGATTAATATATAAAATGTAATAGCTTCATTCCTCTTGCTCTGAGACAACTCAGTAAGAGCTTGAGGATAACTGTGCGATCCATTGGCTGTTGTCTTGACTCTTGACACTATACAACTTGGGTGCAATAGATATTTGAATATCAGTCCTTCCGATGCTAACCTGTAAGTTTTGCCTTTAGTTACTCTAGGTTCATTATTAAAGTGGTATTTCCACACATTTACAGAATAGTTGGCCCATTTCTCTGACAGAACTGGTATAAATGATCCAGCTTTGTTCAGTGTGCCTCTTGCTCACACATGGTTTTTCAGTACTGCCATAAACTTTTGATGGGATTATGGTCAGGGCATTGTGATAGCCACTCCATTACCTTCACTTAGTCATTCCTTAGCCATTTTGCAACCACTTTGGAAGTATGTTTGGGGTCAATCATTGCCCATTTTGAAGAACCATTTGTGTCCAAGCTTTAACTTTCTGCCTGATGTTTGGATGTATTACTTGAATATGTTCATATAATGTTCCTTCCTCATAATGGCATTTAATTTATCAAGTGCACCATTCCCTTCTACAGCAAAGCACCCCTACAACATGATGTCATCACCTGTATGCTTCACAGTTGGGATGATGTTTTTTTACTTGCAAGGCTCTTCCATTTTCCCCAATGCAATATGATTATCATTATGGACAAACAGTTCTATTTTTGTTTCATCAGACCAGACATTTCTCCAAAAAGAAAGATCTTTGTCCATTTTGCTGTTGCAAATGATGCCTCTGTTTTTGTATGGCTGTTTTGGTGCCGTGGGTTTCAACTTGTTGAGAGGGCTGCTTCAGTGTATGTCAATATTAGTCAACTTTTAATGTTGATTTAGATACTTGTGTACCTGTTTTCTTCAGTTTCTTCAAAAGTTTGTCTGCTGTTGCTCTTGGTATTACATGTATTTTTCGCATTGAAGTATGATCATCTCTACGAGACAAAACGCATATCTTTCTTGAACAGTATGATGACTGCGTAGTCACAGAATGTTTAACCTTGTACATCATATTTTGAATGCATGAACATGGTACCTTCAGGAATTTAAATATTTTTCCTAAGAATGCATCAGACATGTGGAGAACCACTATTCTTTTTCTGATGTCTTGACTGATTTGTTTTGATTTTCGATAATGTCAAGAAAAGGGGCAACTAGACCATGGAAGTGGGCCTCAAAATGCTGCCATATGTACAACTCCAATTTTAGAGGTTGTCTGAACGGATTGATGATTTATCCTCAGGTGGATGTCAGAAATATAGCGCTGCCAACAATCAGTTGACATGTGCTCTGGCAGGGGCTATACATTGGCATGTAAAAGTTTACACCAGGCACCCCTGGTCAAAATTACTGTTATGGTGAACAGTTAAGCAAGATGAAGATGAGATGATATCTAAAAGGCCTAACGTTAAAGATGACACATTTCCTTTGTATTTTAGGCAAATATATATATATATATTTTCATCTTTTACCATTTAAAAATTACAAAAAAGAAAATGGGCAGATGCAAAGTTTGGAGATTTGTGTGCTTAGATAACTTTGACCAAGTTTGCAGACCTTAATTATGCTGTTATGGCTTAATCACTATGCAGGTAATGCAAATTTCCCAGCTTAAAAAAAACCCAGCCTCCTCTAACCTCCTGCCTAAAAACAGCAGCCATGGGTGCTTCTAAGCAGCTACCTAGCACTCTGAAAATGAAAATGGTGGAGGCCCTCAAAGCAGGAGAAGGCAATAAGAAAATAGCAAAGAGTTTTCAACTTTCACATTTCCTCAGTTTGAGATGTAATTAATAAATGGCCGTTAACAGGAACAGTGGAGGTCAATATAAGGTCTGGAAGACCAAGCAAAGTTTCAGTGAGAGCTGCTTGTAGGATTGCTAGAGGGGCAAATCAGAACCCCCGCTTGACTGCAAAAGACCTTCAGAAAGATTAAGCAGACTCTGGAGTTGTGGTACATTGTTCAGAGACACCTGCACAAATGTGGCCTTCGTAGAAGAGTCATCAGAAAAAAACCCTGTCCTGTGGACCAATGAGATTAAAATAGAACTCTTTGACCACAATGGTATGTGTGGAGAAAAAAGAGCACAGAATTTCAGAAAAAAAACATCTCGCCAAACATTAAGCCTGGGGATGGATCAATCATGATTTGGGGTTGTCAGTGGCACAGGGAACATTTCATGGGTAGATGAAAGAATGAATTCAATGAAATTTCAACAAATTCTTGATGCAAACATAACACCATCTGTAAAAAAAAGAAGTTAAAAAAAGGATGGCTTCTACAAATGAATGATCCTAAACGAGTGGAACAGGCTGCCACGAGATGTGGTGAGTTCTCCTTCCATGGAAGTTTTCAAACAGAGGCTGGACAGACATCTGTCTGGGATGATTTAGTGAATCCTGCTTTGAGAAGGGGGTTGGACCACATGACCCAGGAGGTCCCTTCCAACTCTATAATTCCATGATTCTATGATTCTAAACACATGTCAAAATCCACAATAGACTACCTCAAAAGCTAAAGGTTTTACAATGGCCCTCACAGTCCCCTGTTCTGAACATCATTGAAAATCTGCATCTAGACCTCAAAATAGTAGCACACAATACACAACACAGTAAGAATGAATGAAAATCCCACAAACAATAATTGAAAGACTCTTGGCTAGCTACAAAATGCATTTACAAGCTGTGATACTTTCAAAAGGGGTTGCTACTAGGTACTAACCATGCAGGGTGACCAAACTTTTGCATCAGCCCGTTTTCCTTTTTCTAAGTTTTAAGATGTTAAAGGTGGAAAAGTATATATATATTTTTTCCTAAAATGCAAAACCTTTAACTTTTAGGCTTTTTAGAGATCATTTCATCTTCAACTTGCTTAACTGTTCACAATAACAGTAATTTTGACAAGGGTTGCCCAAACTTTTACATGCCACTATATTTTTCTCCCATTCAAGAGAATGTAAAACCTTGTGGTCAGTACAGAAAGGTTTTGAAATTTTTGAATCAGGATTTTCCTAACAACATTCATTACTTATTCACAGTATAATGCCCCAAACAAAATTGATTAGCAGAAGAAATGTAGAGGAGTTGGGTGCTGTGACTATATATCTAATAGCAAATAAACAGATGCAAAAGAACTGTGAGTGTACTAAGGTATACACATTTATTTAATATAAGGAAATTTATGAATTTGTAGGCCTAGGAGAGGTAGATCTATTAGGCGATGTTTCCATGGGGCGTAGTCTCAGTGCTTTGGATGCAGCGGATACCCCACTCCGCCCAAAGCGCCACCCCCTATTTTACGCACGGTGATTCATTGAACACATGCAGAATAACCATATCGCATTCATAGACTGGGTTATTTATCTTGCGGAGACGGAGCGTCTTTGCAAGTTAAATAGACATGCTTTGATCTGGAAAGACTCGCCGCATGTCCGGTTACGCAGGGCCGCCGGATGCAGTCCTGCACGCATAGTGGAGACAGGATTTCATAAAATCCCCTCCACTATGCTGTAACATCTGGCCGCTGCGGATGTACGCAGCATCCACTCCGCATCAAATCCTGAAGGTTTCCTGACCGTGGTTCATACCCTTAGTGTAGGTCATCTTGTTGCTGGCAGATGGGTTCACACAATTTGATCAAAATGTGCATTAAGAACCTTACACACATTTCCATGTAGCAGTAATGCAGTTCAATTTTTATATAAGCAATGTTTGTATATACCTTAGCATGGTCAGAGTTCAATTGTGTCTGTTTGTTACTCTCCACAGTATAAGACTATGTTGACAACATTGTTTCAGCACTCCGTGTTCCCTTTCATTTAGGAATTGCTGCCCCCAAAACGGATCTGTTGTGTAAACGGAAGCAGAAAAGCCCAACAGATTATTATGGGATCTGTATGGTATCTGTTCTGTGGCAGGTTTTTTTTGGAGCAGAATAAATAGTTTTGCATGCATCAACTGAAACCCAGAAATAGCACAGGGACAAGCAGTATTGGTTATCCCTATGGTTAACTAAAATCGCACCCACATGTATCTGACAGCCTGAGCTGATAGCAGAAAAAATGCTGCGTAGAGTCTCATTACATTACTAGTCCCTGTTAGAGACGTCAGTCTTTCCGGTAGCAGCACGGGCCGCAAAATATATCGCTCACATGCACATTGTTAACACACAGATGACATCCCTGTATCATCAGTGTGACACACACCGGCACCTGGGAATCAGCGATACAATTTGTATGGTTTCCCAGCGCCGGGTGCTGAAAAAGACAACTCACATCACTGTCCCTGGCTCGCGCTGTTTTTATTTTTATTTACAGGGTTAGGGTGTTTGATATACATCAACCCCAGGGGTTGATGGCAGATCTTGAGAAATCACATCTATCATCAACCTCAATTATTACCCCTATTTCCACTGCACCAGGGCAATCGGGAAGAGCTGGGCAAAGTGCCAGAATTGCGTGTTTGTATTTTTAGGCTGGGAAGGGCCCAATAATTAGGGACTTTCCCAGCCTGATAATAAAGTGGGTACAGAAAATGTTCGGACCCCTTTACATTTTCCACTATTTGTTTCATTGCAACCATTTGGTAAATTTAGAAAAGTTCATTGTTTTCTCATTAATGTACACTTTGCCCCATCTTGACTGAAAAAAACAGAAATGTAGTAATTTTTGCAAATTTATTAAAAATGAGAACCTGAAATATCACATGGTCTTAAGTATTCAGACCCTTTGCTCAGTATTGAGTAGAAGCACCCTTTTGACCATGAGTCTTCTTGGGAATGATGCAACAAGTTTTTTACACCTGGATTTCAGGATCCTCTGCCATTCTTCCTTGCAGATCCTCTCCAGTTCTGTCAGGTTGGATGGTGAACGTTGGTGGACAGCCATTTTCAGGTCTCTCCAAAGATGCTCAATTGGGTTTAGGACAGGGCTCTGGCTGGGCCACTCAAGAATGGTCACAGAGTTGTTCTGAAGCCACTCCTCTGTTATTTTAGCTGTGTGCTTAGGGTCATTATCTTGTTGGAAGGTGAACCTTTGGCCAAATCTGAGGTCTATAGCACTCTGGAAAAGGTTTTCATCCAGAATATCTCTGTACTTGGCCGCATTCATGTTTCCTTCAATGACAACCAGTCGTCCTGTCCCTGCAGTTGAAAAACACACCCATAGCATGATGCTGCCACCACCATGTTTCACTGTTGGGATTGTATTGGGCAGGTGATGAGCAGTGCCTGGTTTTCTCCACACATACCGCTTAGAATTATCACCAAAAAGGTCTATCTTCGTCTGATCGGACCAGAGAATCTTATTTGGGAGTCCTTCATGTGTTTTTTAGGAAACTCTATGCAGGCTTTCATATGTATTGCACTGAGGAGAGGCTTCTGTTGGGCCACTCTGCCATAAAGGCCCGACGGGCTGCAGTGGTAGTTGACTTTGTGGCACTTTCTCCCATCTCCCAACTGCATCTCTGGAGCTCAGCCACAGTGATCTTGGGGTTCTTCTTTACCTCTCTCCCCAAGGCTCTTCTCCCACGATTGCTCAGTTTGGCTGGACGGCAAGGTCTAGGAAGACTTCTGGTGGTCCCAGTCTTCTTCCATTTAATGATTATGGAGGTCACTGTGCTCTTAGGAACTTTGAGTACTGCAGAAATTCTGTTATAACCTTGGCCAGATCTGTGCCTTTCCACAATTCTGTCTCTGAGCTCCTTGGCCAGTTCCTTTAACCTCATGATTCTCATTTTCCCCAAGAAAACAAAGTACAAGAACACCACCAGGAATATAAAAAACTAAATAATTTTATTAAAGAAGCATCACATAAACATATCAAATACATCATAAATTATGACACAGAGCCAATCTCTGACAGCGGCATTTAACTTGCGCTTACAGGAAGCATGTCACAAACCCCCGCCCCTTCACATAATCACTGGGCATCAATGGGTTGGCATGACAACCGGGGGTCTGCAGAAGTTCATAAGAGATGATGATTTTTGCTACACATAGCAGTAGAATATTGAAGCCAGTACAAAGTAGAAAAGATGTTTTTAAAAATATTAAAATGAATGTTTAAAAAATTAACATTCAAATCACCCCCTTTATGCCCAATTCAAAATAAAACAATAATAAAATTCAAAAATACACTGAAACGCCTGACCTGTAAAAATATATAAACAATTAATCCTATCGGTATTCTGCACAATGAGAAATTGAAACAACAGAATTAAGTTGTTTGGTCTCAGCAACATTACATTAAAATGAAGACTTTCTAGACAGAACAGAAGGATCTCTACTGGTCACAGAAGGTGAAGAAAGTGTCAGAGAACCTCCAAAAACAGGTGAGTGGAAGCATGTGACCAAAAGAAGCAAGAAGACCATGGAGACATCACCAACCATACTACTTGCTGGTCTTCGTCCAGCACACCTAAGGCACTACCAGCAATCAAAGAAGAAAAGGGCACACAGCAACACCCAGAAGTGACAACAAAAAGTACAGCCAAGAAGCAAAGAATAGTGGTAGTGGTGGGAGACTCACTACTGAGAGGCACAGAAGCAGCCATCTGCAGACCGGACATAACCGCAAGAGAATACATAAACAAGAACACGGAGGAAAAAAGTCCACTTAAACATATTTAGAAAACAATATTCAAAAGGTTTATTAGGTAATCAATCATATACAAATACAGATATGTAAGATACAAAACATGGGTGTATTGTCAATACAGCCATATAGCAGAAGACACATAAAGGAGAAAATGCGGCAATGACCAAGTCAGGGGGGGAGCACACAAATAAACCTTTTGGGTGGCAGCATCAATTCGAAGTATAGAGAAAACGTATGACCAAATGCAGTCACTATGTCCAACTCACATGGCTGAATTGCCCAAAATACATGATCACATCTTCATATGTACATATAGTCGCTGCTTACCCATTGTGGATCAGGTATGGCCTCCCCACCTCACTCGGTCCCCCCGGACGCGCGTTTCGCGTGGCTTTTTCAACAGGGTGTTTTTCAACACCCTGTTGAAAAAGCCACGCGAAACGCGCGTCCGGGGGGACCGAGTGAGGTGGGGAGGCCATACCTGATCCACAATGGGTAAGCAGCGACTATATGTACATATGAAGATGTGATCATGTATTTTGGGCAATTCAGCCATGTGAGTTGGACATAGTGACTGCATTTGGTCATACGTTTTCTCTATACTTCGAATTGATGCTGCCACCCAAAAGGTTTATTTGTGTGCTCCCCCCCTGACTTGGTCATTGCCGCATTTTCTCCTTTATGTGTCTTCTGCTATATGGCTGTATTGACAATACACCCATGTTTTGCATCTTACATATCTGTATTTGTATATGATTGATTACCTAATAAACCTTTTGAATATTGTTTTCTAAATATGTTTAAGTGGACTTTTTTCCTCCGTGTTCTTGTTTATGTATTGGTTTGGAGTAGTCCCAGAAGGGCACCTGAGGAGTGCCTAGAGAGAGTTGGTATTTACCACTCATTTATACAAAGTATATTGGTGCTTCATGACTGTAATATTAAATAACCGCAAGAGAAGTATGCTGCCTCCCAGGTGCGAAGGTTAAGGATGTGACCGATAGGATACCAAAGCTCATCAGTTCCAAGGATGTCCACCCATTTCTTCTGATACATGTTGGCAACAATGACACTGCAAGGAAGGACCTACTGAAAATCTGCGAGGACTTTGAAGAGTTGGGGAAGAAAGTAAAGGAACTGGATGCACAGGTAGTTTTTTCTTCTATCCTTCCAGTAGACGGGCAAAACACCAGGAGATGGAACAGGATCCTTGATGCAAACAACTGGCTAAGGGTACCGTCTCACATAACGATTTACCAACGATCACGACCAGCGATATGACCTGGCCGTGATCGTTGGTAAGTGGTTGTGTGGTCGCTGGGGAGCTGTCACACAGTCAGCTCTCCAGCGACCAACGATGCCGAGGTCCCCGGGTAACCAGGGTAAACATCGGGTTACTAAGCGCAGGGCCGCGCTTAGTAACCCGATGTTTACCGTGGTTACCAGCGTAAAAGTAAAAAAACCAAACACTACATACTTACATTCCGGTGTCTGTCCCCCGGCGTTCTGCTTCTCTGCACTGTGTCTGTGCCAGCCGGAAAGCACAGCGGTGACGTCACCGCTGTGCTCGCTTTCCGGCTGGCCGGCGCTCACAGTGCAGAGAAGCAGAACGCCGGGGGACAGACACCGGAATGTAAGTATGTACTGTTTTTTTTTTTTTACTTTTACGCTGGTAACGACGGTAAACATCGGGTTACTAAGCGCGGCCCTGCGCTTAGTAACCCGATGTTTACCCTGGTTACAAGCGAATGCATCGCTGGATCGCTGTCACACACAACGATCCAGCGATGACAGCGGGAGATCCAGCGACGAAAGAAAGTTCCAAACGATCTGCTACGACGTACGATTCTCAGCAGGGTCCCTGATCGCTGCTGCGTGTCAGACACAGTGATATCATTGGATATCGCTGGAACGTCACGGATCGTACCGTCGTAGCGACAAAAGTGCCACTGTGAGACAGTACCCTAAGATGATTGTGCAGACAACAAGGATTCAGATTCCTGGACCACGGTGTGAATTACCTATACGACGGACTCCTCGCCAGAGACGCATTACACCTCAACAAACCTGGAAAACACACATTCACCAGAAGACACAATACACTAATCAGGAGGGCATTAAACTAGAAGAAGAGGGGACAGGAATAAAAACGTTAGACTCAAACTGATTGAGATTGAGATTGGAACAAAAACAAAATCCTCTAAACTGCCTGCTTGCAAATACCAGGAGCCTGACAAACAAGATGGAAGAAATAGAAGCAGAAATATCTAGATGAAAGCTATGACTGGGCAGTTAACTTACAGAGTTACAGTCTGTTTAGAAAGAATCGTAAAAATCGGAAAGGAGGAGGGGTTTGTCTTTATGTAAAGTCTTGTCTAAAGTCCACTTTGAGGGAGAATATTAGCAAAATAAATGAGGATGTCAAGTCCATATGGGTCGAAATACATGGAGGGAAAAATAGTAACAACATTCTCAGTGGGGTCTGTTACAAACCCCCAAATATAACAGAAATCATGGAAAGTCTACTACTAAGGCAGATAGATGAAGCTGCAACCCATAATGAGGTCCTTGTTATGGGGGGCTTTAACTACCCGGATATTAACTGGGAAACAGAGACCTGCGAAACTCATAAAGGCAACAGGTTTCTGCTAATAACCAAGAAAAATTATCTTTCACAATTGGTTCAGAATCCAACCAAAGGATCAGCACTTTTACACCTAATACTGTCTAATAGACCTGACAGAATAACAAATCTGCAGGTCGTCGGGCATCTAGGAAATAGCGACCACAATATTGTACAGATTCACTTGTCTTTCGCTAGGGGGACTTGTCAGGGAGTCACAAAAGCACTGAACTTTAGGGAGTCATACTTTGACCAGCTTGAGATGCCCTTAATCTGGCTGACTGGGACAATGTCATCAGAAATAAGAATACAGATAATACATGGGAAATGTTTAACCCCTTCACCCCCGCAGCTTTTTCCATTTTTTCGTTTTTGTTTTTCGCTCCCCTCCTTCCCAGAGCCATAACTTTTTTATTTTTCCGTCAATATGGTCATGTGAAGGCTTATTTTTTGCGAAATGAGATGCACTTTTGAATGATACCATTGGTTTTACTATGCCGCGTAACAGAAAATGGGAAAAAAATTCCAAGTATGATGAAATTGCAAAAAAAGTGCAATCCCACACTTGTTTTTTGTTTGGCTTTTTTGCTAGGTTCACCAAATGCTAAAACTAACCTGCCATTATGATTTTCCAGGTTATTACGAGTTCATAGACACCTAACATGTCTAGGTTATTTTTTATCTAAGTGGTGAAAAAAAATTCCAAAATTTGCTAAAAAAAAAAAAATTGCGCAATTTTCCGATACCCGTAGCATCTCCAATTTTCGTGATCTGGGGTCAGGTGAGGGCTTATTTTTTGCATGCCAAGCTGTCATTTTTAATGATACCATTTTGGTGTAGATACGTTCTTTTAATACAATGTCATGGCGACCAAAAAAACATAATTTTGGCGTTTTGATTTTTTTTCTCGCTACGCCATTTAGCAGTCAGGTTAATCCTTTGTTTTTGTTGATAGATTGGGCGATTCTGAACGCGGCGATACCAAATATGTGTATGTTTGATTTTTTTTTAATTGTTTTATTTTGATTGGGGCGAAAGGAGGGTGATTTGAACTTTTATATATTTATTTTTTTATATTTTTAAACACTTTTTTTTTTAATTTTGGCATGCTTCAATAGCTTCCATAGGAGGCTAGAAGCATGCACAACTCGATCGGCTCTGCTACATAGAGGTGAAGTACAGATCACCTCTATGTAGCAGAAATCCAGGTGTACTTTGAACGCCGACCACAGGGTGGCGCTCAAAGCAATCGGCCATCAACAACCATAGAGGTCTCAAGGAGACCTCTGGTTGTTATGGCAATGCACCGCTGACTCCCGATCATGTGACGGGGGTCAGCCGTGCGAGCACCTCCGGCCACGCGGCCGGGAGCGCTAGTTAAATGCCGCTGTCAGCGCTTGACGGTGGCATTTAACTAGTTAATGGGCGCGGGCGGATCATGTTTCCGCTCGTGCTCATTGCGCGCACATATCAGCTGTACAAAACAGCTGACATGTCACGGCTTTGAGGTGGGCTCACCGCCGGAGCCCACCTCAAAGAAGGGGATCTGCCAGCTGACGTACTATTCCGTCAGCTGACAGAAAGGGGTTAAGAACATCCTAAATAGGCACTGCAAGCAGTTTATACCTTGTGGGAATAAAAGGAGAAGAAATAGGAAAAACCCAATGTGGCTAAACAAAGAAGTAAGAGGGGCAATTAACAGTAAAAAGAAAGCATTTAAACTACTAAATCAGGATGGCACCACTGAAGCTCTAAAAAACTATAGGGAGAAAAATACTTTATCTAAAAAACTAATTAAAGCTGCCAAAAAGTAAACAGAGAAGCACATTGCTAAGGAGAGTAAAACTAATCCAAAACTGTTCTTCAACTATATCAATAGTAAAAGAATAAAAACTGAAAATGTAGGCCCCTTAAAATAGTGAGGAAAGAATGGTTGTAGATGACGAGGAAAAGGCTAACATATTAAACACCTTCTTCTCCACGGTATTCACGGTGGAAAATGAAATGCTAGGTGAAATGCCAGGAGACAAAGAAAACCCTATATTGAGGGTCGCCAATCTAACCAAAGAAGAGGTGCGAAACCAGCTAAATAAGATAAATAGATAAATCTCTGGGTCTGGATGGCATACACCCACGAGTACTAAGAGAACTAAGTAATGTAATAGACAAACCATTATTTCTTATATTTAGGGATTCTATAGCGATGGGGTCTCTTCCACAGGACTGGCGCATAGCAAATGTGGTACCAATATTCAAAAAGGGCTCTAAAAGTGAACCTGGAAATTATAGGCCAGTAAGGCTAACCTCTATTGTAGGTAACATATTTGAAGGGTTTCTGAGGGATGTTATACTGGATTATCTCAATGAGAATAACTGTTTAACTCCATATCAGCATGGGTTTATGAGAAATCGCTCCTGTCAAACCAATCTAATCAGTTTTTATGAAGAGGTAAGCTATAGACTGGACAAAGGTGAGTCATTGGAAGTGGTATATCTTGATTTTTCCAAAGTGTTTGATACCGTGCTACACAAGAGGTTGGTACACATAATGAGAATGCTGAGTCTGGGGGAAATGTGTGTAAATGGGTAAGTAACTGCCTTAGTGATAGAAAGCAGAGGGTGGTTATAAATGGTATATTCTGTAACTGGGTCGCTTTGACCAGTGGGGTACCGCAGGGGTCGGTGTTGGGACCTATTCTCTTCAACATATTTATTAACGATCTGGTAGAAGGTTTACACAGTAAAATATTGATATTTGCAGATGATACAAAACTATGTAAAGCAGTCAATACAAGAGAAGATAGTATTCTGCTACAGATGGATCTGGATAAGTTGGAAACGTGGGCAGAGAGGTGGCAGATGCAGTTTAACAATGATAAATGTAAGGTTATACACATGGGAAGAAGGAATCAATATCACCATTACACACTGAATGGGAAACCACTGGCTAAATCTGACATGGAGAAGGACTTGGGCATACTAGTTAATGATAAACTTACCTGGAGCAGCCATCACCAGGCAGCAGCTGCCAAGGCAAACAGGATCATGGGGTGCATTAAAAGAGGTCTGGATACACATGATGAGAGCATTATACTGCCTCTGTACAAATCCCTGGTTAGATGGCACATGGAGTACTGTGTACAGTTATGGGCACCGATGCTCAGGAAGGATATAATAGAATTAGAGCGAGTGCAAAGGAGGGCAACAAAATTAATAAAGGGGATGGGGGACCTACAATATCCAGAGAGATTAGCAAAATTAGGATTATTTAGTCTAGAAAAAAGACGACTGAGGAGCTATCTAATAACCATGTATAAGTATATAAGGGGACAATACAAATATCTCTCCGAAGATCTGTTTATACCAAGGACGGTGACGGTCACAAGGGGGCATTATCTGCGTCTGGAGGAGAGAAGGTTTTTCCACCAACATAGAAGAGGATTCTTTACTGTTAGGGCAGTGAGAATCTGGAATTCCTTGCCTGAGGAAGTGATGATGGCGAACTCAGTCGAAGGGTTCAAGAGAAGCCTAGATGTCTTCCTCGAGCTAAACATTATTGTATCTTACAGTTATTAGGTTATTTAGAAGGACGTAGATCTGGGGATTTATTCTGATGGAATATAGGCTGAACTGGATTGACAAATGTCTTTTTTCAGCCTTAATAACTATGTTAAATGCTATGGGTCTTGGAATATGGCACCATTTTTAACCCCTTTCTGACATCGGACGTACTATCCCGTCGAGGTGGGGTGGGCCCGTATGACCACCGACGGGATAGTACGTCCAGCGTGATCGGCCGTGTTCACGGGGGGAGCGCGGCCGATCGCGGCCAGGTGTCAGCTGACTATCGCAGCTGACATCCGGCACTATGTGCCAGGTGCGTTTACGGACCAGCCCCAGCACATTAACCCCCAGCACACTGCAATCAAACATGATCACAGTGTTCTGGCGGTATAGGGAAGCATCGCGCAGGGAGGGGGCTCCCTGCGGGCTTCCCTGAGACCCCCGGAGCAATGCGATGTAATCGCGTTGCTCCGAGGGTCTCTTACCTCCTCCTCCTGCAGCAGGCCCGGATCCAAGATGGCCGCGGAATCCGGGTCCTGCAGGGAGGTGGCTTCACTGCACCTGCTCAGAGCAGGCGCCGGGAAGCCTCCAAGGAGTTGTGCACGTCAGATCGTCGATCTGACACAGTGCACAGCAAAGTGTCAGATCGGCAATCTTACACTATAACATCATACCCCCCTGGGGCAATGTTATAGTGTAAAAAAAAAAAATTCACATGTGTAAAAAAAAAAAAAAAATTCCAAAAAAAATGCAAAAAAAATTTTGTTCCTATAAATACATTTCATTATCTAAATAAAAAAAACAATAAAAGTACACATATTTAGTATCACCACGTCCGTAGTGACCCAACCTATAAAACTGTCCCACTAGTTAGCCCCTTCAGTGAACACCGTAAAAAAAAAAACGAGGCAAAAAACAACGCTTTATTATCATACCGCCAAATAAAAAGTGGAATAACACACGATCAAAAAGACGGATATAAATAACCGTGGTACCGCTGAAAACGTCATCTTGTCCCGCAAAAAACAAGCCACGATACAGCGTCATCAAAGAAAAAATAAAAAAGTTATAGTCCTCAGAATAAAGCGATGCAAAAATAATAATTTTTTCTATAAAAAAGTTTTTATCGTATAAAGCACCAAAACATAAAAAAATGATATAAATGAGGTATCGCTGTAATCGTATTGACCCGAAGAATAAAACTGCTTTATCCATTTTACCAAACGCAGAACGGTATAAGCGCCTCCCCCAAAAGAATTTCATGAATAGCTGTTTTTTGGTCATTCTGCCTCACAAAAATCGGAATAAAAAGCGATCAAAAAATGTCACGTGCCCGAAAACATTACAAATAAAAACGTCAACTCGTCCCACAAAAAACAAGACCTCACATGACTCTGTGGACCAAAATATGGAAAAATTATAGCTCTCAAAATGTGGTAACGCAAAAAATATTTTTTGCAATAAAAAGCGTCTTTCAGTGTGTGACGGCTGCCAATCATAAAAATCAGCTAAAAAACCCGCTATAAAAGTAAATCAAAACCCCCTTCATCACCCGCTTAGTTAGTGAAAAATTAAAAAATTAAAAAAATGTATTTATTTCCATTTTCCCATTAGGGTTAGGGTTAGGGCTAGGGTTAGGGTTAGGGATAGAGCTAGGGTTAGGGCTAGGGTTAGGGTTAGGGTTAGGGTTAGGGCTAGGGTTAGGGTTAGGGCTAGGGTTAGGGCTAGGGTTAGAGCTTGGGTTAGGGTTATGGCTAGGGTTAAGGCTACAGTTAGGGTTGGGGCTAAAGTTAGGGTTAGGGTTGGGGCTAAAGTTAGGGTTAGGGTTTGGATTACATTTACGGTTGGGATTAGGGTTCGGATTAGAGTTAGGGGTGTGTCAGGGTTAGGGGTGTGGTTAGGGTTACCTTTGGGATTAGGGTTAGGGATGTGTTTGGATTAGGGTTTCAGTTATAATTGGGGGTTTTTCACTGTTTAGGCACATCAGGGGCTCTCCAAACGCGACATGGCGTCCGATCTCAATTCAAGCCAATTCTGCGTTGAAAAAGTAAAACAGTGCTCCTTCCCTTCCGAGCTCTCCCGTGCGCCCAAACAGGGATTTACCCCAACATATGGGGTATCAGCGTACTCAGGACACATAGGACAACAAGTTTTGGGGTCCAATTTCTCCTTTTACCCTTGGGAAAATAAAAAACTGGGGGCTAAAAAATAATTTTTGTGGAAAAAAAAAAAGATTTTTTATTTTCAAGGCTCTGCGTTATAAACTGTAGTGAAACACTTGGGGGTTCAAAGTTCTCACAACACATCTAGATAAGTTCCTTGGGGGGTCTAGTTTCCAATATGGGGTCAATTGTGGGGGGTTTCTACTGTTTAGGTACATTAGGGGCTCTGCAAACGCAATGTGATGCCTGCAGACCAATCCATCTAAGTCTGCATTCCAAATGACGCTCCTTCCCTTTTGAGCTCTGCCATGCGCTCAAACGGTGGTTCCCCCCCCCCACATATGGGGTATCAGCATACTCAGGACAAATTGGACAACAACTTTTGGGGTCTAATTTCAACTGTTACCCTTGGAAAAATACAAAACTGGGGGCTAAAAAATAATTTTTGTGGAAAAAAAATAATTTTTATTTTCACGGCTCTGCGTTATGAACTGTAGTGAAACACTTGGGGGTTCAAAGACCCCCCAACACATCTAGATGAGTTTCTTAGGGGGTCTACTTTCCAAAATGGTGTCACTTGCTGGGGGGTTTCAATGTTTAGGCACATCAGTGGCTCTCCAAACGCAACATGGCGTCCCATCTCAATTCCTGTCAATTTTGCATTGAAAAGTCAAACGGCGCTCCTTCCCTTCCGAGCTCTCCCATGCGCCCAAACAGTGGTTTACCCCCACATATGGGGTATCAGCGTACTCAGGACAAATTGTGCAACAACTTTTGGCATCCAATTTCTTCTTTTACCCTTGGGAAAATAAAAAATTGGGGGCTAAAAGATCATTTTTGTGAAAAAATATGATTTTTTATTTTTACGGTTCTGCATTATAAACTTCTGTGAATCACTTAATGGGTCAAAGTGCTCACCACACATCTAGATAAGTTCCTTAGGGGTCTACATTCCAAAATGATGTCACTTGTGGGGGGTTTCAATGTTTAGGCACATCAGGGGCTCTCCAAACGCAGCATGGCGTCCCATCTCAATTCCAGTCAATTTTGCATTGAAAAGTCAAATGGCGCTCCTTCGCTTCTGAGCTCTACCATGCGCCCAAACAGTGGTTTACCCCCACATATGGGGTATTGGCATACTCAGGACAAATTGTAAAACAACTTTTTGGGTCCATTTTCTCCTGTTACCCTTGGTAAAATAAAACAAATTGGAGCTGAAGTAAATTTTTTGTGAAAAAAGTTAAATGTTCATTTTTATTTAAACATTCCAAAAATTCCTGTGAAACACCTGAAGGGTTAATAAACTTCTTGAATGTAGTTTTGAGCACCTTAAGGGGTGCAGTTTTTAGAATGGTGTCGCACTTGGTTATTTTCTATCATATAGACCCCTCAAAATGACTTCAAATGAGATGTGGTCCCTAAAAAAAAATGGTGTTGTAAAAATGAGAAATTGCTGGTCAACTTTTAACCCTTATAACTCTCTAACGAAAAAAAATTTTGTTTCCAAAATTGTGCTGATGTAAAGTAGGCATGTGGGAAATGTTACTTATTAAGTATTTTGTGTGACATATCTCTGTGATTTTATTGCATACAAATTCAAATTTGGAAAATTGCGATATTTTCAAAATTTTTGCCAAATTTCCATTTTTTTCACAAAGAAACACAGGTAATATCAAACAAATTTTATGACTATCATGAAGTACAATATGTCACGAGAAAACAGTGTCAGAATCACCAGGATCCGTTGAAGTGTTCCAGAGTTATAACCTCATAAAGGGACAGTGGTCAGAATTGTAAAAATTGGCCCGGTCATTAACGTGCAAACCACCCATGGGGGTAAAGGGGTTAAAAAACATTTTTTTTTTTACAAATGTCGGATTTTTTTCACCACTGAAATAAAAAGAAACCACACATGTTTGGTATCTGCAAACTCACAATGGACTGGATAAAAAAAAATGTCTGTGGATTTGCACTTTTTGGCAATTTCACCTCACTTGACATTTTGTTTCCCATTTTCCAGTACATTATATGGTATAATCAATGGTGACATTCAAAAATACAACTCGCCCCACAAAAAACAAGCCCTCACATGGCCATATTGACAAATAAAAAATGTATGGCTCTGTGAAGAAGGGGAACAAAAAATGAAAATGCAAAAACGGAAAACTTTAAGGTCGTGAAGGAGTTAAACTACACAAGGAAGACACTATATATCTCTCTACCCCATATCTATCTATATCTTTGCACATAGAGACAAAAATGCTTGTGGCAAATAGTCATGCAAAAACGCAAATGAGCTGATGTGCGGGATTCATGCTGAAATTCAGCTGAGTGAAAGTGTTAACAAATACCGATCGTGGGAACGTACCCCTTAAAGAGTAACTGTATATTTATGGCATATTGGTATTTCTATTTACAATGTTTTTGATATGTGTTTTCTATAGACATTGTATCTACAGTATTGGTTGATATTGTACGGAATCACGCACTCAGGAAAGCATTAGGTAGCCATTCACCCAGGCAATACAGTTTGGTCCAAACATGTGCAATTCAAAATGAAAACAGCTTCTTTTGAGCAAATGAACAGCTCATTCAGCACTTATATGTCAGTGTGACAAAACCCTAACAGATTACAATCCTTTCTCCTGGAGCAAACTTTAAACACAAAAGAGATACTGTTCTACCTGTCTTGGTATCATCTTCAGCCTGAGCTCCAGCAGCTTCCGGCACCAAACAGAAGTGTTCAACAGGCTGCAACTTCCACATGTTACTCTGCAGCTCTAACGCACAGACTGATCAGCTTTCCTAGCTGACCCGTGAAGTCTCCATTCAGACAGAGACTCGGGCTTGTCTCTCTCCCAGCTACAGCACACATTTTCACTGGTCACTCACCAGTGCCAACACACTCCCTTCTGCTCAACATTCAGCAGACTGACACAAGGTGAATCCATGTCCTTGTTCTTAGTCAAAGCTAGCCAAGTGCATCTAATTAAGACCTGCAGTGCTAGAATTTAATCCAGTCCTACCTGGCTTTGCTACAATATGTACAGATGATTTAAAGAATAACTCTCATTTTAATTTGTATTTCATAATCAATAGCACACATGCAAATAAGCAACTTTGCAATATATTTTACCCCTCCCTCTCAGACGCTGAAAATCTAAGCACAGACATATCTGAGTCTGCTATGCTCATACATTTTGAGGATGAATTACTAACTATTATCTGTCACTTTGTGAGCTCCTCTCTGTTGATTTATAACCATAGACCACATCAAAATAGAATGTGTAGGCAACCAAAAGGCCTGTAAAAAACAAATAGTGCAACATATTTAATGAAAACCCAACTGTAAACATTATTTGTAGTTCTAAATACATGCATAAAAGTAAAAAAAAGGCTCCAAATATGGACAACCCCTTTAAATGTACCACGTGACAGTATATAATAATATAAGAGCCTTAAAGCATGTACAATGGGAGCAGTCAGTTATATGTCCACAATATAGGCTATTACTTAGCATATTACTCATACATGGCAAGTAGGACTCCATCATAATTTGTGGGTATGTATTCCTACTTGCCACATTATTATAGATACAGTGGTATTAAAACGTATTTGCCCCTTCCTGATTTCCTATTCTTTTGCATATTTGTAACATTTAAATGTTTCAGATCAACAATCAAATTTAAATATTAGACAAAGATCACACAAGTAAACACAGAATGCAGTTTAAAAATTAAAATCTTTATTATTAAGGGAAAAAGAAATCCAAACCTACAGAGCCCTGTGTGAAAAAGTGATTGCCTCATAAATAGTGTTGAGCATTCCGATACCGCAAGTATCGGGTATCGGCCGATACTTGCGGGTATCGGAATTCCGATACCGAGATCCGATACTTTTGTGATATCGGGAATCGGTATCGGGATTAATATCAATGTGTAAAATAAAGAATTAAAATAAAAAATATTGCTATACTCACCTCTCCGACGCAGCCTGGACCTTACCGAGGGAACCGGGAGCTTTCTTTGCTTAAAATGCGCGTGTTTACTGCCTTCCGTGACGTCACGGCTTCTGATTGGTCGCGTGCCGCCCATGTGACGGCGACGCGACCAATCACAACAAGCCGTGACGTAATTTCAGGTCCTGAATGCCTAATTCTAGGCATTCAGGATTTGAAAGTTACTTCACGGCTTGTGATTGGTCGCGTGCCGCCCATGTGACCGCGACGCGACCAGGCCAGGCTGCGTCGGAGAGGTGAGTATAGCAATATTTTTTATTTCAATTCTTTATTTTACACAGTAATATGGATCCCAGGGCCTGAAGGAGAGTTTCCTCTCCTTCAGACCCTGGGAACCATCAGGGATACCGTCCGATACTTGAGTCCTATTGACTTGTATTGGTATCGGGTATCGGTATCGGATTAGATCCGATACTTTGCCGGTATCGGCCGATACTTTCCGATACCGATACTTTCAAGTATCGGACGGTATCGCTCAACACTACTCATAAACTAAATAACTGGTTGGGCCATCCTTAGCAGCAATACCTGCAATTAAACATTTGCAATAACCAGCAATGAGCCTTTTACAACACTCTGGAGGAATTTTGGCCCTCACATCTTTGCAGAATTGTTGTAATTTAAGGTCATGTCACAGCATCTCAATCAGGTTAAGGTCAGGACTTTGACTAGGCCACTCCAAAGTCTTAACTTTTTTTTTAAGCCATTCAGACATGGACTTTCTGGTGTGTTTTGGATCATTGTCCTGCTGCATAACCCAAGCACACTTCAGCTGGAAGTCACGAACAGATGGTCGAACATTTTACTTCAGCATTTTTTGGTTCCATTTGCCACAAGAAGTCTTACAAGTCCTGAAGCAGCAAAAAAGCCTCAGACCCTCACACTACCACCACATTTTACTATTGGTATGATGTTCTTATTCTGAAATGCTGTGTCACTTCTACACCAGATGTAATGGGACATACACTGTCCAAAAAGCTCAACTTTCGTTTTGTCAGTCCACATAGTATTCTCTCAAAAGTATTGGGGATCATCAAGATGTTTTCTGGCAAAGCTGAGATGAGCCTTTATGTTCTTATTGTTCAGCAGTGGTTTTCATCTTGGAACTCTGCCATCCAGGCCACTTTTGTGCAATCTGTTTCTTATGGTGGGGTCATGAACACTGACCTTAACTGAGGCAAGTGAAGCCTGCAGTTCTTTGGATGTTGTTGTGGGGTCTTTTGTGACCTCTTGGATGAGTCATAGCTGCACTCTTGGGGTAATTTTGGATGTCCGGCCACTCCTGGGAAGATTCACCACTTTTCCATGTTTTTGCCTTTTGTAGATAATAGCTCTTACTGTGGTTTTCTGGAATCCCAAAGCTTTAGAAATGGCTGTATAGCCTTTTTAAGATTGATAGATTTTAGTTACTTTGTTTTTCATTTGTTTCAGAATTTCTTTGGCTCTCGGCATAATGTCTACCTTTTGAGGAACTTTTGGTCTACTTTACTTTGTCAGGCAGGTCCTATTTAAGTGATTTCTTGGTTGAGAAAAGGTGTGGCAGTAATCAGACCTGGGTGTGGCTAGGGAAATTGAACTCAACTTCCCAAAGATGTGATAAATCACGGTTAATTTATACTATTGGTGAGGGTGGGGAATCACTTTTTCACACAGGGCCCTGTAGGTTTAGATTTATTTTTCCCTTAATAATAAAGACCTTCATTTATAAACAGCATTTTGTGTTCACTTGTGTTACCTTGGACTAATATTTAAATTTGTTTGAGGATCTGAAACATTTTAGTGTGACAAACATGTAAAAGAATAGAAAATCAGGAAGGGGGAAACACTTTTTCAAACTACTGTATGTGAATTATATAAATATACATGTGTTTGGAAGATCCACTATCCAAATATCTTCATATATATTACTTGGCTTTTGTATGACTTTATTGGCTTTCTTTTTTATCTCTCTGTAAAGGGTTGGCTGTTTAATAATCTTTTGTAACATTTGAATATAGAAATAAAAATTGCTGATGCAGTGCTAACATTCTGTCCTCAAATGAAATGTTGAAAATCCCAGCTTTGTAGAGTTTATTATGCTCTAGGAGGAAAGCCGTAGATCAGAGTATATGATTAACTTGGTTTTATTTAGCTTATATTGATTATCCGTCTTTGACTAAATTATTTTGTATTTCAGGGTGAAAATCAGCAGCAATTTGAAAAGCAGTTTCAGTTTAAAAAAGTATAGTAACTGGCGTTAAAAGAAAAAAAAAATTCTAAGTAAGGCAACAATCCTCTCATTGTAGTCTCCACATAAAGGGTAACTACATCCTTCGCCTTTAAGAAAAAAATGTTTTTTCCTGTGGTAGATCGGCTCACTCAACACACACACACACAGAGGTAAACACAGGAACGCTGTCTCTTTAAGTCTCTCACTGGTTTATTAAGGGTGTTGCATAAGCCAAATGCAGAGTTAGCAAAAATAAACACAGCCTTTCTGGGCTAAGGAAAAACAAAACATAACATGCAGCACAGTCTATGTTGTTTCGGGGATCCGCCCACTCAGGAGAATAAAAATACACTGGCTCAGCTCTTCCTATCAGGACACATAGAGCTGGAGATCCTCTTTCCAGGCCTACTGGACAATGAATGCCTAAGAAGGCTGACTATTTACATCCTAGGCTCAACACTGGGGATGAGATATGGTGAACAGCCCCCCCCCCCCCCACTCTTCAGGGTTCACTTAAAAACCTAGCCCTTAAAATGACTGATTAACCCTTCTCAGCGCTTAGTGTGCTGGAAAAAAATTTCAGGTTTAAAATCACTGAAGCCAATAGTGTCAGTGAAACATATCTTCCCTCTAGTACTTTGCCAGTGACTTTGTCACATATCCCCCCCCTTTACCAAAGCTGGAGGTTTTGGCACCTTTAATCATGTAGTTTCCTGGGCCTGTGCTCCACATGCAAACTAATATTTTGGAGCGCTAAAAACCATTTAGTCACCCGGGCATTCTTCCCCTTCTGTTCCCTCATCCATCTCAGGGGCTCATGATCTGTTACTAGCCTAAACTTCCAGCCTAACAGATAGTACTTCAGCATGTCAATTGCTAATGTGATGACCAAACACTCTTTCTTTACGAAGACATAATTATTGTCACAGGAGGAGAGTTTCCTACTCAGGTACAAAACTGGATGTTCATCCCTATCTATTTCCTAGGACAACACAGCTCCCAAACTGACTTTGCAGGTGTCCGTCTGGACCACTAACTCTTTAGTGGTCAGGTGTGACCAAGATCATCAGTTTACATAGGACGAGCTTCAACTCTTGGAATGCCATTTCCGCTTCAGAGGATCATTTGGCCATCAACGTCTTCGTGCCCTTAAGAAGATCAGTCTTAGGGCAGATATCATGGCGAAATTTGGGATAAATTACTGATACTAGACCACAATTCACAAAAACGCCCTTATCTGCTTCTTGGAGACCATTTGAAGCTAATTCTGGATTGCCTCTACTTTATTCACTTGCGGTTTGATTTTGCCTCTTCCAACTACATAGCACAACTATGTCACCTCTTTTTCTGCCATGGCACACTTCTTTGGGTTTATGGTAAACCCTGCCTTTATCAGTGCACCCAGTAGAGCCTGGACCTTCTGCAGGACACTTTCCCAGTCTGGGCCGTAGATCACAATGCCATCTAGGTAAGCTGCGGCATACTTTTTGTGAGAGGCTAGGATCCGGTCCATGGCCCTCAGAAAGGTAGCTCTGGACCATGGCCCTCCCTGCAGACCAAATGGCATCCTGGTATACTGCATCTCCTGGTATACTGAAAGCACCCATCAAGTGTAGAGAATACCGTCTTCTCCTTGGCACTTGGGGACAGGAGAATTCGCGAGTACCCATTTGTTAGATCCAGGGTGGTGATGTATCTGGCTGACCCAAGCCCATCAACCCGTGGCATTGTATATGCATCAAATTTGGACGCCTCATTTAGCTTCCTGTAGTCATCACAGAAATGTCACTTTCCATCCGGCTTTGGCACAAGGACAATGGGGCTGGACCAGCCTCTCTTTGACTTCTCGATGATGCCCAGGCTCAACATTCTCCTCAACTCCTTTGAAATCACCTTGCAGTGGGCTTCAGGGATTCGATATGGATTTTGGTTAACCTGTACATGCAGTTTAGTCATGATCTCATGCTCCACAACCTACTTACATCCTGGCAACTCCGAAAACAGGTCTCGGTTCCGCTGAAGCAGTTCTCGGCACTAGGGTTGAGCGACTTTTACTTTTTTGGGGTCGAGTCGGGTTTTGCGAAACCCGACTATCTCGAAAGTTGAGTCGAGTGCAATCGGCCGATTATCGTGAAAAGTCGGGGATCGACCGAAACCCGAAACCCAATGCAAGTCAATGGGGAAGCATAGTCGGCAGTGAGTGGGGGCCAGGAAAACATCTACAGTGCCCATTTTAATGGCAAAAACATCCATTCTTGTTTCTGAAGCTTGTCAATCTTAATTAACTTTATAATAATAGTTAAGCATTGGAAATTGGGGGTCATTTGGCTAAAGTTGTGGGGGGTAGGGCTGGTTCAAGTTTTTAGTGGGCCCAGGAAACGTGGACTACGTCACGGCGGTGGAGCAGTGAGAGGTAAGTATTTCAAGTTTGCAAGTGCTGTGATCCTGAGCAAGCAGGGGGGGCCCACTTGTTCGCATTGGCACTGGCACAGGGCCCCTCAAAGTACAGCGGTGTGTTTGCACGGCGGGGGCGCCTCCCACCGGCAGCGACACTTCTGCGTACTCTGAGGGGCCCTGTGCCTGTGACATTGCCAACGAGTATGCCCCTCACCTGATGAAGGAACCTGCACTTTCATCTGCACCTTCCTCTTTGTCCCTGTGTAAGGTGGTATAGTATGCGGGAAAGGGAACCTGACTTTCAGCAGGGTCAGATTGTGGCTGTGTAGCGTGCAAGGGGAATGTAGTGGTCTGGGTCAATGTACCACAAGACTCATCTAGCACTCGCTGGGCAATGGGCAGGATGAGGAGGAAACACAGATATAGGCCCAAATAATAAATTGGGCTAAATGCAGTTCAAAATTGGTAACAGGACTAACCAGGCGGCATTGGTTTGTTCAGTGGAGTAGAAAACCCAGGAGCGGCAGACACTGTTTTAAGGGCCCAACCACACTAGTAGGCCCAATGCAGTTTAATATTACAATTCTAGCCCAAAAGCCTGAAGATTGAAGCTCTGGAAAATAACACAGGACAACACCAAGGTGCGGCAGACACCATTACTAGGCCCAACCAATATAGTAGGCCAACTGCAGTGTTATATAAACAACAACTTAATGAGAGCCTGAAGATTGAACCTCAGCTCTGTTCAGTGGAGAACAGAAAGCAGTGGCAGACACCGTTAGTAGGCCCCAACCACACTAGTAGGCCAACTGCAGTGTTATATTAACAACAACTACTTAATGAGAGCCTGAAGATTGAAGCTCAAGAAAATCAAACAGGAGAAAACCCAGGAGCGGCAGACACCGTTAGTAGGGCCCAACCAGACAAGTAGGCCAAGTGCAGTTAAATATCTGATACTATAGGCCGAAAGCCTGAAGACTGAAGCTCAGCTTTGTACAGTGGAGGACAACACCAGGGAGCGGCAGACACCGTTAGTATGCCCAAACCACACTAGTAGGCCAACAGCAGTGTTATATTAACAACAACTACTTAATGAGAGCCTGAAGATTGAAGCTCAGGCAAGTAAACCTGGAGAACACCTTGGAGCGGCAGACACCGTTAGTAGGCCCCAACCGAAATAGTAGGCCAACTGCACTGCTATCTTAACAACAACTACTTAATGAGAGCCTGAAGATTGAAGCTCAGCTTTGTACAGTGGAGGACAACACCAGGGAGCGGCAGACACCGTTAGTAGGCCCCAACCAAACTCGTAGGCCAAATGCAGTTTAATATCTGATACTATAGGCCGAAAGCCTGAAGAATGAAGCTCAGCTTTGTACAGTGAAGGACAACACAAGTGAGCGGCAGACACCGTTAGTAGGCCCCAACCACACATATTAACAACAGCTACTTAATGAGAGCCTGAAGATTGAAGCTCAGCTTTGTGCAGTGGAGGACAACACCAGGGAGCGGCAGACACCGTTAGTAGGCCCCAACCGAAATAGTAGGCCAACTGCACTGTTATCTTAACAACAACTACTTAATGAGAGCCTGAAGATTGAAGCTCAGCTTTGTACAGTGGAGGACAACACCAGGGAGCGGCAGACACCGTTAGTAGACCCCAACTGAAATAGTAGGCCAACTGCACTGTTATCTTAACAACAACTACTTAATGAGAGCCTGAAGATTGAAGCTCAGCTTTGTACAGTGGAGGACAACACCAGGGAGCGGCAGACACCATTAGTAGGCCCCAACTGAAATAGTAGGCCAACTGCACTGTTATCTTAACAACAACTACTTAATGAGAGCCTGAAGACTTAAGCTCAGCTTTGTACAGTGGAGGACAACACCAGGGAGCGGCAGACACCGTTAGTAGGCCCCAACCAAACTCGTAGGCCAAATGCAGTTTAATATCTGATAGTATAGGCCGAAAGCCTGAAGACTGAAGCTCAGCTTTGTACAGTGAAGGACAACACAAGGGAGCGGCAGACACCGTTAGTAGTCCCCAACCAAAATAGAACAACTGCACTGTTATCTTAACAACAACTACTTAATGAGAGCCTGAAGATTGAAGCTCAGATTTGTGCAGTGGAGGACAACTGTAATGGGAGACAGACACAATAAGTAAGTAAATAAGTAAATAAGTAAGTAGGCAAAATGCAGTTCAAAATTGGTAAGTGGAGTACACTTGCAGCATAGCGTGGTTCAGCGGAGGAGGGCATGTGTAATTAGTGGCTCTGACACAGGAAGTAGGCCTAAAATAAAAATGAAGGCTATATTAAGTTCAAAATTGGTAAAAGGAGTACACAAGTGGCATAGCTCGGTTCTGTGGTGGAGGACAACTGTTATGACAGGCTTACACAGTTACTAGGCACAAATAAGTAAGTAGTGTAAATGCAGTTCACAATTGGTAACAGGAGTACACAGGCGGCATAGCTTTGTTCAGTGGAGGACAACTGCAAGGAGTGGACTGGCCGAGACAGACACATGTAGTAGGCCTACAATAGAAAGTAGGCTCTATTCAGTTTAAAGTAGGCTACAGGGGTACACAGGCAGCATTGGTGTGCTCAGCAGAGGACAATTGGAAGGAGGGACCGCAGACAGACTTAGTAGGCCTAAAATAACAAAATAGGCTCTATGCAGCTTCCATTATGTGGCAGGGGTACACAGGCAGCATTGGTGTGCTCAGTGGAGGACAATTGGAAGGAGGGACCGCAGACAGACTTAGTAGGCCTAAAATAACAAAATAGGCTCTATGCAGCTTCCATTATGTGGCAGGGGTACACAGGCAGCATTGGTGTGCTCAGTGGAGGACAATTGGACGGAGGGACCGCAGACAGACTTAGTAGGCCTAAAATAACAAAATAGGCTCTATGCAGCTTCCATTATGTGGCAGGGGTACACAGGCAGCATTGGTGTGCTCAGTGGAGGACAATTGGAAGGAAGGACCGCAGACAGACTTAGTAGGCCTAAAATAACAAAATAGGCTCTATGCAGCTTCCATTATGTGGCAGGGGTACACAGGCAGCATTGTTGTGCTCAGTGGAGGACAAATGGACGGAGGGACCGCAGACAAACTTAGTAGGCCTAAAATAACAAAATAGGCTCTATGCAGCTTCCATTATGTGGCAGGGGTACACAGGCAGCATTGCTGTGCTCAGTGGAGGACAATTGGAAGGAGGGACCGCAGACAGACTTAGTAGGCCTAAAATAACAAAATAGGCTCTATGCAGCTTCCATTATGTGGCAGGGGTACACAGGCAGCATTGGTGTGCTTAGTGGAGGACAATTGGAAGGAGGGGCCGCAGACAGACTTAGTAGGCCTAAAATAACAAAATAGCCTCTATGCAGCTTCCATTATGTGGCAGGGGTACACAGGCAGCATTGGTGTGCTCAGCGGAGGACAATTGGAAGGAGGGACCGCAGACAGACTTAGTAGGCCTAAAATAACAAATTAGGCTCTATGCAGCTTCCATTATGTGGCAGGGGTACACAGGCAGCATTGGTGTGCTCAGTGGAGGACAATTGGACGGAGGGACCGCAGACAGACTTAGTAGGCCTAAAATAACAAATTAGGCTCTATGCAGCTTCCATTATGTGGCAGGGGTACACAGGCAGCATTGGTGTGCTCAGTGGAGGACAATTGGACGGAGGGACCGCAGACAGACTTAGTAGGCCTAAAATAACAAAATAGGCTCTATGCAGCTTCCATTATGTGGCAGGGGTACACAGGCAGAATTGGTGTGCTCGGCGGAGGACAATTGGAAGGAGGGACCGCAGACAGTAAGTACTCCAAAAAACTAAATAGATGTTAATGTCTCGCAAAAAAAACAAACAAAAAAAAGGGTGCCATACTTAGGTACAGGGGTGTGCTCCTATGCTGACTTTCAGACATTGTAATTTGGCGCAAAGTATTTACTGGTGTAAATGTAGGACAGGGCCCCTGCCTATTTAAAATATCATCATACATGTCAGCAAATTGTTATTGTCAGTGCCAGGCATTGAAGGATTTCAGCGCATAGACTAAACAGTGGTGGAGCAGCGAGAGATAATTTTGCAAGTGGTAGAGCACTGTTTGAGCTGGGGGGGACACTCTCTCTTTGCCAGCGGTACAGGCCCATGGCCCCTCATGTTACAACGGTGTGTCTGACGTTGGGTGCGCGCCACCACCGCCAGAGACACTTCATTGTACTATGAGGGACCCAGTGGCAGTGCCGTCGACCAAAAGTGGGCACACCCACCTCTTCAGACAAACGGCAATCTGACGGGTGCTTGCGCCAAGTGGCGAGACCACGGCCCCGTGGGGGTTGTTAGGCCATTTGGGGAGGTGTAAACATGTCGTATGCTGTACAAACAGCAGCTGCAAATTAAGAGATTGGAACAGTCAGTAACAGCAGTCCCAAAGCAAGACCTTTTTTCAGGAAAGCTAGGTGTCAGCCGGGAAAGGTGGGGCAAAATAATTAGAAATCCATAAGTGGTTCATTTTAATGAAGGTTAGATCATCAAAATTTTGGGTAGCCAGACAAGTCCTTTTTTCGGTCAGTATTGAACCAGCAGCACTGAATACTCTTTCTGATAGCACACTAGCTGCTGGGCAAGCAAGCTCCTGCAATGCATATTCGGCCAATTCAGGCCAGGTGTCTATTTTGGATGCCCATTAATCAAAGGGGAATGACGGTTGAGGGAGAACATCGATAATGGAGGAAAAATAGTTAGTAACCATACTGGACAAATGTTGTCTCCTGTCACTTTGAATTGATGCTGCAGTACCTGTCGTGTCTGCGGTCATTGCGAAATCACTCCACAACCTGGTCAGAAAACTCCTCTGTCCAACGCCACTTCTGATTTGTGCACCTCTAACACCTCTGCCCTGTTGCCCCCTGCATCTCGTGTGAGAACCATCACCGGTGCTGTGTGCTGGGAATGCCTGAATCAAATGGTCTACAAGAGTAGCTTGTTTGGTTGCCAATATTTGTTCGAGGTTCTCATGTGGCATGATATTTTGCAATTTGCCTTTATAGCGAGGATCAAGGAGGCAGGCCAACCAGTAATCATCATCGGTCATCATTTTTATAATGCGTGGGTCCCTTTTGAGGATACGCAAGGCATAATCCGCCATGTGGGCCAATGTTCTAGTTGTCAAATCAGTGCATGTGCTGGGTTGAGGAGCACTTTCGGGCAAATCAACGTCACTTGTCTCCCTCAAAAAACCTGAACCCGGCCTTGCAACGCCAGCAGTTTCTATTGCCCCCTGAGAAGCTTAATCATCCAAAAAATACTCATCCCCATCATCCTCCTCGTCCTCCTCCTCTTCGCCCGCCACCTCGTCCTGTAGACTTCCCTGAGCAGACAATGGCTGACTGTCATCTCGGCTTCCCTCGTCCTCAGCTGCAGACGCCTGCTCCTTTATGTGCGTCAAATTTTGCATCAGCAGACGGATTAGGGGGATGCTCATGCTTATTATGGCGTTGTCTGCACTAACCAGCCGTGTGCATTCCTCAAAACCCAGAAGGACTTGACACAGGTCTTGTAGCTTCGACCACTGCACACCTGACAACTCCATGTCTGCCATCCAACTGCCTACCCGTGTATGTGTATCCTCCCACAAATACATAACAGCACTCCTCTGTTCGCACAGTCTCTGAAGCATGTGCAGTGTGGAGTTCCAACTTGTTGCAACGTCGATGATTAGGCGATGCTGGGGAAGTTTCAAAGACCGCTGATGGTTCTGCATACGGCTGGAGTGTACGGGCGAACGGCGGATGTGCGAGCAAAGTCTGTGCACTTTCAGGAGCAGGTCGGGTAACCCTGGATAACTTTTCAGAAAGCACTGCACCACCAGGTTTAAGGTGTGAGCCAGGCAAGGAATGTGTTTCAGTTGTGAAAGGGCTATGGCAGCCATAAAATTCCTTCCGTTATCACTCACTACCTTGCCAGCCTCAAGATGTACAGTGCCCAGCCATGACTGAGTTTCTTGCTGCAAGAACTCGGATAGAACTTCCGCGGTGTGTCTGTTGTCGCCCAAACACTTCATTGCCAATACAGCCTGCTGACACTTGCCACTAGCTGTTCCATAATGGGACACCTCGTGTGCAACAGTGGCAGCTGCGGATGGAGTGGTCGTGCGACTGCGGTCTATGGACGAGCTCTCGCTTCTGCTGGAGGACGAGGAGGAGGAGGGGGGACGAACGCCTACAGCCAACTGTTTCCTAGAACGTGGGCTAGGAAGAACTATCCCAATATTGCTGTCCCCTGTGGACCCTGCATCCACCACATTAACCCAGTGTGCCGTGATGGAGATGTAACGCCCCTGGCCATGCCTACTGGTCCATGCATCTGTTGTCAGGTGCACCTTTCTACTCACAGATTGCCTGAGTGCATGGACAATGCGGTCTTTTACATGGTGGTGGAGGGCTGGGATGGCTTTTCTCGAAAAGAAGTGTCGACTGGGTAGCTCGTAGCGTGGTACAGCGTAGTCCATCAGGGCCTTGAAAGCTTCGGTTTCAACTAACCGGTAGGGCATCATCTCTAACGAGATTAGTCTAGCAATGTGGGCGTTCAAACCCTGTGTACGCGTATGCGAGGATGAGTACTTCCTTTTCCTAACGAGAGTCTCATGTAGGGTGAGCTGGACTGGAGAGCTGCATAGGGTGGAACTAGCGGGGGTGCCGGTGGACATGGCAGACTGAGAGAGGGTTGGTGATGGTATTCTTGCTGTTGCCCTACATACAGTGTTTCCTACCACGAACCTGGTGATTCCCTGACTGCTTTGGCCTTGCGACGAAACCGCCACATTTACTGCAGGTGGTGTGGTAAATGGTGGGCTTACAGTGAGGGAAGGGATGTAGCGTAGCTGACTAGCTTCATTGTGAGAGGGTGCTACAACGTTAAGGGACGTTTGGTAGTTAGTCCAGGCTTGCAAGTGCATGGTGGTTAAATGTCTACGCATGCAACTTGTATTTAGATTTTTAACATTCTGACCTGCTGAAGGTCCTTGAGCATTTCTTACCTATGACTTTGCACTGATCATTTGGATCTTGGTTAAAAAAATGCCAGACTGCACACTTCCTACTATCGGATACCTTTTCAGGCATTGCACACTGAGCTACTTTAACCGGATGGCCACGCTGACCTACAACCGGTTTTGGTTTTGTCACATGTTTTTGACCAGATACGGGCCTGCCAGATGGAACCTGTTGCGATGTTGATGCCTGCTGCGGCTCCTCCTCCTCCGCTTCAGAGCTCCAGCCGCCTGCACCCTGTTCCCCCAATGGCTGCCAATCGGGGTCAACAACTGGGTCATCTATGACCTCCTCTTCTATGTCCTGTGCACCTTCCTCTGGGTCACCGTGTAAGCCGGTGCTATAGCGTTCGTGACGGGGCTTAATAGTCTCATCAGGGTCAGATTCTGGATCAGTACACTGCGAGGGCAATGTTCTGATCTGAGTCAAAGGAACAGCATAATAATCTGGCTGTGGCTGTGCATCTGTGCACTCCATGTCCGATTCATCTTGTAATGGGCATGGCCTGTTAACAATTTCCCTTTCTAACCCAGGAACGGTATGTGTAAAAAGCTCCATGGAGTAACCTGTTGTGTCGCCTGACGCATCCTTCTCTGTTGTTCTGGGTGAAGAACACAAGGAAGCGACTTGTCTCTGACCGGGAACATCCACTGACGATGCACTACTTTTACATTTTGCACTTTCCGAGGAGGAGGCGAAAGAGCTAGAGGCAGAGTCAGCAAGGAAAGCCAAAACTTGTTCCAGCTGCTCTGGCTTTAAAAGCGGTTTTCCTACTCCCAGAAAAGGGAGCGTTCGAGGCCTTGTGTAGCCAGACGATGACGCTGGCTCAACAACTCGAGACTTAGGGTCTATATTGCTTTTCACATGACCACCTGATGCTCCATGACCACCACCACTACCATCATTGCCAGCTGGCAATGACCACCCACGGCCACGACCTCTTCCACCAGACTTCCTCATTCTTGGAAAAATGAAACCAAACTAACAACCGTTATGTGGTCCTGTACAAGCAGGTAGAAGGTGTACGTAAACTTGTTGTGAATTTAAATCTCCCTTTTTTATGTGTGGGAGAATGCAGGAAAAAATCAGGCCCACTGTATTACACTACACAGTTTGATTGGCAGAAAGAGGCTGGCAGATATGCCACGAACAGGACTGACGCACGCAGATGCACACACTGGCAATAGAAATCTCCCTCTTTATGTGTGGGAGAATGCAGGGAAAAATCAGGCCCACTGGATTACACTACACAGTTTGATTGGCAGAAAGAGGCTGGCAGATATGCCACTAACAGGACTGACGCACGCAGATGCACATACTGGCAATAGAAATCTCCCTCTTTATGTGTGGGAGAATGCAGGGAAAAATCAGGCCCACTGGATAACACTACACAGTTTGATTGGCAGAAAGAGGCTGGCAGATATGCCACGAACAGGACTGACGAACGCAGATGCACACACTGGCAATAGAAATCTCCCTCTTTATGTGTGGGAAAATGCAGGGAAAAATCAGGCCCACTGGATTACACTACACAGTTTGATTGGCAGAAAGAGGCTGGCAGATATGCCACTAACAGGACTGACGCAGATGCACACACTGTCAATAGAAATCTCCCTCTTTATGTGTGGGAGAATGCAGGATTTAATCAGGCCCACTATATCACAGTATAGTTTCTGTGGCACAAAATTAATGACAGATACCACAGACAGCACTGGCACCGATGCACAGATTTGGCCAGATTATTCTCCCTTTATTTATTTTTTTTTTTTTTATGGGAGACAAGTGAATAAATCAGGCCCACTATATCACAGTATAGTTTCTGTGGCACAAAATGAATGACAGATACCACAGACAGCACTGGCACAGATGCACAGATTTGGCAAGATTATTCTCCCTTTATTTTATTTATTTTTTTTATATGGAGACACGTGATTTTATCAGGCCCACTATATCACAGTATAGTTTCTGTGGCACAAAATGAATGACAGATACCACAGACAGCACTGGCACAGATGCACAGATTTGGCAAGATTATTCTCCCTTTATTTTATTTATTTTTTCATATGGGAGACAAGTGATTTAATCAGGCCCACTATATCACAGTATATTTTCTGTGGCACAAAATGAATGACAGATACCACAGACAGCACTGGCACAGATGCACAGATTTGGCAAGATTATTCTCCCTTTATTTAAAAAAAAAATTTCATATGGGAGACAAGTGATTTAATCAGGCCCACTATATCACAGTATAGTTTCTGTGGCACAAAATGAATGACAGATACCACAGACAGCACTGGCACAGATGCACAGATTTGGCAAGATTATTCTCCCTTTATTTTAAAAAAATTTTTTTGATATGGGAGACAAGTGAATAAATCAGGCCCATTATATCACAGTATAGTTTCTGTGGCACAAAATGACTGACAGATACCACAGACAGCACTGGCACAGATGCACAGATTTGGCCAGGTTATTCTCCCTTAGTTTTAATTATTTTTTTTTTATATGGGAGACAAGTAATTTAATCAGGCCCACTATATCACAGTATAGTTTCTGTGGCACAAAATGAATGACAGATACCACAGACAGCACTGGCACAGATGCACAGATTTGGCAAGGTTATTCTCCCTTTATTTTATTTTATTTTTTTATTATGGGAGACAAGTGATTTTATCAGGCCCATTATATCACAGTATAGTTTCTGTGGCAAAAAATGACTGACAGAGATACCACAGACAGCACTGGCACAGATGCACTGATTGGCAATATAAATCTCCCTTCTTAGGTGTGTGACAGTGCAGAAAAATACAGGCCCACTGTTTTACACTACACAGTTTCAGGGGCTGAAAATGGCTGGAAGATATTTAAAAAAAAAAAAAGGGACTGTACTACAATTACTATCTCCCTACAATAATCTCTTAAAAGTATGGCAGGCAGCAATAAAAAGGACTGCTGCACACAAAAAATGAGGACAAACAAACAAGATAGCTGTGCAGAAAGGAAGGAGCAACAGGATTTTTGCTTTTAAAAAAGCAGTTGGTTTGCACAGCGGCGTACACACAGCAACGCAGCGATCAGGGAGCCTTCTAGGGCAGCCCTATAAGCTACAGAGCTGTTGCACAGAAATCTTGCCTCCACTGTCCCTGCAAAGAAAAGGTGGTGTTGGACAGTGGAAATCGCTACAGCACAAGCGGTTTGGGGGTTAATTTACCCTGCCTAACGCTATCCCTGCTTCTGACGAAGCGGCAGCAACCTCTCCCTATGCTCAGGTCAGCAGCAGTAAGATGGCGGTCGGCGGGAACGCCCCTTTATAGCCCCTCTGACGCTGCAGAAAGCAAGCCAATCACTGCCATGCCCTTCTCTAAGATGGTGGGGACCAGGACCTATGTCATCACGCTGCCCACACTCTGCGTGCACCTTCATTGGCTGAGAAATGGCGCTTTAAGCGTCATATGAAACGCGACTTTGGCGCGAAGATCGTGTACCGCATGGCCGATCCCACGCTGGGATCGGGTCGGGTTTCATGAAACCCGACTTTGCCAAAAGTCGACGACTTATGAAAATGACCGATCCGTTTCGCTCAACCCTACTCGGCACTGTTGTTTCTGGCCCAGTGACAGTGTCTCTGCCACTGTGATATCCTCGACCTTGGCTTCAGGACTGGCCCCCAGGCACGTAGCTTTCACCGGTTCCCTGTCTTGCCACAGTTTAAGCAGGTTGATGTGGTACATATGGTATGGCTTTTTTCTCCCTGGCTAGTGGACCTTGTATTTCACGTCATTCAGCTTTTCAACCACCTTGTACGACCCTTGCCACTTGGCAAGAAATTTACTTTAAATCGTGGAAATCAGCACCAACACCCAATCTCCAGTGATAAACTGTCTCAGTCTCGCCGACCGATTGTAGACCTTTGCCGTGGCCTCTTGTGCTTGAAGGAGGCTTTCCCTCACAATCGGCATCACCTTCGTGATCCTGTACTGCATCTGGACCACATGCTTGATGAAGCTTTGGTGGGGTGTAGCCTCTGCTTCCCAGGGCTCCTTTGCAATGTTCAGAAGTCCCCGAGGGTGCTGTCCATATAGCAGCACGAACAGTGAGAACCCCGTAGAGGCCTAAGGAACTTCTCTAATAGAGAATAACAGGTATGGGAGTAGGCAATCCCAGTCTTGGCCATCGTTTTCGATGACCTTCTTAAGCATGGACTTTAGGGTGTTATTGAACCTCTCCATCGGGCCGTCCATCTGCAGATGGTACACAGAGTGTTGTGAATTCTGTTGTGGGTTCTGCTCTTAGGCTCCCTCCAGTGGTTATAAGTGGTAGTGCTGCTGTTTGTCCTTCACAGCAGTCATCAGCTGCTTCCACTTTGGACGGGGCTATTTAGTCTGGCTCCTTCCTTTAGTGAGTGCCAGTTGTCCATTGTTTTCTAGGGATCCACATCTCTGCTTGGTTTCTCCTTCTGGATATTCCAAATCATCAAAGATAAGTCCTGGCTCTGTTTTTGCAGTCCACATGCGGTGGACTTAATAGTTCTGTGAATTGCTATGTTTTTTCTTGTCCAGCTTTGTCTGTGTTAAGATTTATTCAGCCAAGTTGGAAGCTCTGGAGTCACAGAGTTACCCTCCATGCCTTTAGTTAGGTGTGGAGACTTTTGTATTCTCTGTGGTGGATTTTGTAGTATTTTTTATACTGACCGCACAGTACTCTTTTCTGTCTTTTCTTTCTAGGTAGCGTGGCCTCCTTTGCTAAATTCTGTTTTCAGTCTGTGTTTGTAATTTCCCTCTCCTCTCACAGTCAATATTTGTGGGGGGGCTGCCTTTCCTTTGGGAATTTTCTCTGAGGCAAGATAGTATTCCTGTTTCTTTCTTTAGGTGTAATTAGTCCTCCGGCCGTGACGAGGTGTCTAGGGAGTGACAGGAACATCCCACGGCTACTTCTAGTTGATGTGTTAAGTTCAGGGTCTGCGGTCAGTATAGAGGCCACCTACTCCAGAGCTCGTCCATGCTGCTCCTAGGCCACCAGTTCATAACAGTACAACTGGCCAACAATGAGTTAACCGCATCTCAAAAGAAGGGAAAGAAAGTGCTGAGCCATTTTTTTTTCTGTACTCTGTGTTTTTTTTCCCTCTTCACTTCTGGGTGGCTCAGGAGTTAGGCGTTGACATGGATGTTCAGGGACTTGCTTCTCGGGTGGATCAACTTGCTGCTAGAGTACAGGGTATTTCTGATTATATCGTGCAGACTCCTGTTTTAGAGCCTAGAATTCCTACCCCCGATCTGTTCTTCGGGGACAGGTCCAAATTTTTGAGCTTTAAAAATAACTGTAAACTGTTTTTTGCTCTTAAGCCCCGTTCCTCTGTTGATCCCATCCAGCAGGTAAAAATTGTCATTTCTCTGTTGCGTGGTGACCCGCAGGATTGGGCATTTTCCCTGGAATCTGGGAATCCGGCCTTGCTTAATGTAGACACCTTTTTTCAGGCGCGTGGGTTATTGTATGATGAACCTAACTCTGTAGAGCATGCTGAGAAAACACTTTTGGCCCTGTGTCAGGGTCAAGAAGCGGCAGAGTCATATTGCCAGAAATTCAGAAAATGGTCTGTGCTTACTAAGTGGAATGAGGATGCTTTGGCGGCAATTTTCAGAAAGGGTCTTTCTGAATCTGTTAAAGATGTTATGGTGGGGTTCCCCACGCCTGCAGGACTGAGTGATTCTATGTCTCTGGCCATTCAAATTGATCGGCGCTTGCGTGAGCGCAGAGTTGTGCACACTATGGCGTTGTCTTCCGAGCGGAGTCCTGAGCCTATGCAGTGTGATAGGATTGTGTCTAAAGCGGAACGCCAAGGATTCAGACGTCAGAATAGGTTGTGCTTTTACTGCGGCGATTCTGCTCATGTTATTTCTGATTGCCCTAAGCGTGCCAAGAGAATCGCTAATTCCGTTACTATCAGTACTGTACAACCTAAATTTCTGTTATCTGTGAACCTGATCTGCTCATTATCATCATTCTCTGTCATGGCATTTGTGGATTCAGGCGCCGCTTTAAATTTAATGGACTTAGAATTTGCCAGACGTTGTGGGTTTCCCTTACAGCCTTTGCGGAGTCCTATCCCTTTGAGGGGGATTGATGCTACACCATTGACTAAAAATAAACCTCAGTTTTGGACACAGTTAACCATGTGCATGGCGCCAGCCCATCAGGAAGATTGTCGCTTCCTGGTGTTACATAATTTGCATGATGCTGTTATGCTGGGGTTTCCATGGTTACAGGTACATAATCCGGTGTTGGATTGGAAATCTATGTCTGTGACTAGTTGGGGTTGTCAGGGGGTTCACGATGACGTTCCTCTGATGTCAATTTCCTCCTCCCCCTCTTCTGAAATTCCTGAGTTTCTGTCAGATTTCCAGGATGTTTTCGATGAGCCCAAGTCCAGTTCCCTTCCACCGCATAGGGACTGTGATTGTGCTATTGATTTGATTCCAGGCTGTAAGTTTCCTAAGGGCCGACTTTTCAACCCGTCTGTGCCTGAACATGCCGCCATGCGGAGCTATGTAAAGGAGTCTTTGGAGAAGGGGCATATTCGGCCATCTTCTTCTCCATTAGGAGCAGGGGTTTTTTTTGTTGCCAAGAAGGATGGCTCCTTGAGACCCTGTATTGATTATCGCCTCTTGAATAAGATCACGGTCAAATTCCAATACCCTTTGCCTTTGCTTTCTAATTTGTTTGCCAGAATTAAGGGGGCTAGTTGGTTTACTAAGATTGACCTTCGAGGGGCATATAATCTGGTTCATATTAAGCAGGGTGACGAATGGAAAACTGCGTTTAATACACCCGAGGGCCATTTTGAGTATCTTGTGATGCCATTCGGACTCTCTAATGCCCCATCTGTGTTTCAGTCCTTCATGCATGATATTTTTCGGAATTATCTTGATAAATTCATGATTGTATATTTGGATGATATTTAGATTTTTTCAGATGATTGGGAGTCTCATGTGAAACAAGTTAGGATGGTATTTCAGGTCCTTCGTGACAATGCCTTGTTTGTGAAGGGGTCTAAGTGCCTCTTTGGAGTACAGAAGGTTTCTTTTTTGGGCTTCATTTTTTCTCCATCATCTATAGAAATGGATCCGGCTAAGGTTCAGGCCATTCATGATTGGATCCAGCCCACATCCGTGAAGAGCCTTCAGAAATTTTTGGGCTTTGCTAATTTTTATCGCCGTTTCATTGCCAACTTCTCCAGTGTGGTTAAATCCCTGACCGATTTGACGAGGAAGGGCGCTGATGTAGCTAATTGGTCCTCTGAGGCCGTTTCTGCCTTTCAGGAGCTTAAGCGCCGATTTACTTCTGCCCCTGTGTTGCGTCAGCCGGATGTTTCTCTTCCTTTTCAGGTTGAGGTTGACGCTTCTGAGATTGGGGCAGGGGCCGTTTTGTCTCAGAGGAATTCTGATGGTTCCTTGATGAAACCGTGTGCCTTCTTTTCTCGAAAGTTTTCGCCTGCGAAACGCAATTATGATGTCGGCAATCGTGAGTTGTTGGCTATGAAGTGGGCATTTGAGCAGTGGCGACATTGGCTTGAGGGGGCCAAGCACCGTATTGTGGTCTTGACCGATCATAAGAATCTGATTTACCTCGAGTCTGCCAAACGGCTGAATCCTAGACAGGCCCGATGGTCCCTGTTTTTCTCCCGTTTTGATTTTGTTGTCTCGTATCTTCCAGGTTCTAAGAATGTTAAGGCTGATGCCCTCTCTAGGAGTTTCTTGCCTGATTCCCCTGGGATTCTTGAGCCGGTTGGTATTCTTAAGGAGGGGGTGATTCTTTCTGCCATCTCCCCTGATTTGCGACGGGCTCTTCAGGAGTTTCAGGTTGATAAGCCTGATCGCTGTCCAGCGGGGAAACTGTTTGTTCCTCACAGATGGACTAGTAAAGTGATTTCTGAGGTTCACTGTTCTGTGTTGGCTGGCCATCCTGGGATTTTTGGTACCAGAGATTTGGTTAGTAGGTCCTTTTGGTGGCCTTCTTTGTCACGGGATGTGCGTTCTTTTGTGCAGTCCTGTGGGACTTGTGCGCGGGCCAAACCTTGCTGCTCCCGCGCCATTGGGTTGCTTTTGCCTTTGCCGGTGCCTGAGAGGCCTTGGACGCATATTTCTTCCTGTTTCCCAGAGGATGTCTGTTATCTGGGTGGTCTGTGACCGGTTTTCTAAGATGGTTCATTTGGTACCTTTGCCTAAGTTGCCTTCCTCTTCTGAGTTGGTTCCGTTGTTTTTTCAGCATGTGGTTCGTTTGCATGGCATTCCGGAGAATATTGTGTCCGATAGAGGTTCCCAGATTGTTTCTAGGTTTTGGCGGTCCTTTTGTGCTAAGCTGGGCATTGATTTGTCTTTTTCTTCCGCATTTCATCCTCAGACAAACGGCCAAACCGAGCGAACTAACCAGACTTTGGAAACTTATTTGAGATGCTTTGTGTCTGCCGATCAGGATGATTGGGTGGCTTTCTTGCCATTGGCCGAGTTTGCCCTTAATAATCGGGCTAGTTCTGCTACCTTGGTGTCACTATTCTTTTGTAATTCTGGGTTTCATCCTCGTTTTTCTTCAGGGCAGGTTGAGTCTTCTGATTGTCCTGGGGTGGACTCTGTGGTTGACAGGTTGCAGCAGATTTGGGCTCATGTTGTGGACAATTTGGTGTTGTCTCAGGAGGAGGCTCAGCGTTTTGCCAACCGTCGTCAGCGTGTGGGTTCCCGGCTTCGGGTTGGGGATTTGGTCTGGTTGTCTTCTCGTCATGTTCCTATGAAGGTTTCTTCCCCGAAGTTCAAGCCTCGGTTTATTGGTCCTTATAGGCTTTCTGAGATTATCAATCCAGTGTCTTTTCGCTTTGCCCTTCCAGCCTCTTTTTCCATCCATAATGTTTTTCATAGATCTTTGTTGTGGAAATATGTGGTGCCCGTGGTTCCCTCTGTTGATCCTCCTGCCCCGGTGTTGATTGATGGGGAGTTGGAGTATGTTGTGGAGAAGATCTTGGATTCTTGTTTTTCTAGATGGAGGCTTCAGTATCTTGCCAAGTGGGAAGGGTTATGGCCAGGAGGATAATTCTTGGGTTGTTGCCTCCGATGTTCATGCTGACGATTTGGTTCGTGCCTTCCATTTGGCTCGTCCGGATCGGCCTGGGGCTCTGGTGAGTGTTCGGTGACCCCTCCTCAAGGGGGGGGTACTGTTGTGAATTCTGTTGTGGGTTCTGCTCTTAGGCTCCCTCCGGTGGTTATAAGTGGTAGTGCTGCTGTTTGTCCTTCACAGCAGTCATCAGCTGCTTCCACTTTGGACGGGGCTATTTAGTCTGGCTCCTTCCTTTAGTGAGTGCCAGTTGTCCATTGTTTTCTAGGGATCCACATCTCTGCTTGGTTTCTCCTTCTGGATATTCCAAATCATCAAAGATAAGTCCTGGCTCTGTTTTTGCAGTCCACATGCGGTGGACTTAATAGTTCTGTGAATTGCTATGTTTTTTCTTGTCCAGCTTTGTCTGTGTTAAGATTTATTCAGCCAAGTTGGAAGCTCTGGAGTCACAGAGTTACCCTCCATGCCTTTAGTTAGGTGTGGAGATTTTTGTATTCTCTGTGGTGGATTTTGTAGTATTTTTTATACTGACCGCACAGTACTCTTTTCTGTCTTTTCTTTCTAGGTAGCGTGGCCTCCTTTGCTAAATTCTGTTTTCAGTCTGCGTTTGTAATTTCCCTCTCCTCTCACAGTCAATATTTGTGGGGGGGCTGCCTTTCCTTTGGGAATTTTCTCTGAGGCAAGATAGTATTCCTGTTTCTTTCTTTAGGTGTAATTAGTCCTCCGGCCGTGACGAGGTGTCTAGGGAGTGACAGGAACATCCCACGGCTACTTCTAGTTGATGTGTTAAGTTCAGGGTCTGCGGTTAGTATAGAGGCCACCTACTCCAGAGCTCGTCCATGCTGCTCCTAGGCCACCAGTTCATAACAACAGAGGCCCTGAGCTATATAATCTGGAGAGCCTTACATAACTCTCTCATTATCTTGGACATGAACGGTGTATCTTGATTTGTCAGGATCTCCCTTGGCAGGCCCATCTGGGAGAAAATATGGACTATTTCTCAGGCTATATTCCTGGTGGAGGATTTTCTCAGTGATATCGCCTCTGGGTACCGTGTTTCATAGTCCATGACCACCAAAATGTGTTCATGCCCTTTGGTGGACTTAAATATGGGCCTGACAAGGTCCATGGCAATCTGCTCAAATGGGACCTCTATAATAGGTAGCGGGACTAAGGGACTGCGGAAGTAGGAAATGGGAGCAGTTAACTGACAGGAAGGACAGGATTGACAATAATTAGGAATCTCCCGGTGACACCCAGGCCAGTAGAATCTTTGAAGGACCCGCTCTTGGGTTTTGTCTATGTACAGATGCCCCCCAAGACATGTGTACCCTATGCCTATAGGGTCCCGGTACTAACAGCTGCTCTAATGCTTCTCTCTGTTTAGTGACCCAATATAGCAAATCCTCATTGATTGCGAAATACAGAAAACCTGATGTCAGTCCCTGACTCTTGGGCAACCCCATTTAGCACAGTCACATTGCCCCATGCCGCTTTTAACGAAAGGTCCTACATTTGAGTAGTCCCAAAATTCCCCACAGAAACCCCCAAATCAGGAATCTCATACTCATCGGTCACCAACTTGTCCTCATCTCCAGCAAGGACATATAGGGGGAACTAATCCGCCTCTGAATGAGGATTCTTTATGGGTGAATGGCTACTGTCTGAGTTTGTGGGCACCGCCCGATTATCACTGGGTGTCGCAAGTCTTTGACTACCCGGAACTAATGGGACTCAGTGTCATGGTTCATTTTTATAGTAACTCTGGTGACAGGGTAGGGCCTGTGGATACAGCATACGCCCACGTGTTTCCCTGGGATAAACTAGTGAATGAGTGTGGCCCTTACCACGGTCAACAAACTCATTGAGACCATGAGTCTTGACACCAGTACCTCATTTATTGTCAAAGGACATGCCTGCAGGCGGGATAGGCATAGTCTGAACAGCGCCTTCCTATGCTGCAGCTCATCTGATTGGAGGACATAGAAAAATGGACGGCTATGTGTCTAGTACCGTGACTTCTCCAGCAGGGCAAAGCAGCCCCTCAGCAACCCCTTGGGACCTCGGACTCTTCCAAGTGGTGCCTCTGGATCGCCCCCAGGCGCAGGGCAGTGGGGTACTCGGTACCGGGTCCCCCTGTCTCAGTTCTGGGGATGTCACGGTGGCCCGACCCGGTCCGTGACCCTGCTAAGGGGCGCCCAATTATAGGTGTAGTTTGTCAAGTGTTTGTGACGCAACCTGTGGTGTTCGGTCAGGCTGACCGACGCTGCTAGGGGTCCGCTGGGGTGATGGAATGGCAGCTAGATGTTATACTTTCCCACAGGTGAAGTATGTCCCCAGGGCTTCCCTTGAAGAGTAGGTGGTAATGGTGGATGTTATAAGGCGCGATGAATAACGAGGACACAAAGGTTGCAGTCTCTTTACCTTTTACTGAAGACTTCAGCGTCCACAGTCCAGAGCACTGTTCACAGGGCAGGCAGAGTCCGGCCGGTCCGAAGGCACATCCAGAGTTCCCTTTGCAGGTGGAAATCAGTAGCCTTCCTACTAGCGCCTGTGTGTTGTAGTACCTCCCTGCTGAGCACCACAGGAAAGTCCTCACAACGCTCATGTATATTTCTGATGTTCTCTCTCCGTCCCCCAGATGGTATGGCTAGGACGACCCGTATGACGGGGTAGGCCTGGAGCTATTTTATAGGGACCCTAGTGACGCCCCTCTCCCACAATTTGCCTCCGTTGCCTTAATTAGGTATTAAGGTTGGGCAGCCAACTTGGAATTGGACTGTCCTGCCGTGTTTCCAAGTAATGCGTTGAGCCAATTACTTCCTCGGTGTTCCGGCCACCGGCTACGTGCCTCAGAAGGATGTTGCCGATCTTAAGGCAGGACTCCTCCTGGTGTTAACTCCTTGTGCTATGATCTCGTTTCTCACTTCTCCACAATATACTTCGCTTCTTGTCCTTCCTTAGGATGCTGCCTCAATGAGGTGCAGGCGCAGCTCCGTAACATTCTATCTCCTGCTATGTCTCTGTCAGGATCCTGTTGTGAACTCTGTTTTCAGGCTCCCTCTTGTGGTCACTGGTGGTATGGTGTGACTTTTGTTTTGGGCTCCCCCTGGTGGCTTTGTTTGTTATCCTGCTGGTCTCTGGCTATCAGCTGGTTCGTTATCCTCTGGGAGGTTCCTATATAGCTCTGTTTCACTTCCACTTGTTGCCGGCTGCCGATGTAATCAGTGCTACTCAGATTCTTTCTGACTACCTCGCTCCCAGTCCATCCAGGACAAGCTAAGTTTTGTTTGCTCATTTTGTGATCAGCAGTGTTTATCATGTTTTCTTGTCCAGCTTGCTAAAATGTGATTCCCTCGCTTGCTGGATGCTCTAGTGGACTGAGTTTCTCCCCACACACCATTAGTTGGTGCGTGGGTTCTTGAAATCTCAGGATGGATATTTTGTAAGGGTTTTTTATTGATCGCATAGACCCCTGCTCTATTTTCTGCTTTCTAGTACTAGTGGGCCTCTTTTGCTGAATCTGATTTCATTCCTACGTATGTGCCTTCTTCTTACTTCACCGTTAATATTTGTTGGGGGCTTCTATATCTTTGGGGATTATTTCTCTGGAGGCAAGCGAGGTCTTTCTTTCTCTTTAGTGGTAGCTAGTTCCTCAGGCTGGCTCGAGACGTCTAGGAATTTTTTAGGCACGTTCACCGGCTACCTCTAGTTGTGTTGGATAGGTTCAGATTTGCGATCAGTCCAGTTACCATCTCCCTAGAGCTTGTCCTTAGTTTATTCACTTGCTGGTCTATTCGTGATCCTCAGCCACTAAGGATCATAACAGGATCCCACCCCTGACAGGGACCTCTGTCTACAGCTCCAATGTTCCTCCTTCTCTCTCTGTCTTCCCGACAGGTCTTCTCTGGGTCAAACCCAGGTAGCTTCTCCCTAACTTCCTATCCAACCCCCAGTTTTACCCGAGTGTGAGGAGTGGCCTAATAGATAGAACCTTTTGCTCCCCCTGGTGGCCGGAGTGTGAAGTGTAGTGTGTGACTGTGATACCTGGTCAGGTGAACTCCTTTAGTACCATCAGACGTACCATCACTCCCCCTGGTGGAAGAGCGACAATACTGCAACGACCAGGACTCTGGGGCGCTGCACCTCTACTGCCCCTCTTGAGATTCAGGCTCCTTCTGGGTAACCCAGTATGGGGATGCGACATGGCCTGGCTTCCTTAGGGACCTCTCGACCACTTGGTACCTTTCCCCTATGCCAAACAGGTTGTCCACTTATTGGCAGTCCCTCTGGGCAACCCAGGTCTGCACTGCCTTGGGAAGGGAGTGGATAATTCTGTCCATTATGACCCACTCTACCATCTGGGCTGGGGTGGAGGACTCTGGCTGCAGCCACTTCTGTACCAGATGCAGCAGATTGAACATTTGGGAGCGAGGGGGTGTTATGCAATACACCCAGTGGTTGTCCCTTTGAGCTTGAGCAGACAAAATCACCCCTGAGCATGCCAGTATCTCAATTTTTAGTTTGGAATATTCCTGAGCATCCTGTAAGGCCAGGTCATAATAAGTCTTCTGAGGATTAATAAAAACATTTAACGTCTTGTTAGGCTGATTAACTATTGTGTCCTTTTTGTCCCTTAAAGCCCCTATTCTCTGCATTATTACCCTGTGAGAAACACCCTCTTTGTAAAGACCATAACAATGAGTACTATAAAAAGGCTCATATATGTGGAACCATATGGAGTATTTTTTTGTTAATTATATGCAATAAGGGAGCAGCAAAAATAAAACAAAAGCAAAAATTGATCACTGTTGACCTGTTGACAGTTTTAACAAACAATAAACCTGTTGCGACTCGTCAAATAGAAATTCATGTTGAACCACTGCTTGGCAAAAAGCCATAGCATTTTCTTTTTATTTCTTTATCAACCACATTCGGATCCTTTCACTAGGCACTGCTCCTAATAGCCAGTTTCCTACTCCACACTGATGAGGGTCAAATACCCCGAAACAGCTGTCTGTGGATAGATACCACGTTTTGACATAGGTGGTTTTCCTTTATTGGTTTTCCCATACTTGTTCCTTCCTGGTGAAAGACCTGGCTATTTATTGCTTGCGTTGAGAAACACGTGATGGTGTCTCCGCGGCTTTTCTACATGCATTTGCATATTTCCCATGAGGGATGGGGGCAGTGTTCTGGATCACTGCGTTGAGAAACACGTGATGGTGTCTCCGGTAGGGTTGAGCGAAACGGGTCGTTCATTTTCAAAAGTCGCCGACTTTTGGCTAAGTCGGCGTCTCATGAAACCCGATCCGACCCCTGTGCTTGTCGGCCATGCGGTACGCGACTTTCGCGCCAAAGTCACGTTTCAATGACGCGAAAAGCGCCATTTCTCAGCCAATGAAGGTGAACGCAGAGTGTGGGCAGCGTGATGACATAGGTCCTGGTCCCCACCATCTTAGAGAAGGGCATTGCAGTGATTGGCTTGCTGTCTGCGGCGTCACAGGGGCTATAAAGGGGCGTTCCCGCCGACCGCCATCTCACTGCTGCTGCTCTGAGCTTAGGGAGAGGTTGCTGCCGCTTCGTCAGAAGCAGGGATAGCGTTAGGCAGGGTCCACTAACCACCAAACCGCTTGTGCTGTAGCGATTTCCACTGTCCAACACCACCTTCGGTGTGCAGGGACAGTGGAAGCTACATTTTTTTTTTTTCTCTCAGCGCTGTAGCTCATTGGGCTGCCCTAGAAGGCTCCGTGATAGCTGTATTGCTGTGTGTACGCCACTGTGGAAACCAACTGCTTTTTTCAAAGCACATATCCTCTTGTTCCTTCCTTTCTGCACAGCTATCTTTTTTGTTTGTCCACACTTTTTATTTAATTTGTGCATCAGTCCACTCCTATTGCTGCCTGCCATACCTGGCTGAGATTACTGCAGGGAGATAGTAAATGTAGGACAGTCCCTGTTTTTTTTTTTTTTTTTTTTTTTGTGGGAGATTAAGATTTGCATTTCTGCTAGAGTGCCATCCGTGTGTGTGCCATCCCTGTGTGCACCATCTCTCACTCAGTGGGCCATAGAAAGCCTATTTATTTTTTTGCTTGATTTGGGTTCTAAAATCTACCTGAAAAAAAAACACTACATCAATCAGTGGGAGATTAATATTGTCCTCAGGGCTTGTATGCCACTCCTGATCCTGACTCCTGTGCGCGCCATCTCTCACTCAGTGGGCCATAGAAAGCCTATTTATTTTTTTGCTTGATTTGGGTTCTAAAATCTAACTGAAAAAAAAACCACTACATCCATCAGTGGGAGATTAATACTGTCCTCAGGGCTTGTGTGCCACTCCTGATCCTGACTCCTGTGAGCGCCATCTCTCACTCAGTGGGCCATAGAAAGCCTATTTATTTTTTTGCTTGATTTGGGTTCTAAAATCTAACTGAAAAAAAAATCACTACATCCATCAGTGGGAGAGTAATACTGTCCTCAGGGCTTGTGTGCCACTCCTGATCCTGACTCCTGTGCGCGCCATCTCTCACTCAGTGGGCCATAGAAAGCCTATTTATTTTTTTGCTTGATTTGGGTTCTAAAATCTACCTGAAAAAAAAAAACACTACATCCATCAGTGGGAGATTAATACTGTCCTCAGGGCTTGTGTGCCACTCCTGATCCTGACTCCTGTGCGCGCCATCTCTCACTCAGTGGGCCATAGAAAGCCTATTTATTTTTTTGCTTGATTTGGGTTCTAAAATCAACCTGAAAAAAAAAAACACTACATCCATCAGTGGGAGATTAATACTGTCCTCAGGGCTTGTGTGCCACTCCTGATCCTGACTCCTGTGAGCGCCATCTCTCACTCAGTGGGCCATAGAAAGCCTATTTATTTTTTTGCTTGATTTGGGTTCTAAAATCTACCTGAAAAAAAAAACACTACATCCATCAGTGGGAGATTAATACTGTCCTCAGGGCTTGTGTGCCACTCCTGATCCTGACTCCTGTGAGCGCCATCTCTCACTCAGTGGGCCATAGAAAGCCTATTTATTTTTTTGCTTGATTTGGGTTCTAAAATCTAACTGAAAAAAAAAAATCACTACATCCATCAGTGGGAGATTAATACTGTCCTCAGGGCTTGTGTGCCACTCCTGATCCTGACTCCTGTGAGCGCCATCTCTCACTCAGTGGGCCATAGAAAGCCTATTTATTTTTTTGCTTGATTTGGGTTCTAAAATCTACCTGAAAAAAAAAAACACTACATCCATCAGTGGGAGATTAATACTGTCCTCAGGGCTTGTGTGCCACTCCTGATCCTGACTCCTGTGAGCGCCATCTCTCACTCAGTGGGCCATAGAAAGCCTATTTATTTTTTTGCTTGATTTGGGTTCTAAAATCTACCTGAAAAAAAAATCACTACATCCATCAGTGGGAGATTAATACTGTCCTCAGGGCTTGTGTGCCACTCCTGATCCTGACTCCTGTGTGTGCCATCTCTCACTCAGTGGGCACTGGGCCATAGAAAGCTTTTTTTTTTTATTATTATTATTTGGTTTCTAAATTGTCCCTGAAAAAAACAATTTATCTTATTTGGTTTCTAAAGTCTCCCTGAGGGCAAAAAAAAAAAAAAAAAAAAAAGGTGGGAGATTAATATTGACATTTGTGCTTGAGTGACAGTCCTGCGTGTGTGGCATCTCTGTGATTTTGTGCCACAGAAAACAGAGTGTGTAACATTGTGCCTGATTTTCCTTGTGGTCTCACCAACCTGTTAAGGGATATTGAAATCATACTGAAGTTATAGCTTACCGTGTAAGTTGTTTGACAGCAACAAATAAAGTTACTTTGGTTAAGTTTTTAAAACAATGAGGAAGTCTGGTGCAAGAGGTCGTGGCCGTGGGCGTTCATTGTCAGCTGGTAATGATGATAGTGGTAGTGGAGCATCAGGTGGTCGTGGGGATAAAAATATTCCACGTAAGTCTGGAGCTGTGGAGCCAGTTTCGTCGTCTGGCTACACAAGGCCTCGAACGCTCTCTTTTCTGGGAGTAGGAAAACCGCTTTTAAAGGCGGAGCAGCAACAGCAAGTTTTGGCTTACATTGCAGACTCAGCCTCTAGCTCTTTTGCCTCCTCTTCTGAAACTGGTAAATGTAAAAGCAGCGCGTCGCTTGTGGATGTCCACGGTCAGGGACAAGTCGCTTCCTTGTCCTCTTCAGCAAAAACTACAACAAGAGAGAAGGATGCAGCAGGCGACACAACGGGTTACTCCATGGAGCTCTTTACACATACCGTCCCTGGCTTACAAAGTGAAACACTTAACAGGCCATGCCCATTACAAGTTGATTCTGACATGGAGTGCACTGATGCACAGCCACAGCCAGAGTACTATGCTGCTCCTTTGACTCAGACCACCACATTGCCCTCTCAGGGTACTGATCCACAATCAGACCCTGATGAGACTATGTTGCCCCGCCACGAACGCTATACCACCGACCGACACAGTGACACAGACGAAGTTGCACACGAGCTCGAAGAGGAGTTAATAGATGACCCAGTTATTGACCCCGATTGGCAGCCATTGGGGGAACAGGGTGCAGGCGGCAGTAGTTCAGAAGCGGAGGTGGAGGAGGGGCCGCAGCAGGCATCAACATCGCAACAGGTTCCATCTGCCGGGCCCGTATCTGGCCCAAAACGCGTGTCAAAGCCAAAACCTGTTGGAGGACAGCGTGGCCATCCGGTTAAAGCTCAGTCTGCAATACCTGAAAAGGGATGCGATGCTAGGAAGAGTGCAGTCTGGCATTTTTTTAAACAACATCCAATTGATCAGCGCAAAGTCATCTGTCAAAAATGTTCAACTAGCTTAAGCAGAGGTCAGAATCTGAAATGTCTCAATACTAGTTGCATGCATAGACACTTAACCACCATGCATTTTCAAGCCTGGACTAACTACCAAACGTCCCTTAAGGTTGTAGCACCCTCGGCCAATGAAGCAATCAGCAACGCAACATCCCTTCCGTCACTGTAAGGCCACCATTTTCCGCACCACTGGCAGTATCTGTGCAGGTTTCTTTGCCAGCCAAAAGCACTCAGGGTCAGGGAATCACCAGTTTTGTAGGAGGAAATATTGCATCTAGGTCACCGGCGGAAACAATACCATCTCCAACCGTCTCGCAGTCTGCCATGTCCACCGGCACACCCGCAAGTTCCACGATCTCCATCTCTCCAGTTCAGCTCACACTACATGAGACTCTGGTTAGAAAAAGGAAGTACTTATCCTCGCATCCGCGTACACAGGGTTTTAACGCCCACATAGCTAGACTAATATCGTTAGAGATGATGCCCTACCGGTTAGTTGAAAGCGAAGCTTTCAAAGCCCTGATGGAGTACGCTGAACCACGATACGAGCTACCCAGTCGACACTTTTTTTCCAGAAAAGCCATCCCGGCCCTGCACCAGCATGTTAAACAGCGCATCGTCCATGCACTCAGGCAATCTGTGAGTACAAAGGTGCACCTGACTACAGATGCATGGACCAGTAGGCATGGCCAGGGACGTTATGTGTCCATCACGGCACACTGGGTGAATGTGGTGGATGCAGGGTCCTCAGGGGACATCAATTTCGGGACAGTTGTGCCTAGCCCACGGTCTAGGAAACAGTTGGCTGTAGGCGTTCGCACCACCTCCTCCTCCTCCTCCTCGTCCTCCTGCAGAAGCTACAGCTCTTCCACAGACCACAGTCGGCCAACCACTCCATCGGCAGATGACACTGTTGCACACCAGTTGTCCCATTATGGGCCAGCTACTGCCAAGCGTCAGCAGGCTGTATTGGCTATGAAGTGTTTGGGCGACAACAGACACACCGCGGAAGTTCTGTCCGAGTTCTTGAAACAAGAAACGCAGTCGTGGCTGGGCACAGTAGATCTTGAGGCAGGCAAGGTAGTGAGTGATAACGGAAGGAATTTCATGGCTGCCATCTCCCTTTCCCAACTGAAACACATTCCTTGCCTGGCTCACACCTTAAACCTGGTGGTGCAGTGCTTATTGAAAACTTATCCTGGGTTCTCCGACCTGCTCCTCAAAGTGCGTGGACTTTGCTCACATATCCGACGTTCGCCTGTACACTCCAGCCGTATGCAGACCTATCAGCGGTCTTTGAACCTTCCCCAGCATCGCCTAATCGTAGACGTTGCAACAAGGTGGAACTCAACACTGCACATGCTTCAGAGACTGTGCCAACAGAGGCGGGCTGTTATGTTTTTGTGGGAGGATACACATACACGGGCAGGCAGTAGGATGGCAGACATGGAGTTGTCTGGTGTGCAGTGGTCCAAGATACAAGACATGTGTCAAGTCCTTCAGTGTTTTGAGGAATGCACACGGCTGGTTAGTGCAGACAACGCCGTAATAAGCATGAGCATCCCCCTAATGCGTCTGCTGATGCAAAGTTTGACGCACATAAAGGAGCAGGCGTCTGCACCAGAGGAAGAGGAAAGCCTTGATGACAGTCAGCCATTGTCTGGTCAGGGCAGTGTACAGGACGAGGTAGCGGGCGAAGAGGAGGTGGAGGACGAGGAGGATGATGGGGATGAGTATATTTTTAATGCGGAAGCTTTCCCGGGGGCACTGGAAATTGGTTGCGTGGCAAGGCCGGGTTCTGGTTTTTTGAGGGACACAAGTGACGTAGATTTGCCTGAAACTGCCCCTCAACCAATCACAACCGGAGATTTGACAACTGGAACTTTGGCCCACATGGCGGATTATGCCTTACGTATCCTAAAAAGGGACACACGCATAACGAAAATGATGAACGATGACGATTACTGGTTGGCCTGCCTCCTTGATCCACGCTATAAAGGCAAATTGCAAAATATTATGCCCCATGAGAACTTGGAACTAATATTAGCAACCAAACAATCAACTCTTGTTGACCGTTTGCTTCAGGCATTCCCAGCACACAGCGCACGTGATCGTTATCACACGAGCTCCAGGGGGCAGCAGATTAGTAGTGTTAGGGGTGCACACATCAGAAGTGGCGTTGGACAAAGGGGTTTTCTGACCAGGTTGTGGAGTGATTTTGCTATGACCGCAGACAGGACAGGTACTGCTGCATCAATTGAAAGTGACAGGAGACAACATTTGTCCAGTATGGTTACTAACTATTTTTCATCCCTTATCGATGTTCTCCCTCAACCGTCATTCCCATTTGATTACTGGGCCTCAAAATTAGACACCTGGCCAGAATTGGCAGAATATGCATTGCAGGAGCTTGCTTGCCCGGCAGCAAGTGTCCTATCAGAAAGAGTATTCAGTGCTGCAGGTTCAATATTAACCGAAAAAAGGACTCGTCTGGCTACCCAAAATGTTGACGATCTAACATTCATTAAAATGAACCACAACTGGATTTCAAAATCTTTTGCCCCACCTTGCCCGGCCGACACCTAGCTTTCCTATGAAAAGCTCTTGCCTGTGGACTACTGTGAATTACTTTTCTAATGTCTAATTTTCTGCAGCTGATTGTCCGGCATATGACATGTTTACACCTCCCTAAATGGCCAAACTCCCCACACGGGGCCGTGGTATCGCGACTTGGCGCAAGCACCCGTGAGACAGCTGTTTGCCTGAAGAGGTGGGTGTGCTCGTTTTTGGTCGACGGCATTGGTACTGGGTCCCTCATAGTACAATAAAGTGTCTCTGGCGGTGGTGGTGCGCACCCAACGTCAGACACACTGTTGTAACATGAGGGGCCCTGGGCCTGTACTGCCGGCCACAAGAGAGTTCACCCACCCCCAGGTCAAACATTGCTCTACCACTTCCACAGTTATCTCTCACACTTCCACCAATGTTTAGTCTATGCGCTGACATCCTTCCATACCTGCCACTGACAATACCATTGTGTTGACATGTATGATGGTACATAACATAGTCAGGGGCAGTGTCCTCTATTTACCACAGTAAATACTTTGCGCTAAATTAGTAGGTCTGAAACAACGCAGAGGATCACACCCCTGAACCTAATGATTGCACCCTTTAGTGTCTTTTTTTTAATGCGAGACATTCACATTTATTTGTTGTTTTTTGACTACTAACTGGCAGACACTCATTACAATCGGCCTCCGTTGACCACACCACTGCTGCCTGTGTACCCCTGGAACCTATTTTACAGTGCCTACAGCCAGCACATTTTATCATGTTAGGCCTTCGAAGCCTGTCTGCGGTCCTTCCTTCCACTAGGCCTCCACTGACCAGACCACTGCTGCCCGTGTACCCCTGGAACCTATTTTAAAGTGCCTACAGCCAGCCCATTTTATTATGTTAGGCCTTCGAAGCCTGTCTGCGGTCCCTCCTTCCACTAGGCCTCCACTGACCAGACCACTGCTGCCCGTGTACCCCTGGAACCAATTATAAAGTGCCTACAGCCAGCCCATTTTATCATGTTAGGCCTTCGAAGCCTGTCTGCGGTCCTTCCTTCCACTAGGCCTCCACTGACCAGACCACTGCTGCCCGTGTACCCCTGGAACCTATTTTAAAGTGCCTACAGCCAGCCCATTTTATTATGTTAGGCCTTCGAAGCCTGTCTGCGGTCCCTCCTTCCACTAGGCCTCCACTGGCCAGACCACTGCTGCCCTTGTACCCCTGGAACCAATTTTAAAGTGCCTACAGCCAGCCCATTTTATCATGTTAGGCCTTCAAAGCCTGTCTGCGGTCCCTCCTTCCACTAGGCCTCCACTGACCAGACCACTGCTGCCCGTGTACCCCTGGAACCAATTATAAAGTGCCTACAGCCAGCCCATTTTATCATGTTAGGCCTTCGAAGCCTGTCTGCGGTCCTTCCTTCCACTAGGCCTCCACTGACCAGACCACTGCTGCCCGTGTACCCCTGGAACCTATTTTAAAGTGCCTACAGCCAGCCCATTTTATTATGTTAGGCCTTCGAAGCCTGTCTGCGGTCCCTCCTTCCACTAGGCCTCCACTGACCAGACCACTGCTGCCCGTGTACCCCTGGAACCTATTTTACAGTGCCTACAGCCAGCCCATTTTATCATGTTAGGCCTTCAAAGCCTGTCTGCGGTCCTTCCTTCCACTAGGCCTCCACTGACCAGACCACTGCTGCCCGTGTACCCCTGGAACCTATTTTAAAGTGCCTACAGCCAGCCCATTTTATTATGTTAGGCCTTCGAAGCCTGTCTGCGGTCCCTCCTTCCACTAGGCCTCCACTGACCAGACCACTGCTGCCCGTGTACCCCTGGAACCAATTATAAAGTGCCTACAGCCAGCCCATTTTATCATGTTAGGCCTTCGAAGCCTGTCTGCGGTCCTTCCTTCCACTAGGACTCCACTGACCAGACCACTGCTGCCCGTGTACCCCTGGAACCTATTTTAAAGTGCCTACAGCCAGCCCATTTTATTATGTTAGGCCTTCGAAGCCTGTCTGCGGTCCCTCCTTCCACTAGGCCTCCACTGGCCAGACCACTGCTGCCCGTGTACCCCTGGAACCAATTTTAAAGTGCCTACAGCCAGCCCATTTTATTGTGTTAGGCCTCCGAAGCCTGTCTGCGGTCCCTCCTTCCACTAGGCCTCCACTGACCAGATCACTGCTGCCCGTGTACCCCTGGAACCAATTATCAAGTTTATAAGCGTGTCCCGAGGAACACTCCGGTATAAAACATCAGAAAATATAAAAATAAGTATTTTGCTTATAATAAAGAAAATACTGGAGAGATATCAAATGCATACATTTTAACATTAAAAACAAAAACACATACAACCAAAAACTGGTACAGTACCAAAATTGGCCACCAGCTACAAAAACTTTATCCTGCAAGTAGTTAACTGAAAGGTTTTTTTCCATTGAAAACACAGATATGGCATCTACCGAGTGTTGTCCTGTCGCGTCTTCTTTATATTATTGCAAAGAAGCTGCAACTGAATAAAGCTGTGCTTCAACCTTCTGGCTTTCGGCCCATAGTATCAGATATTAAACTGCATTTGGCCTTCAACTTTGGTTACGGCCTACTAACGGTGTCTGCCCCTCCCTGGTGTTGTCCTCAACTGAATACAGCTGAGCTTCAACCTTCTGGCTCTCATTAAGTGCTGTGTTTTTAAAAATTGGTGGTTAGGGCCTACTAACGGTGTCTGCCCCTGCCTGGTGTTGTCCTCCACTGAATACAGCTGAGCTTCAACCTTCTGGCTCTCATTAAGTGCTGTGTTTTTAAAAAATGGTGGTTAGGGCCTACTAACGGTGTCTGCCCCTGCCTGGTGTTGTCCTCCACTGAATACAGCTGAGCTTCAACCTTCTGGCTCTCATTAAGTGCTGTGTTTTTAAAAATTGGTGGTTAGGGCCTACTAACGGTGTCTGCCCCTCCCTGGTGTTGCCCTCAACTGAATAAAGCTGTGCTTCAACCTTCTGGCTTTCGGCCTATAGTATCAGATATTAAACTGCATTTGGCCTTCAACTTTGGTTACGGCCTACTAACAGTGTCTGCCCCTCCCTGGTGTTGTCCTCAACTGAATACAGCTGAGCTTCAACCTTCTGGCTCTCATTAAGTGTTTTTTAAAAAACAAAATGGTGGTTAGGGCCTACTAACGGTGTCTGCCCCTCCCTGGTGTTGCCCTCAACTGAATACAGCTGAGCTTCAACCTTCTGGCTCTCATTAAGTGTTTTTTAAAAAACAAAATGGTGGTTAGGGCCTACTAACGGTGTCTGCCCCTCCCTGGTGTTGCCCTCAACTGAATACAGCTGAGCTTCAACCTTCTGGCTCTCATTAAGTGCTGTGTTTTTAAAAATTGGTGGTTAGGGCCTACTAACGGTGTCTGCCCCTCCCTGGTGTTGCCCTCAACTGAATAAAGCTGAGCTTCAACCTTCTGGCTCTCATTAAGTGCTGTGTTTTTAAAAATTGGTGGTTAGGGCCTACTAACGGTGTCTGCCCCTCCCTGGTGTTGCCCTCAACTGAATAAAGCTGTGCTTCAACCTTCTGGCTTTCGGCCTATAGTATCAGATATTAACCTGCATTTGGCCTTCAACTTTGGTTACGGCCTACTAACGGTGTCTGCCCCTCCCTGGTGTTGTCCTCAACTGAATACAGCTGAGCTTCAACCTTCTGGCTCTCATTAAGTGTTTTTTAAAAAACAAAATGGTGGTTAGGGCCTACTAACGGTGTCTGCCCCTCCCTGGTGTTGTCCTCAACTGAATACAGCTGAGCTTCAACCTTCTTGCTCTCATTAAGTGCTGTGTTTTTAAAAATTGGTGGTTAGGGCCTACTAACAGTGTCTGCCCCTGCCTGGTGTTGTCCTCCACTGAATACAGCTGAGCTTCAACCTTCTGGCTCTCATTAAGTGCTGTGTTTTTAAAAATTGGTGGTTAGGGCCTACTAACGGTGTCTGCCCCTGCCTGGTGTTGTCCTCCACTGAACAAAGCTGAGTTTCCACCTTCTGGCTCTTTTTTTTTTTTTTTTTAAATTGCTGGATGGGGCCTAATAGCTCTGTTTGCTCCTCCCTGGTGTTTGTCCTCAACTAAAAAAAGCTGAGCTTCAACCTTATGGCTTTCGGCCTATAGTATCAGATATTAAACTGCATTTGGCCTATTAGTGTGTTTGGGCCCTTAAAACAGTGTCTGCTGCTCCTGGGTTTGCTACTCCACTCAACAAAGCAATGCCGCCTGTTTAGTCCTGTTACCAATTTTGAACTGCATTTAGCCTACTTTATTCTTTGGCCCTATATCTGTTTCCTCCTCATCCTGCCCACTGCCCAGCCACTGCTACATGAGTCTGCTGGTACATTGACCTAGACCACTACATTCCCCTTGCACTCTACACAGCCAGAATCTGACCCTGCTGAAAGTCAGGTTCCCCTTCCCGCATGTTATACCACCTTACACAGGGACAAAGAGGAAGGTGCAGATGAAAGTACAGGTTCCTTCATCAGGTGGGGGGGGCATACTCGTTGGCGACGTCACTGGCACAGGGCCCCTCAGAGTACGCAAAAGTGTCGCTGCTGGTGGGAGGCGCCCCCGCCGTGCAAACACACCGCTGTACTTTGAGGGGCCCTGTGCCAGTGCCAATGCCAACGAGTGGGCCCCCCTGCTTGCTTAGGATCACAGCACTTGCAAACTTGACATACTTACCTCTCACTGCTCCACCGCCGTGACGTAGTCCATGTTTCCTGTGCCCACTAAAACCTTGAACCAGCCCTACCCCCCACAACTTTTGCCAAATCACCCCCAATTTCCAGTGCCCAACTATTATTATAAAGTTAATTTAGATTGACAAGCTTCAGAAAACAAGAATGGATGTTTTTGGCATTAAAATGGGCACTGTAGGTGTTTTCCTGGCCTCCACTCACTGCCGGCTATGCTTCCCCATTGACTTGCATTGGGTTTTGTGTTTCGGTCGATCCCCGACTTTTAGCGATAATCGGCCGACTTCACTCGACTCGACTCTGGACTAAGTCGGGTTTCACAAAACCCGACTCGATCTTAAAAAAATGAAAGTCGCTCAACCCTAGTCTCCGGTGTTGGATGTTTTGATCTCCCCGAGGTCATTCTCCCTTATGTTTATATTCGGATCCTTCATACGGAACCTGAAAACCCACCTCTTCAGAGAAACCTACAGCCTGCACTGATCCTGCTGCCTCCTCACCACTACCGGAGACACTGCCTCACCAACACCGGAGCTGCAGCAACCCTCAACCAATTGTCGCCTTCCCCACCGTCCTGTAGAATGTAAGCCCGCAAGGGCAGGGTCCTCTGTCATGGTTCTCAATGGCAAGAGAACATAGTAAAGCATACAAAAAGGACTAGCTCTTGGAAGATGGGAACTCGAGCTGACTGTGAGCTAAACCTACCGCACAACTAACAGTGGCCGGGTAGCGTGCCTACGTTTTATCCCTAGACGCCCAGCGCCAGCCGGAGAACTGACTGACCCTAGCAGAGGAAAATACAGACCTGGCTTACCTCTAGAGAAATTTTCCCCAAAAGGCAGACAGTAGCCCCCACATATATTGTCGGTGATTTCAGAGGAAATTGACATACGAAGTATGAAGATAGGTTTAGCAAATTGAGGTCCGCTTACTAGATAGTAGGAAGACAGAAAAGGGAACTTCACAGTCAGCTGAAAACCCTTTCAAAACACCATCCTGAAATTACTTTAAGACTCTAATATCAACTCATGACACCAGAGTGGCAATTTCAGCTCACAAGAGCTTCCAGCCTCAGAAATAATCAATCACAGAGAACTGGAACAAAAATGCAAAACAAACTTAGGACTACAAGTCCAACTTAGCTGATAGTAGTCTAGGAGCAGGAACATGCAACAGAAAGGCTTCTGGTAACATTGTTGGCCGGCATAGAAATGACTGAGGAGCAAGGTTAAATAGAAAACTCCCACATCCTGATGGAAACAGGTGAACAGAGGAGATGAAGCACACAAGTGCAGTACCACCAGAAACCACCGGGGGAGCCCAGAAACCAAATTCACAACAGTCCTCGCCCCTCTGTATCAGTCTGTCACCGTTAGTTTGTTTACTGTGATATCTGTAATTTGTATGTAACCCCTTCTCATGTACAGCACCATGGATTCAATGGTGCTATATAAATAAATAATAATAATACACTGTGTCCTGCGAAAAAAAACACTAGCAAGGCAGGCATTTTCCCTCTTAAAAGGAATAGTTTTGGAACCCTTAAACCCCTGGGGATTTTTTGTTTTAATAGTTTGATTTTTTTTTCTTTCTGCTGTTCCAAGAGCCATATTTTTTTTATTTTTCAATCAACTTAGTATATGCATATGACACTAGTATATGCATATGAATGACACTTCATAATTTTCTCAGTGACCTATGAAATATTCTACATCATAGGAGATCATTAAGGAGTAACAGGCTATTGGTTACTTTTGGTTACTCATAGCATTATATGTTGAGGTCACTTGGACATTGCTAAGGCTTTGATTATGTTAAAAAGCTCAAAGGGCTTCAATAAAGTCCAAGGAGATCCCAGACTGTGACACACATCTTTGTGAGGCAATTGAAGACTTTTCAGTATTGCAATTAGTTGCTAATATACTGGATTAAGCTGGCAAATTAGAATTTCAAAAGATTCGCTCATCTCTAGTAAGTAGCAAACAGCAACTTCTTAATAAAGAAAATGTCAATTTATATTGTTCTTCTAACTGCAAAAGTAATCATCCTACTTCTGCAGGCAACTAAAAATGTTGCACTGCACTAAGGCACTATACACATATAAGAGGTAGGGACTGTGACAAAGTCACAGTCAAAGTACTGCGTGAGGAGATATGTTTCACAGAGGCTATTAGCTTCAGTGATTTGAAACCTGGAAGTTTGCTTCAGCACATTAAGTGCTTAGAGGAAATAATTGGCCAATTTAAGGGCTAGTTTTTTAAGTGAGCAGCTGAAAAGCGGGTGGGAGGCTGTTGACCACATCTCCTCCTCAGGTTGGGGTCTAGGATTGAAATAGTCAACATTCTGAGTCATTCAGTGTTCAGTAGGCCTGGAGAGAGGAACTCCAGCAATATGTGTTCTGATTAGGAAAGCTGAACCGGTGTGTTTACTTTTCTGAGCGGGCAAATCCCTGCATCAACTCGGACAACTCGGACTGCATTTGGCTTATGCAACACCCTTAATAAACCAATGAGAGACTTTAAAGAGACAGCGTTCTTGTGGCTACTTATGTGCACAGTTGAGTGAGTTGGTGTTACAAAAGTGGACAATTTCCCCTGGAAGCATGTGTGACAGCTCTGGACAAACTGTTTCAATATTATATAGTGCTCTACTAGACCTGGTTTTAGTTAAATATCTGATTCGCTCCAAAGAAAAATGGGAGGGCAGAATGGGCCCTATAGTAGGTAATTGGCAAGAAATTTTGGAGAGAATCTCACAACTGTCCCTAAATGAATCTCACAGATTGTCTCATGTGTATGTGGTGCACCAGGCATATAGAACTCAATTCCTATGTGATATGGGACTTAGACCAAATCCTTTATGTGCACGATGTAAGGTGTATACAGCTAACTGCCTGCATATGATGCGGTATTGAGACAATTTGGAATCCCTTGGAAAGGTGTACTAGAAATTATTAATAGGATTTATTAAGTTAATATTGATCCTACACGTTTTGTGTGTGTATTGGGGTATACTGATGATTTACAAATTGATGACCATGGCAAGACATTGGTGTCCAGTAAGCTGTTTATGACCAGGAAATTATTAGCCTTATACTGGATATCAGACCAGGCACCCACAATCCCAGAATTCATAAATAAAAATGATTGGTTAGTTAACTTGGAAAGAGATATTTATTTGAAGAGAAACACCATTACTAAGTTTGTGAAGCTATGGGCCAGGTGGAATGATGGGCCAGGGCACAAAAATCATCCACAACATCCAGACACAAGGGCTTGTGTCATTGGCTGCTGAAGTCACATGTCCCTCTACATATAAAAAGTGGACACATGGCTTCTTTACCAGTTTGTAAGTGTAACAGCGAAGGGAAGCTGCTGCAAGTAGTCAGATAGTTAGCTAGGCCCTTTATTCTAAGCTAGTTCAGTTACGCAGGATCCTATGATAAATTGACCTTCCAGAATATAAATCTGCAGTGCAAATTATGTGGTGCAGCCACAAGTTGCCACTTCAGCATACAAATCCATAGTGCTGCTGGTTCTGTGCTACAGCGACCAGTCGCCACTTCAGTATGTAAATCCTTTGTGCGAATTGTGTGGTCCAGCCACCAGTCCACATTGCAGCATATCAATCCTTTGTGCTAATTGTGTGGTCCAGCCACCAGTCCACATTTCAGCATCTAAATCCTTTATGCTGATTGTGTGGTCCAGCCACCACTCCACATTGCAGCATATCAATCCTTTGTGCTAATTGTGTGGTCCAGCCACCAGTCCACATTTCAGCATATAAATCCTTTGTGCTAATTGTGTGGTCCAGCTACCAGTCCACATTTCAGCATATAAATCCCTTTTGCTAACTGTGTGGTTCAGCCACCACTCCACATTGCAGCATATCAATCCTATGTGCTAATTGTGTGGTCCAGCCACGAGTCCACATTTGAGCATATCAATCCTTTGTGCTAATTGTGTGGTCCAGCCACAAGTCCACATTTCATGATATAAATCCTTTTGTTCTAATTGAGTGGTCCAGCCACCAGTCCACATTTCATCATATAAATCCTTTGTGCTAATTGTGTGGTTTAGCTACCAGTCCACATTTTAGCATATAAATCCTTTGTGCTAATTGTGTGGTCCAGCCACCAGTCCACATTTCAGCATCTAAATCCTTTAAGTTAATTGTGTGGTTCAGCTACCAGTTCACATTTCAGCATATAAATCCTTTTGTTTTAATTGGGTGGTCCAGTCACCAGTCCACATTTCATCATATAAAAACTTTGTGTGAATTGTGTGGTTCAGCCACCAGTCCACCTTTCAGCATATCAATCTTATGTTCTAATTGTGTGGTCCAGCTAACAGTCCACATTTCAGAATCTAAATCCCTTAAGATAATTGTGTGGTTCAGCTACCAGTCCACATTTCAGCATAAAAATCCTTTTGTTCTAATTGGGTGGTCCAGCCATCCATCAGTCCACCTTTCAGCATATCAATCCTTTGTGCTAATTGTGTGGTCCCGCTAGCAGTCCACATTTCGTCATATAAATCCTTTGTGCTAATTGTGTGGTCCCACCAGCAGTACACTAGTCAGAATATAAATCATTTGTGCCAATTGTGTGTGATCCAGCCACAAGTCCATATTTCAGCATATCGATTCTTTGTGCTAATTGTGTGGTCCAGCCAGCAGTCCACATTTCAGCACATAAATCCTTTATGCTAATTGTGTGGTCCACCCAGCAGTCCACATTTCAGCATATAAATCCCATGTGCTAATTGTGTTGTCCAGCCACCAGTCCATATTTCAGCATCTAAATCCCTTATGCTAATTGTGTGGTCCATCCACCAGTGCACATTTCATCTTATAAATCCTTTGTGCTAATTTTGTGGTCCAGCCATCAGTCCACATTTCATCATGTAAATCCTTTTTGCTAATTGTGTGGTCCCGCCAGCAGTCCACATTTCAGCATCTAAATCCCTTATGCTCATTGTGTGGTGCAGCCACCAGTCCACATTTCAGCATATAAATCCTTTGTGCTAATTGTGTGGTCCAGCCAACAGTCTACACTTTAGCATCTAAATAATTTGTGCTAATTGTGTGGTGCAGCCACCAGTCCACATTTCAGCATATCAATTCTTTGTGATAATTTTGTGGTCCAGCCACCAGTCCACATTTCAACATATAAATCTTTTGTGCTAATTCTGTGGTCCAGTTACACTATCTGATTGTTAATTAAGACACATGTGACTGATAGTTATGGGCCTAGGGTTGTGACACAGCTGGTTAAAATAGGGGAAGGGTATATCCAACATGAGTGGGAAAAAGTGAGGTCATGGTGGAAGGGGGAATAGGCGTGGTGTTTGAGGTGTATGTGGGATAGGTGATAATGTTACTGAAAGCTCTACTGAACAAACACTGGCTTGTTCTATCCAAAGGAAACTGACAACTTCCGTTGGATGGGCTACTCAACTCTCTTTCTTTGGCAGCTGCACAACGGTATGCCTTGTCGATAATTTTTGGAAAAGTGGAGACTCTAAGTTGGGTCTCCATCTGGTGGGTTTCCTGTAAAGGAAGGGGTCTCAGAGCACCTATATCTGTCACTCATCCAACGCTTACTGATCAATTTACAAGCTAGAAATGCTGGGTCAGGCCCTGTCCCATTCATCCATGCTGCACCATTATAAAATTTCTACTGTGGGTCAATTGATACCACTTTTCCTAGTGCCTGCTCCTAATTTTTATAAATGTTTTGACTCCAAGTTGGGTCTCCTTTATGAATTTTGCCTGAATTTGGCACAGCTCCCAGCACAGCAGCCTGACACCAGTCCCTCACCCACCTCTTAATTTCAAAGCTGTAAATACTGGTCCAGACCCTGTCTCATGCATGGCCAAGCCTGACTGCTAACGATAGTAGTCTATAAAGCTTATATTTGTGCCACCTGAGTGTGGCTGAAAATAAAATCAGTTTGAGCTGTTGCATGATGTATGAGGGCTCCCAGCACAGCAGGTCTACAACGGTCCCTCACCCACCTCTTAATTTCAAAGCTGCAAATGCTGACCCACACCCTGTCTGATACATGGCCCATGCCTGACTGCTGCACCATTATAAAATGTCTACTGTGGGTCAATTCATGCCACTTTTCCTTGTGTCTGCCCCTAATTTTTGGAAATGTTTGGACTCCAAGTTGGGTCTCCTTCATGTGTGTTGCCTGAATTTGGAACGGCTCTTAGAGCACCAGACCTACACCTGTCACTCATCCACCTGTTATTGATCAATGTTTAAACTGGAAATGCTGGTCCAAGCCCTGTTCCAGGCCATGTCCCATGCATCAATGCTGCACAATTATACTATTTGTACTCTGTGTCAATTGATGCCACTTTTCCTGGTGTCTGCACCTAATGTGAGCTGTTTTGGCAGCTTTTAGGTCCTCCTGAAGGTGTTGTATATGCATTTGGTTTTGCTACCCATTGAATTCAGTGGGGTTCGGATAAGTTCAGGGAACTTTTAGGTGAATATTGGAAAGTTCGCCAAGCCGAACCGAACCTCAAGGCTCGCTGATCTCTAGACTAGTAGTTCATCTTTGTATGTGCCAGCAGGCCTCAATATATGGGGATAGAGCAGAACCCAGGCCTGTTTTGCACCTGCCCGTGGAAAGATATATAGACTAAATGCCCAGCCCAAATAGGGGGAGCCACAGTCCCAATGTACAAAGTACACAAAACTAAAGCAAAACCAAACAAATGAGCTGCAACATATGTTGGCATATGTGCATTGTGCAGGCGCACATACACACTGTGCCCATTACCAAATGTAACCTTTGATAAAAACAAAATGACCAAATACCCTGCAGTAAGCAAATAAGTAAATACAAATAGTATATGTAAATAACGTAGGGTACTTAGTTGACATTATTTTGATAAAGAAAGCATAAAAACCATCTCACCGTGACAAGGTGTACCCAAATAGGATAATCTTATCTCTAATATTAAAATTCTCTATATGAAAGCATACCTCAATAGACTGGGGCAAAGCAGAACCCAAACCTGACTGTAGATTATATCTTCGAAAAAATCTCCATGGACAGGAGTCTTCTTCTATTATGTGAAATTATCAGTTCCATTTTGTCAGATATATTTCTTCTTACATGAAGAATATTTGATGGTGTAATGAGAGAGAAAATTGCTTCACACTTGATAATGCTTGATAAGAATTTACAGTATTAACAGTTCATTAAATTCTTTGTTTATATATCTAGTAAAATGTAACTGTAATATATTCATATTGTTGCTCTTGTCAATCACATTTTAATATACTGTACACATTTTGCAAATATTCCTATTGTTCCATTTTTTGGGCTAAGTATGCCAAAGTGGCAAGTGCCAAAGCAGTGGACTTATCCACACAGCCTAATGCAACTCAGTATTTGCTATGATGCAGAAAACAGAGCAGCAATGCTTACCATATTGTGGACAGAACTGCTCCATACTGGGCTGTGTATCTTGGTGTTCATCGAGAAAGCTGAAAAGCATATTTTTTAGGCTAAGTTCACATTAGCGTATCTGTGCACAGCGTATCATCTGCATGCGCAAACGCATGCCAACAGGCATGCACACGCATGCTTACACTGCATTTTTACTCCGCATAATCTTACGCATGATGCAAAAAAGCACTGCGTTTGGCATGCGTTTGCATGGTTTATGCCCATGGTGGAGGTGGTGAAATCATTTCCTGGACATGCACAGACTGAAGTACGCATGCATAGCGAACGCATATGTACGCATGTACTAGCGTTCCAATGCCTTCCCATAGACAGCAGTAATGCGTTGTTTTGACGCTTTCATCCCCATGCACAAACCTGCGCATATTTGACGCCTCAAAAAATGCAACATGTTGCATTTGCCGCACACCGTGAAATGACGCATGCATATGCAAACGAATGCGAACTGATGCAAACGCATGTCCCTGCTTACAGTGTTAAATATATGTACGCAAGACGCATGCTGATAGGTACGCAGGTATACGCTGCACACACCTGCGCTAATGTGAACCCTTAGAAAGCAAACAGTTCATTAAAAATTATGCAGTATGCATGTGCCCAAGAGACTTTTATGAACTACATGGTTGGTATTACAATACATCTTAATTTAATAAAGCGAGCTTAAACCACAATAATAGACACAACTTATGAACATCACCGTTTTTCTAAAACTAAATAATAAATTCCACTTCAATTAATTTGAAACTTTAAATAAGGGAACTGCATGATCAGTAATTCCCTGATATATAATACTGTTCAAAACTTTAAGGCAGATCTGGAAAATATGCTGCAAAGTTAGAATGCTTTAAAAACTAGAAAAATATTAAAATTTGGGAGTCTTCAGTGGTTGATTTTAATGGCTGAGTGAAAAGATGGTAATAAATAGTAAGCTTTCGAGACTACTTAGGTCTCTTCACCAGGCATAGTACAGCACAAAGTTACATATTTATTTATACACAACAGGACATAGGAATTCTGCAGCAAATAAGACAAGTGACGTGAAATAGAACTAGCAATATAGAAGGAGAGAAACAGTTGTGGCCAGTGGCGTACCGCCAATTGTGGCAGACACGCGACCTCTATGGGGAACTTGAGTCAATAACCCAAAGAATGTGGAGTTCAAAATCCAAATTGATTAGAAATGTATACATTTATTACACATACAATAGTATACAAAGACTAAAGACAGAATCAAATATCACAAGTTTCTATAACATATTCAGCAAGGGATGCTAGGATAGCACAGACAAAACAGTGCGGCCACCTAGAAGATACCACATATATACATCAATAAAGTGCACAGTGCATATAAGGTGGAAGGGAAAGAACACCAGGACAGGGAGATAAGTATCACTAATATATAGATCCTCCAAAGAAAAGCAGATAGCACTCACCGGTCTTTTTTAGAAATTCCACTCTTTATTTGAAGTAAAAAAAGCATGTTGGCCGGGGGAGTGAGGATGGGAGTGGGCAGAAGCTGGACGACGGCCGTTTCACGCCTGCTAGCGCTTCCACGGGTCAATGAATTAAAGAGCGGAATTTCTACAAAAGACCGGTGAGTGCTATCTGCTTTTCTTTGGAGGATTTATGACACTGTGTTTTCCTGGACTAGCACCCAGGGTCATAAGACTAAGCCTGAAGTATGGTATGACATTGACAGCATAGGAATCAGCAGCACTGGCGGTGCCGTCCGTCTTTTTGCCTTATAGCTCAGTGGTCACTAATATATAGGTCCCATTAAGAGACAGGAATCAAGTGTTCCGTCATTATGAAATGTTCCCCATCGCTGAGTTCCTTACCCATTCTGTAGTATCAAGGGGTCCACACCATATTTTGGTATGGTCCTTTCTGCTATTAGCTCCTCCACCTAGTGTTGAGCATGTGGGAGAGATCTATTTATATGGTTTCCAGTTTGGGCTGTGTCTATTATGGGGAACACGAGTCAGGGGGGCCAGGTGCCAACACCTGCACCGGGCACCACCCCTCCTGGCATCACATGTTCAACTGTATCGGCATCCTGAATGCCAACACTGTTCAGAGGAATGATGAAAGAGGGCTCCCTCATCCATCATTCTTCCTGTGCACCTGAGATGTGACGTCTCGGTTCAGCGGGTGCGATGACATTATACAATATGGAAGACTGTGTAGGGTGCATTATACTATATGGAGGACTATGGAGTGCATTATACTATATGGAGCACTATGGGGGTGCATTATACTAAATGGATCACCATGGGGACTGCATTAAACTATACGGATGATTATGTGGAGTGTATTATTCTATATGAAGGACCAGGGAGGTGCATTATACTATATGGAGGACTATGGGGAATGCATTAAACTATATTAAATATTATGTGGAGTGCATTATACTATATGGAGGACTATGGATAGTGTATTATGCTATATAGAAGGCAATGTGAGGCCCTTCATACTATATGGAGGACAATGAGGGTACATTATACTGTATGGAGGACTATTTTGGGTGCATTATGCTATATGGAAGGCAATGTGGGGCCCATTATAATGTATGGAGGGTTATGTTGGGCCCATTATACTATATGGGCTATGTGGGACAATGATATTATTTGGAGGCTATGTGGGAGTCTTTATACTTTATGGAGGGCTATGGGGGAGTGCATTATACTATACAGAGGACTATGGGGTGCATTATACTATATGGAGGACTATGGTGATTGCATTTTACTATATGGAGGACTATGTGAAGTGCTTTATACTATATGGATGACTATGTGGAGTGTATTATACTATATGAAGGACTATGGAGAGTGCACTCTACTATATGGATGATTATGGGGAGTGCATTATACTATATTGAGGACTATGGAGAGTGCATTATCTATATATATAATTGTCTAAGGGTTTTTCTGTCTGTCTGTCTGTCTGTCCTGGAAATCCCGCATCTCTGATTGGTCGAGGCCATCGACGTAGATGTCATAATGGTTGCCATGGTGATCATAAAGGTTGCCTCGACCAATCAGCGATGGGCACAGTCTGCCGCGAATTCTGGAATCATCATTGTCCAGGGACATGCATATTCTAGAATACCCGATGCGTTAGAATCGGGCAGCAATCTAGTAATATATAGTAGGCAATGTGGGGACCATCATACAGTATGGAGGACTATGAGGATGCATTAAACTGTATGGAAGACTATGTGGGGTGCCTTGTACTATACGGAGGACTATGCAGTGTGCATTATACTGTATGGATGAATATGTGAGGTTAATTATATTATATTGGAAGCAATGTAGGGAACATTATGCTGTACGGAGGGATATGTGGGGACCATTATACTATTTGGAGGATGTGTGGGGCTATTATTATATTTGAATGGCTATGTGGGAGTCTTTTTACTTTATGGAGGGCTGTGGGGGTGCCATTATACTATATACAAGCAATTATACAGTGTGAAGGTTTCTGTGAGGTACATCATACTGTGTGGAAGGCTGTGTGGGGGCCATTATACTGTTTGAAGGGCTAGTGGGAGCCATTAAACAGTGTGGAAAGGAGTGGGGGCCATGATACTGCAGGGAGGCCAATTATATTTCTCGGTGGGCTGTATGGGGTAAGAGTTTTGGGCTCATACTGTGTTGGGGTCGACGTACTTTGCTAGAATGGTTGAGAATGATACAGTATGGTCACGATACTGTGCTTGTGGAGGGTAATGTGGAGGAATTCTCTGTGGGGATAACATACACTGTTGGTCACCTTTCTTCGCATCGTACTTTATGGATGTAATGAAAGAGGAATCTTGGGGCATCAATAGGAGGAAAATTACTTTGTAAGGGCTGCAAAGTGGTGAGATATGCTCTTAAGTGACCCTGTTGAATATATATTTTTTTTTTTGGGGGGGGGCAACTAGAACTTCTTCTATGGGGTCCATGATTATTATTAATGCCATGGTAGTGGCAGAAAATATTGGAGTAGTTCATAGATAAGGAGTGTGAAAGTATTATTGTCCCTTGATTGAGGTCTGGTCCAGGGTTGTGATGCCCCTGAATGGTCTGAGGAGCCTTAAAAACTAGAAGTCTTAATAGTTTATCTAGCAATTAACCTGTGAAAAGTTAATGAACAAAAGATAAATCTAAATCAAATCAATATTTGCCTTCAAAACAGCATCAAAGCATCAATTCTACTTGGTACGCTTACACACAGTGTTTGGGCTAGCGGAACGCACTGAGTAAATATATATGTTAAATTGGTGCGTTCGCAACCCGGGGTCCACCGTGCAGGAGAGAAACCTGCTGCTAGCAAATGGTGGCGCTATATGGCAGTATAAGCAAACTCTGTTACTTCACAGAATCGCAAAGATATGAAAACGCTGTGCCCTGTTAAGCTCACAGAGGATCACAGCTACCTAACTGAGCAAAAGCAAAGAGTGGTCATGCAGTCAGCCTAGCATACGAACAACTCCTCTCAGGTGGAGCCGGAATTCTAATGGCTAAAAGCCAGCCCTGAATCCATACACACAAAACTCCTCACCGGAGGTGCCGATATTCTAGGGGCTTATTTCAGCCAACACTGACCACATGCATACATGACCACAAGATTGCAAAGCTCATAACATGGGTTGATACTAGCGCATGGCCGTGCGGCCATGTGAACCTTTTATAGCTGCAGCAGACAAGGACCTTCCTAGTGGTCCAATAGGAGCTGCTACAGGACCTGAGCGTGTGACCCCCGACCTCCAATGAGAGGTCCTCCCGTGGACATGCTCAGTGTGTGCAAAGCAGGACTTAGTCCCAGAAAAGCCTGCTCGCCGCTGACCAGTGCTGGCTACAAAAGCAGAGCCTGGAAAGGCAGCAGTAACCCTTTGCACAGTATCAGGCTGAGCGAGACACCGGGACCGACGTCTCCGCTGAGCAGGCTCCACTGCGACTGATGCAGAATGGGCTCGAGATTCCCCCCGTGCAGCGGCGGGAACTCGACAGACACCCAACACACAGTTTAAGGAATTTGACAGAGAGGGTGTTTCAAGAATTTTGGAGAAATAACCAAAGATCTACTGTGGATATAAGCTTGTGCAAATCCTGTCTATTTATGAATCACTGAAAGAATCAATGATGTTGAGATCAGGACTCTGTTGGGTCATACCATGACTTCAGGCCAGGATTTCTTGGTTTTCTTTACACTGAAGATAGTTCATAATGACATTTGCCGTATGTTTTGGGTCATTGTTCTGCTGCAGAATAAATTTTGAGTCAATCAGACGCCCCCCTTGTTATTGCATGATTGCTAAGTATCTGCCTGAATTTCTCAGAATGGAAGGCACCATTAATCCTGACCAAATTCCCATCTCCATTTGCTGAAACGCAGAAACAAACTTGCAAGGAATCTCCTCCGTGCTCAACTGTTGCCTGCAGGCAATCATTACTGTACCACTCTCCAGCTCTTCAGTAAACAAACTGCCTTTTGCTACAGCCAAATATTACATTTTTCTGCACTCCAATTCCTATGTTTTCATGCTTAGTTGATTCACTTGGCCTTATTTCTGTTTTGAAGGTATGATATTTGGTCACAGTTCTCCCATGAAGTCCACTTCTGGCCAGATTTGTAAATGGTTGCAGCTTGGTACCACTAATTGCTGCCAGTTATGAGCTGATGACACTGCTACACATCTTCTGATTTTGAAGGAATGTGTCTTTCATCTGCTGTTTCTTTGACTGACCACAATATCTAAGATTCTCAACATTGGCCATTTCTTGGCATCAGCAATGCTGAGAAAAACAGTCAGACACTTATCCATCATGCTATGCCAACAAATAGGTGTTTGATTGGCTCCAAATTTATTCTGAAGCAGAATAATGACCATAAATATAAAGAAAATGTAACCAAGAACTTTCTTCAGCATAAAGAAGAAACAGGAGTCATCAAAGTAATGATATGGCCATCATAGGAGTACTAATCTCAATATTATTGATTTTGTCTGGGATTACATTAAGTAACAAAATTATTTTCACAAGCCTACATCCACAGAAGATCTATAGTTAGTTCTCCAAGATGTTTGGAACAATCTCCCTGCTGAGTTCCTTCAAAACCTATGCCAAGTGTACCTAGAAGAATTAATGTTTTGATGCTCTTTTGAAGGCAAAGGGTGGTCACACCAGATATTGATTTGTTTTAGATTTCTCTCTTGTTCGTTCACTTTGAATATTGTTAATTGATATGCAAAAACTATTAGCACTTCCATTTTTGAAAGCATTCTTTCTTTCCAATATTTTTTTTCTCACCTGCCAAAATATTTTGCACAGTACATCTATTAATGGAAATACTTTTTGATATGACCATAAGTGATTGTACCCATCGAGTACAGTAGCTGTTAAGAACATAACAGCAAACACAGATGCCATGTACGGTTTTCTCAGAATGGATTACACATAGGTGCCATTTCAATGCACTATGGATTTTATAAACCTTCACTGACTATATTTATATTCAGCTGATGTCACTAGGAAAATTTGAATTTGCAATGACTGTCCATAAAAGGAGCACTTATGGCATATTAGGCCATATATTCAGGAATTAGTTATACACCAATAACAAATATGCTTTAACTCCTTAAACCCTTAACGACCGCCGATACGCCTTTTAACAGCGGCAGTTAAGGGTACTTAAACCACAGCGCCGTTAATTAACGGCGATGTGGAAAAAGTGTATAGCGCCCCCCAGACACAGATTTTCTCTGGGGTCTTGGTTGCCGAGGGTAGCCGAGACCCCAGAGAACATGATTTGTGGGGTTTTTACCCACCCCCGGGTTGCGATCGCGGGAAAATAACAGTTTACCGGCGGCCGCAAAAAAAAACACGCAATTTTTCATTTAATTTCTCTGTCCTTTGATGTGATAGCACATCAGAGGACAGAGAAATGGAGTCCCGGATAGCCCCCCAATACTCACCCGTCTCCCCAATGCTCCTCGAGGCTCCCGATGGGCGCCACCATCTTTTTCCAAGGAAAAACCTGGCTGATCTTTGGGGTCTCGGCTGCCTGTTTTGCGATCGCCGGTAATTAACCGTTTACCGCCAAATGCAAAAAAAGCGGCGTGTCATTCTCTGTCCTCTGATGTGATCGCACAACAGAGGACATAGAAATAGGGGGATTCGGGGACCCTATCATACTTACCGGTATCCCTGGGACCTCCTGCATCCCCTCCTGGCAGCCAGCTTCTTCCTCCGGGAAGAAAATGGCGGACGCATGCGCACTGCGCCTGCCATGATGTGCCTTCCTCTTGTTTTATTTTAGTACCTGTGAGATCCTATCACAGTGATCAAAATAAAAAAAATAGTAACTAACCACCCCCCTTTATCACCCCCTTAGTTAGGAAAAATGAGAAAATAAAAGAAGTATGTATTTCTATTTTCCAGTTAGGGATAGGGTTGGGGCTAAAGTTAGGGTTAGGGTTAGGGTTTGGGCTAAAGTTAGGGTTAGGGCTAGGGCTGGTGCTAAAGTTAGGGCTAGGGTTGGGGCTAAAGTTAGGGTTAGGGCTAGGGTTAGGGTTGGGGCTAAAATTAGGGTTAGGGCTAGGGTTAGGGTTGGTGCTAAAGTTACGGTTAGGGTTGGGGCTAAAATTAGGGTTAGGGCTAAAGTTAGGGTTAGGGTTGGTGCTAAAGTTAGGGTTAGGGCTAGGGTTGGGGCTAAAGTTAGGGTTGGGGCTAAAGTTAGGGTTAGGGTTGGGGCTAAAGTTATGGTCAGAGTTTGGATTAGGGTTAGGGCTGGTATTAGGGTTAAGGTTGGCGTTAGGGTTATGTTTGGGATTAGGGTTAGGTTTGGGATTAGGGTTAAGGTTAGGGTTGGGGTTAGGGTTAGGTTTGAGGTTAGGGTTGAGATTATGATTAGGGGTGTGTTGGGCTTAGGGATTTGATAAGGGTTAGGGTTGGGATTAGGGTTAGGGGTGTTTTGACATTAGGGTTGTGATTAGGGTTATGCCATAACCCTAATCACATCCCTAACTGTTATGACCCCAATGGCGAGGGTCTCAGAGGAACGTGGAAGTCTGCAGAATACAAAAATCCAGCTCATAGGGCAGTGGTAACTGGGTTGACCATATATCTACTCCTAACGCCAACACTAGAAGTAGCCGGGGATCATTCCTACGTTGATTCTAGATGACACGCGCCAGCCGGAGAATCTAGCTACCCCTAGTAGAGGAAAACAAAGACCTTTCTTGCCTCCAGAGAAGGGGACCCCAAAGCTGGATAGAAGCCCCCCACAAATAATGACGGTGAGGTAAGAGGAAATGACAAACACAGAAATGAACCAGGTTTAGCACAGAGAGGCCCGCTTACTGATAGCAGAATAAAGAAAGGTAACTTATATGGTCAACAAAAACCCTATCAAAATCCACACTGGAAATTCAAGAACCCCCGAACCGTCTAACGGTCCGGGGGGAGAACACCAGCCCCCTAGAGCTTCCAGCAAAGGTCAGGATATAGATTAGGAACAAGCTGGACAAAAATACAAAACCAAAACAAATAGCAAAAAGCAAAAGGCAGACTTAGCTGATATAACTGGAACCAGGATCTGTAGACAAGAGCACAGCAGACTAGCTCTGATAACTACGTTGCCAGGCATTGAACTGAAGGTCCAGGGAGCTTATATAGCAACACCCCTAACTAACGACCCAGGTGCGGATAAAAGGAATGACAGAAAAACCAGAGTCAAAAAACTAGTAACCACTAGAGGGAGCAAAAAGCAAATTCACAACAGTACCCCCCCCTTAGTGAGGGGTCACCGAACCCTCACCACGACCACCAGGGCGATCAGGATGAGCGGCATGAAAGGCACGAACTAAATCGGCCGCATGAACATCAGAGGCGACCACCCAGGAATTATCCTCCTGACCATAGCCCTTCCACTTGACCAGGTACTGAAGCCTCCGCCTGGAGAGGCGAGAATCCAAGATCTTCTCCACCACGTACTCCAACTCGCCCTCAACCAACACCGGAGCAGGAGGCTCAGCAGAAGGAACTACAGGCACAATGTACCGCCGCAACAAGGACCTATGAAATACATTGTGAATAGCAAACGACACAGGAAGATCCAGACAAAAAGATACAGGATTAAGGATTTCCAATATCTTGTAAGGCCCAATAAAACGAGGTTTAAATTTGGGAGAGGAGACCTTCATAGGAACAAAGCGGGAAGAAAGCCATACCAAATCCCCAACGCGTAGTCGGGGACCCACACCGCGGCGGCGGTTGGCAAAGCGCTGAGCCTTCTCCTGTGACAACTTCAAGTTGTCCACCACATGATTCCAGATCTGCTGCAACCTATCCACCACAGAATCCACCCCAGGACAGTCAGAAGGCTCCACATGACCCGAAGAAAAGCGAGGATGGAAACCAGAGTTGCAGAAAAAAGGCGAAACCAAGGTGGCGGAACTAGCCCGATTATTAAGGGCAAACTCAGCCAACGGCAAGAATGTCACCCAATCGTCCTGATCAGCAGAGACAAAACACCTCAAATAAGCCTCCAAAGTCTGATTGGTTCGCTCCGTCTGTCCATTAGTCTGAGGATGGAAAGCAGACGAAAACGACAAATCAATGCCCATCCTACTACAAAAGGATCGCCAGAACCTGGAAACGAACTGGGATCCTCTGTCTGACACAATATTCTCAGGGATGCCGTGCAAACGAACCACGTTCTGGAAAAACACAGGAACCAGATCGGAAGAGGAAGGCAGCTTAGGCAAAGGAACCAAATGGACCATCTTGGAGAAGCGATCACATATCACCCAGATAACGGACATGCCCTGAGATAGCGGAAGATCAGAAATGAAATCCATGGAGATATGTGTCCAAGGTCTCTTCGGGACAGGCAAGGGCAAGAGCAAACCGCTGGCACGAGAACAGCAAGGCTTAGCTCGAGCACAAGTCCCACAGGACTGCACAAATGACCGCACATCCCTTGACAAGGAAGGCCACCAAAAGGACCTGGCCACCAGATCTCTGGTGCCAAAAATTCCCGGGTGACCTGCCAACACCGAGGAATGAACCTCGGAAATAACTCTGCTGGTCCACTTATCCGGGACAAACAGTCTGTCAGGTGGACAAGACTCAGGCCTATCAGCCTGAAATCTCTGCAACACACGTCGCAGATCCGGAGAAATAGCTGACAAGATAACTCCATCTTTAAGAATACCAACAGGATCCGCGACTCCAGGAGCATCAGGCACAAAGCTCCTAGAAAGAGCATCGGCCTTCACATTCTTTGAACCTGGTAAATACGAGACAACAAAATCAAAGCGGGAGAAAAACAATGACCAGCGGGCCTGTCTCGGATTGAGGCGTTTAGCAGACTCGAGATACATCAGATTTTTGTGATCAGTCAAGACCACCACACGATGCTTAGCACCCTCGAGCCAATGACGCCACTCCTCAAATGCCCATTTCATGGCCAACAACTCCCGATTGCCCACATCATAATTTCGCTCGGCAGGCGAAAACTTCCTAGAGAAAAAGGCACAAGGTTTCATAACAGAGCAACCAGGGCCTCTCTGCGACAAAACGGCCCCTGCCCCAATCTCCGAAGCATCCACCTCAACCTGAAAGGGAAGTGAGACGTCAGGCTGGCACAAAACAGGCGCCGAAGTAAACCGGCGTTTCAACTCCTGGAAAGCCTCCACGGCAGCAGGAGCCCAGTTAGCTACATCGGAGCCCTTCTTGGTCATATCCGTCAAAGGTTTCACAATGCTAGAAAAATTAGCGATAAAACGACGGTAGAAGTTAGCGAAGCCCAAGAACTTCTGAAGACTCTTAACTGACGAGGGCTGAGTCCAATCAAGAATAGCTCGGACCTTGACTGGGTCCATCTCCACAGCAGAAGGGGAAAAAATGAACCCCAAAAAGGGAACCTTCTGTACACCAAAGAGACACTTTGAGCCCTTGACAAACAAAGAATTTTCACGCAAAATTTTAAAGACCAACCTGACCTGCTCCACATGCGAATCCCAATTATCAGAAAAAAACAAAATATCATCCAGATAAACAATCAAACATTTATCCAGATACTTCCGGAAAATGTCATGCATAAAGGACTGAAAAACTGAAGGCGCATTGGAGAGCCCAAAAGGCATCACCAAGTACTCAAAATGACCTTCGGGCGTATTGAATGCGGTTTTCCATTCATCACCTTGCTTAATGCGCACAAGGTTGTACGCACCACGAAGGTCTATCTTGGTGAACCACTTGGCACCCTTAATCCGGGCAAACAAGTCAGACAACAGCGGTAAAGGATACTGAAATTTGACAGTGATCTTATTTAAAAGCCGATAATCAATACAAGGTCTCAAAGATCCGTCCTTTTTTGCCACAAAAAAGAATCCCGCACCAAGAGGGGAAGAAGACGGACGAATATGTCCTTTCTCCAGAGACTCCTTGATATATGAACGCATAGCGGTATGTTCAGGTACCGACAGATTAAACAGTCTTCCCTTAGGAAATTTACTGCCTGGGATCAAATCTATAGCACAGTCACAGTCCCTATGAGGAGGCAGTGCACTGGACTCAGACTCACTGAAGACATCCTGATAATCAGACAAATACTCCGGAACTTCCGAAGGCGTAGAAGAAGCAATAGACACAGGCAGGGAATCCCCATGAATACCACGACAGCCCCAACTTGAGACTGACATAGCTTTCCAGTCCAGGACTGGATTATGGGTCTGTAACCATGGCAGCCCTAAAACAACCAAATCATGCATTTTATGTAAAACCAGGAAACGTATCACCTCGCGGTGTTCAGGAGTCATGCACATGGTAACCTGTGTCCAATACTGCGGTTTATTTGCTGCCAATGGTGTAGCATCAATACCCCTAAGAGGAATAGGATTTTCTAATGGTTCAAGAGTAAAACCACAGCGCTTAGCAAATGAGAGATCCATGAGACTCAGGGCAGCACCTGAATCTACAAACGCCATGACAGGATAAGATGACAGTGAGCAAATCAAAGTTACAGACAGAATAAATTTAGGTTGCAAATTACCAACGGTGACAGGACTAACAACCTTAGCTATACGTTTAGAGCATGCTGAGATAACATGTGTAGAATCACCACAGTAGTAACACAAGCCATTCCGGCGTCTATGAATTTTCCGCTCATTTCTAGTCAGGATTCTATCACATTGCATTAAATCAGGTGTCTGTTCAGACAACACCATGAGGGAATTAGCGGTTTTTCTATCACATTGCACCGAATTAGGTGTCTGTTCAGACAACACCATGAGGGAATTTGCGGTTTTGCGCTCCCGCAACCGCCGGTCAATTTGAATAGCCAGTGCCATAGTATCATTCAGACCTGTGGGAATGGGAAAACCCACCATCACATTCTTAATGGCTTCAGAAAGGCCATTTCTAAAATTAGCGGCCAGTGCACACTCGTTCCAATGTGTCAGCACGGACCATTTCCGAAATTTTTGGCAATACACTTCAGCCTCGTCCTGCCCCTGAGACATAGCCAGCAAGGCCTTTTCTGCCTGAATCTCAAGATTGGGTTCTTCATAAAGTAAACCGAGCGCCAGAAAAAACGCATCAAGATCAGCCAATGCCGGATCTCCTGGCGCCAGCGAAAAAGCCCAATCCTGAGGGTCGCCCCGTAAGAACGAAATAACAATTTTTACTTGCTGAGCAGAATCTCCAGATGAACAGGGTCTCAGGGACAAAAACAATTTACAATTATTCACGAAATTCCTAAACTTAAACCTGTCTCCGGAAAACAGTTCAGGAATCGGTATTTTAGGTTCTGACCTAGGATTTCTGATAACATAGTCTTGTATGCCCTGCACACGAGTAGCCAGCTGGTCCACACTTGTAATCAAGGTCTGGACATTCATGTCTGCAGCAAGCATAGCCACTCTGAGGTAAAGGGGAAGAAGAAAAAAAAAAAAACTCAGAATCTTCTTTCTTATAATCCCTCTTCTGCAATGCATTAAACATTTAATACTGGCCTGGCAAACTGTTATGACCCCAATGGCGAGGGTCTCAGAGGAACGTGGAAGTCTGCAGAATACAAAAATCCAGCTCATAGGGCAGTGGTAACTGGGTTGACCATATATCTACTCCTAACGCCAACACTAGAAGTAGCCGGGGATCATTCCTACGTTGATTCTAGATGACACGCGCCAGCCGGAGAATCTAGCTACCCCTAGTAGAGGAAAACAAAGACCTTTCTTGCCTCCAGAGAAGGGGACCCCAAAGCTGGATAGAAGCCCCCCACAAATAATGACGGTGAGGTAAGAGGAAATGACAAACACAGAAATGAACCAGGTTTAGCACAGAGAGGCCCGCTTACTGATAGCAGAATAAAGAAAGGTAACTTATATGGTCAACAAAAACCCTATCAAAATCCACACTGGAAATTCAAGAACCCCCGAACCGTCTAACGGTCCGGGGGGAGAACACCAGCCCCCTAGAGCTTCCAGCAAAGGTCAGGATATAGATTAGGAACAAGCTGGACAAAAATACAAAACCAAAACAAATAGCAAAAAGCAAAAGGCAGACTTAGCTGATATAACTGGAACCAGGATCTGTAGACAAGAGCACAGCAGACTAGCTCTGATAACTACGTTGCCAGGCATTGAACTGAAGGTCCAGGGAGCTTATATAGCAACACCCCTAACTAACGACCCAGGTGCGGATAAAAGGAATGACAGAAAAACCAGAGTCAAAAAACTAGTAACCACTAGAGGGAGCAAAAAGCAAATTCACAACACCTAACGCCAAAACACCCCTAACCCTAATCCCAACCCTAACCATAACCGTTATGGTTAGGGTTGGGATTAGGGTTAGGGGTGTTTTGGGGATAGGGTTTTGATTAGGGTTATGGATTGGGTTGGGATTAGCATTAGGGGTGTGTTGGGGTTATGGTTGGAGTTAGAATTGGGGGTTTCCACTGTTTAGGTACATCAGGGGGTCTCCAAATGCGACAGCCAATTTTGCATTCAAAAAGTCAATTGGTGCTCCCTCCCTTCTGAGCTCTGCCGTGCACCCAAACAGTGGTTTACCCCCACATATGGGGTATCAGCGTAATCACGATTGATTGGACAACAACTTTTGGGGTCCAGTTTCTCCTGTTACACTTGTGAAAATAAAAAAAATTGGGGGCTAAAAAATCATTTTTGTGGGAAAAAAATGATTTTTATTTTCATGGCTCTGCATCAAATTTCTGTGAAGCACTTAGGCGTTCAAAATGCTCACCACATATCTAGATAAGTTCCTTGGGGGGTCTAGTTTCCAAAATAGGGTCACTTGTCGGGGGTTTCTACTGTTTAGGTACATCAGGGGCTCTGAAAATGCAACATGACACCCGCAGACCATTCCATCAAAGTCTGCATTTTAAAACGTCACTACTTCCCTTCCAAGCCCTGCTGTGTGCCCAAACAGTGGTCCCCCCCACATGTGGGGTATCAGCATACTCAGAACAAATTGGGCAACATATTTTGGGGTCCAATTTCTCCTGTTACCCTTGGGAACATAAAAAATTGAGGGATAAAATAATCATTTTTTTGGAAAAAAAATATATATATTTTCACGACTCTGCATTATAAACGTCTGTGAAGCACTTGGGCGTTCAAAGTGCTCACCACACATCTAGATAAGTTCCTTGGGGGTTTAGTTTCCAAAATGGGGTCACTTGTGGGGGGTTTCTACTGTTTAGGTACATCAGGGGTTCTGCAAATGCAACATAACGCCCGCAGACCATTCTATCAAAGTCTGCTTTCCAAAACGGCATGCCTTCCCTTCCGAGCTCTGCTATGCGCCCAAACAGTGGTCCCCCCCACATATGAGGTATCAGCATACTCAGGATAAATTGCCCAATAAATTTTGAGGTCCAATGTCTCCTGTTACCCTTGTGAAAGTAAAAATCTGGGGGTGAAAAGATCATTTTTGTGGAAAAAATATGTTTTTTTTTTAATTTTCATGGCTCTACATTATAAACTTCTGTGAAGCAGTTGGGGTTTCATAGTGCTCACCACACATCTAGATAAGCTCTTTGGGGGGTCTAGTTTCCAACATGGGGTCACTTGTCGGGGGTTTCTAATGTTTAGGTACATCAGGGGCTCTGAAAATGCAACATGACGCCCGCAGACCATTCCATCAAAGTCTGCATTTTAAAACATCACTACTTCCCTTCCAAGCACTGCTGTGTACCCAAACAGTGGTCCCCCCCCCACATATGGGGTATCAGCATACTCAGAACAAATTGGAAAACATATTTTGGGGTCCAATTTCTCCTGTTACCCTTGGGAAAATAAAAAATTGGGGGATAAAATAATCATTTTTTTGGAAAAAAAAATATATATTTTCACAACTCTGCATTATAAACTTCTGTGAAGCACTTGGGCATTCAAAGTGCTCACCACACATCTAGATAAGTTCCTTGGGTTTAGTTTCCAAAATGAGGTCACTTGTGGGGGGTTTCTACTGTTTAGGTACATCAGGGGTTCTGCAAACGCAATATAACACCCGCAGACCATTCTATCAAAGTCTGCATTCCAAAACGGCGTGCCTTCCCTTCCGAGCTCTGCCATGCGCCCAAGCAGTGGTCCCCCCCATATATGAGGTACCAGCATACTCTTGCAAAACAATGGGGAGACAAAGAGTGCAATAGGGTCTTATCCACGTTAAACAGAGGAGAATATACACCAAATTTGCTCACCTGGTTAGGATGAGATTAGAGCATATAGATAGCGGCTGCTGCAGATCCACAGGTCTTCACCGACCAGAGAAAATAATGTCTTCAAAGGGAGATTTGTAGTTAAAATTCTGCGCTGCCGCTAAGATGAATTTCAGGAGAGTATAGTTGATTCACAGTGGTTTTATTCAACGCATTTCAGGGGTCTCATGCCCCCTTCATCAGGTTTTTCCTGATGAAGGGGGCATGAGACCCATGAAACGCATTGAATAAAACCACTGTGAATCAACTATACTCTCCTGAAATTCATCTTAGCGGCAGCGCAGAATTTTAACTACAAATCTCCCTTTGAAGACAGTATCAGCATACCCAGGATAAATTGCCCAATAAATTTTGAGGTCCAATTTCTCCTGTTACCCTTGTGAAAGTAAAAATCTGGGGGTGAAAAGATAATTTTTGAGGAAAAAATGTTTTTTTTATTTTCATGGCTCTACATTATAAACTTCTGTGAAGCAGTTGGGGGTTCATAGTGCTCACCACACATCTAGATAAGCTCTTTGGGGGGGGGTCTAGTTTCCAACATGGGGTCACTTGTGGGGGGTTTCTATTGTTTAGGTACATCAGGAGCTCTGCAAATGCAACATGACGCCCGCAGGCCATTCCATCAAAGTCTGCATTTTAAAACATCACTACTTCCCTTCCGAGCCCCGATGTGTGCCCAAACAGTGGTCCCCCCCTCACATATTGGGTATCAGCGTACTCAGGCCAAACTGGCAAACAAATTTTGGGGTCCAATTTCTCCTGTTACCCTTGAGAAAATAAAAAATTCTGAGCTAAAAAATCATTTTTGAGGAAAAAAAATATTTTTTATTTTCACGGCTCTACGTTATAAATTTCTGTGAAGCACTTGGGTGTTCAAAGTGCTCACCACACATCTAGATAAGTTTCTTAATGGGTTTAGTTTGGCGTCCGATCTCAATTCCAGCCAATTCTGCATTGAAAAAGTCAAACGGAACTCCTTCTCTTCCAAGCTCTGGCATGCGCCCAAACTGTGGTTTACCCCCAGACATGGGGTATTGGCGTACTCAGGACAAATTGCACAACAACTTTTCAGGTCTAATTTCTCCTGTTACCCTTGTGAAAATAAAGATTTGGGGGCGAAAAGATCATTTTTGTAGAAAAAAATTTATTTTTTATTTTCAAGGCTCTACGTTATAAACTTCTGTGAAGCACCTGGGGGTTTAAAGTGCTCACCACACATCTAGACAAGTTCCTTAAAGGGTCTAGTTTCCAAAATGGGGTCACTTGTGGGGGTTTCCACTGTTTAGGCACATCAGGGGCTCTCCAAACGCGACATGGCATCCGATCTCAATTCCAGACAATTCTGCATTGAAAAAGTCAAACGGTGATCCTTCTCTTCCAAGCTCTGCCGTGCGCCCAAACAGCAGTTTACCCCCACATATGGGGTAGCGCCGTACTCAGGAGAAATGGCACAACAACTTTCATGGTCTAATTTCTCCTGTTACTCTTGTGAAAATAAGAATTTGTGAGCGAAAAGATCATTTTTGTGTAAAAAATGCGATTTTTTTATTTTTATGGTTCTACATTTTAAACTTCTGTGAAGCACTTGGGGGTTCAAAGTGCTCACCACATATCTAGATAAGTTCCTTAAGGGGTCTAGTTTCCAAAATGGTGTCACTTGTGGGGGGTTTCCACTGTTTAGGCACATTAGGTGCTCTCCAAACGCGACATGGCGTCCGATCTCAATTCCAGCCAATTCTGCATTGAAAAAGTCAAACGGCACTCATTCTCTTCCAAGCCCTGCCGTGCGCCCATACAGTGGCTTACCCCCCACATATGGGGTATTGGCATATTCAGGAGAAATTTCACAACAAATTTTGTGGTTCATTTTTTCTTTTTACCCTTGTGGAAAAAAGTTGGTTCTGAAGTAAAATGTTTGCAAAAAAAGTTAAATGTTCATTTTTTCCTTCCACATTGTTTCTGTTGCTGTGAAGCACGTCAAGGGTTAATAAACTTCTTGAATGTGGTTTTGAGCACCTTGAGGGGTGTAGTTTTTAGAATGGTGTCAAGTTTGGGTATTTTCTGTCATGTACACCCCTCAAAGTGACTTTAAGGCCGGTTTCACACGTCAGTGGCTCCGGTACGTGTAGTGACAGTTTTCTCACGTACCGGCGACACTGACACATGTAGACCTATTCAAATGAATGGGTCTATGCACATGCCTGCGTATTTTCACGGACCGTGTGTCCGTGTGCAAAACACGGAGACATGTCCATTTTTCTCCGGCAGCACGGTCCGCAAAGCGTCCCGCACACGTGCACATGGAGAACAGTGTGCACTCTCCCCCGTGTGCACGTACTGCCGCAGGAGAAACAGCGCTACAGTTAAGCGCTGTCCCCTGCGTGTGGTGCTGAAGGCGGCATTCATCTCTTGTCCCCTGCTGCGCTCGCGGGAGAGAAGAGATCAAAAATCAAATTTTTTTTTGTTAAAAATAAAGTTTAGGGGTCACCTCCCGCCTCCCACCCCCCGTGCGCCCGCCCGCTTGCAGAGAAATACTCACCCAGCTCCCGCGATGCCTCCTCTCAGCGCCGGCAGCTTGTCCTGTGTGAGCGGTCACGTGGTACAGCTCATTACAGTGATGAATATGCGGCTCCACCTCCCATAGGGAGGAGGCATCGCGGGAGCTGGGTGAGTATTTCTCTGCAAGCAGGCAGGCGCACGGGGGGTGGGACACGGGTGGTGACCCCCAAACTTTATTTTTAACAAAAATAATTTATTTTTCATCTCTTCTCTCCCGCGAGCGCAGCAGGGGGCAAGAGATGAATGCTGCCTTCAGCACCACACGCAGGGGACAGCGCTTACTGTAGCGCTGTCTCTCCTGTACGGTCCGTGTGGTCCTCAGGCGGCACAAGGGCGGCACACGGCTACCGCACTTGTGCCACACTGATGTGCCACGTGAGCACACGGACACACGGACATGGATATCTCAGGTACCTTTTCTCTGGTACCGGAATTATCTTGACGTGTGAGACTGGCCTAAATGTCAGATGATCCTTAAAAAAATTGGTTTTGTTAATTTTGTTGTAAAAATGAGAAATCGCTGGTCAACTTTTAACCCTTATAACTTCCTAACTAAAAAAAAAATTTGTTTCCAAAATTGTGCTGATGTAAAATAGACATGTGGGAAATGTTATTTATTAACTATTTTGTGTGACATATCTCTCTGTTTTAAGGGCATAAAAATTCAAAGTTTGAAAATTGCTAAATTTAAAAATTTTTCGCCATATTTCCATATTTTTCATCGGTAATCGCAAGTAATATAAAAGAAATGTTACCACTAACATGAAGTACAATAAGTCACAAAAAAACAATCTCAGAATCAGCGGGATCCGTTAAAGCATTCCAGAGTTATAACCTCATAAAGTGACAGTGCTCAGAATTGTAAAAATTGGCTCGGTCATTAAGTACCAAATTGGCTCTGTCACTAAGGGGTTAAGGACCAGGGTTTTTTTTTTTCGTTTTTGCATTTCCATATCTTGCTCCCCTTCTTCCCACAGTCATAACTTTTTATTTTTCCGTCAATATGACCATGTGAGGTCTTGTTTTCTGTGGGACGAGTTGTACTTTTTAATGGCACCATTGGTTTTACCATATTATGTACTGGAAAACGGGAAAAAAATCCAAATGCCGTGAAATTGCAAAAAAAGTGCAATTCCACAATTGTTTTTTGGATTTTTGTTTTTTACCATGTTCACTAAATGTTAAAACTGACCTGCCATTATGATTCTCCAGGTTATTACGAGTTCACAGATTCTAGTTTCTTTTTATTTAAGTGGTGAAAAAAAATTCAAAAGTTTGTAAAAACAATAAATGATAACGTTGCCATTTTCCGAGACCTGTAGCGTCTCCATTTTTCAGGATCTGGGGCCGGGTGAGGGCTTATTTTTTGCGCGCTGATCTGTTGATCTCCCATTATTGCATTTTATATGTTGCAGCGACCAAAAAAACATAATTGCTATGCCATTTACCGATTGGATCAATTCTTTTTTTAGATAGATAGATAGATAGATAGATAGATAGATAGATAGATAGATAGAAGTTTCCAAGCTCCTCGCTTCTGCTCGGCCTACAACCTGCAACAGTGACCCCATTCCTTCACCTCTCCGGCAGTCTCTCTCACCAGTGGTCACCACTCACCTGACTAAAATATTTAACCTCTCTCTTTCTTCAGGTATCTTTCCCTCCTCATTTAAACATGCCATCATAACCCCTTTGCTTAAAAAGCCATCCCTGGACCAGAACTGCACTGCTAACTACAGACCTGTCTCTAACCTTTCCTTCATCTCTGAACTCCTGGAACGCTTGGTCCACTCCTGTCTAATCCGCTATCTCTCGGATAACTCTCTTCTTGACCCCTTACAATCTGGTTTCCGCTCTTTACACTCCACTGAAACTGCCTCACTAAAGTCTCTAATGATCTAATAACAGCTAAATCCAAAGGTCATTGCTCTCTGCTGATTCTCCTAGATCTCTCTGCCGCATTTGACACTGTGGATCACCAGCTCCTTCTCACTATGCTCCGCTCTATAGGCCTCAAGGACACAGCCCTCTCCTGGTTTTCCTCCTACCTCTCTGACCGCTCCTTCACTGTATCCTTTGCCAGCTCCTCTTCCTCTCCTCGTCCCCTTACTATCGGGGTTCCCCAGGGCTCAGTCCTAGGCCCCCTCCACTTCTCTCTATACACGTCCCCTATTGGACAAACAATCAGCAGATTTGGGTTCCAGTATCATCTCTATGCTGATAACACCCAATTATACACTTCTTCCCCTGTTATCACCCCTACCCTAATTCAAAATACCAAGGATTGTCTGTCTGCTGTCTCTAACATCATGTCCTCCCTCTATCTGAAACGAAATCTCTCCAAAACGGAACTTCTTGTGTTTCTCCCTTCTACTAACCTCACTCTTCCCAACATCGAAATTACCCTGAAGGAAGGGTTCAACCATAACTCCCAAGCAGCATGCCCGCTGTCTTGGGGTCATATTGAACACCGAACTTTCTTTTACTCCCTATATCCGATCACTCACTCGCTCTTGTCACCTGCATCTTAAAAACATCTCCAGAATCCGACCTTTTCTCACCTTTGAAACTGCTAAGACTCTTACTGTCGCTCTTATTCATTCTCGTGTGGACTACTGCAACTCTCTCCCATCCGATTTGAGATTACCTTGACGTTTGGTGGATGGGCTCACAATTTTTGGCCAAATCTTGTGCTAAGCATCTCATGTGTTTTTTCATAGATTTCACAAGCCATTATGCTATTCACATTTCATGTATCGCACATTTCCTTGCTGTAGTACAGTAAAATTGAGTGCAGCCATTGATCTATTTGCTATATGTCTTTTTTGGTTATGCACCAGTTCAGACTAGATTGCTGTTCAGTCAGTTGTCCTATATTTACTATGTACTATTTTTTCTGACTTGAACGCCCCGCCCTTCACCATGCTGTGATTTTAATTACATCCAAACACAGTTGGTTCCGACCTTCCTATAAATGCAGTCTTTACCATGTTATTAGCCATAGGTAAGTGTTCACACTGGGCAGACAGGTCAGGTACCCATCCGATTTGAGATTACTTTGACGTTTGGTGGATGGGCTCACAATTTTTGGCCAAATCTTGTGCTAAGCATCTCATGTGTTTTTTCATAGATTTCACAAGCCATTATGCTATTCACATTTCATGTATCACATATTTCCTTGCTTTAGTACAGTAAAATTGAGTGCAGCCATTGATCTATTTGCAACTCTCTTCTGATCGGTCTCCCTCTTACCAAACTTTCTCCTCTCCAATCCATCTTGAATGCGGCAGCCAGGGTCATATTTCTGTCCAACCGCTTCATCGATGCCTCCATCTTGTGCCAGTCATTACACTGGCTACCCATTCGCTACAGGGTCCAGTATAAACTCATCTCTCTCACCCATAAAGCCTTCCACAGTTCTGCACTGCCTTATATCTCCTCTCTCATCTCTGTCTATCGCCCTACACGTGCCCTCCGTTCTACAAATGACCTAAGGCTAACATTCCCCGTAATCCGAACCTCGCACCTCCGTCTCCAAGACTTCTCTCGTGCTGCGCCAGCTCTCTGGAATGCACTTCCCCAGACGATCAGACTGATACCTAGCCCCGACCTTTTCAAGTGCGCTTTAAAAACCCATCTCTTCAAACAAGCCTACCACATCAACTACTCAGTAAACTAACTTTGCCCTTTTCCCTCCTTCCAAATATTACTCTGAATCTGCACCCTACTATTCATCTGTCTCCACACCCTCCATGCACATGATAACTGCACTTGATACTTGACTATTGCACTTAAACACACAGGCTGATGACCGGATCATGCAGCTATATATGAAAATCCCTATTTATTATAATTGCCAGACCTGAAATAACAAGCACCTTTCACCTATTGTGTCCCCCCCATTTCCTTGTAGATTGTAAGCTTGCGAGCAGGGACCTCACTCCTAATGTCACTGTTTAATTTGTCTTAACTTGTATTGAATTTGTCTGTACATGTCCCCGCTTAATTGTAAAGTGCTGCGGAATATGTTGGCGCTATATAAATAAAAATTATTATTATTATTCTAGATCTGAATGCAGTGATACCAAATATGTGTATATTTGATTTCTTTTATTGTTTTATTTTGAATAGGGTGAACGGGGGGTGATTTAAACTTTTATTTATATATATTTTTTTATATTTTTAAAAACATTTTTTTTACTTTTGGCATGCTTCAATAGTCTCCATAGGAGACTAGAAGCTGCCATAACCCAATCAGCTCTGCTACATGCAGGTGATGATCAGATTGCCTGCATGTAACAGAATGCCTCACTTGTGGCGCTCATAGTTGTCTTGCCAACCCATCGGCGACCCGCGATTAGATCAGCTGTCATGTGCCGGAAAAGGTGCGGGCTCATCGTCGGAGCCCGCCCACACCAGCTGTTTTCTATGTTTTAAAATGATTATCGCAAAATAATGGAGCTAATCATTCCCTCCCTTATGAAGAGACAATGAAGTCCCTCTTTGCTCCATGCCATTACTGTAAGGGCTCATACTCACTTGCACGAGACTCGGATGAGTCTCGCACGGCAATACCCGGCGCTGCTGCCAGCACTCAGATCGGAGCGTGAGGCCGCATAGGAATACATGCAGCCACATGCTCTGCTCCTTTGCGCCAGGTGCAGTGCCGGGTATTGCCGTGCGAGATTCATCCGAGTCTCGTGCAAGTGAGTATGAGCCCATAGAGTAGAAAATATTATTAATTAATTACAGTATTAAGTACAGTTAGTTTTCAACACATCTAGGTTTGATGTCACCAGTAGTGTTGAGCGATACCGTCCGATACTTGAAAGTATCGGTATCGGAAAGTATCGGCCGATACCGGCAAAGTATCGGATCCAATCCGATACCGATACCCGATACCAATACAAGTCAATGGGACTCAGGTATCGGACGGTATCCTTGATGGTTCCCAGGGTCTGAAGGAGAGGAAACTCTCCTTCAGGCCCTGGGAACCATATAAATGTGTAAAAGAAAGAATTAAAATAAAAAATATCGCTATACTCACCTGTCCGACGCAGCCGGGACTTCAGCGAGGGAACCGGCAGCGTTGTTTGTTTAAAATTCGCGCTATTACTTGGTTACGTGAATTCCCGGCTTGTGATTGGTCAGGTCGGCCATGTTGCCGGGACGCGGACCAATCACAGCAAGCCGTGACGAAATTACGTCACGGCTTGCTGTGATTGGTCCGCGTCCCGGCAATATGGCCGCCCTGACCAATCACAAGCCGTGACGTCACGGGAGGCTGGACACGCGCTCATTTTAAAATGGGCGCGTGTCCAGCCTCCCGTGACGTCGCGGCTTGTGATTGGTTGCGCCGCGGTCAACCAATCACAAGCCGGGAGGCTGGACGCGCTCATTTTAAAATGGGCGCGTGTCCAGCCTCCCGTGACGTCACGGCTTGTGATTGGTCAGGGCGGCCATATTGCCGGGACGCGGACCAATCACAGCAAGCCGTGACGTAATTTCGTCACGGCTTGCTGTGATTGGTCCGCGTCCCGGCAACATGGCCGACCTGACCAATCACAAGCCGGGAATTCACGTAACCAAGTAATAGCGCGAATTTTAAACAAACAACGCTGCCGGTTCCCTCGCTGAAGTCCCGGCTGCGTCGGACAGGTGAGTATAGCGATATTTTTTATTTTAATTCTCTCTTTTACACATTTTAACATTAATGTTGTTGCGATACCCGATACCCGATACCACAAGAGTATCGGAATCCCGGTATCGGAATTCCGATACAGCAAGTATCGGCCGATACCCGATACTTGCAGCATCGGAATGCTCAACACTAGTCACCAGATTTATCAGGTTTTCTATAACAATGAGCTTAACCACTCATCTCTATCATAAACCACATTTATGATTTATAGCAATAACTTTTACAATAACCTACAATACTGGACAGTATGATTATATTTATGATCATAAGATTTCCAGGAAAGAAAGTAGAGGTTTGTGGATGATTTCCGCACTTGCTGATCAATGATGAGACGTATATCCCAGATTGTCAAGTGGATAGTGGTTTATTCTAGGCTTTTCAAAGTACAAAAAACTTCTCCATCATGAAAGACCACATGTATCATACTTAAATCATACAGTGATCAAAATAAAATAATAGTAAAATCAACCCCCTCTTTATCACCCCCTTATTTAGGTAAAAATAATAATATAAAAAAATGTATTTATTTCTATTTTTCCATTAAGTTTAGCGTTAGGCTAGGATTAGGGTTAGCATTGGGGCAAGGATTAGGGTTGGGCTAGGTTTAGGGTTGGGGCTAGAGTTAGGTTTAGGGCTAGGGTTAGGGTTGGGCTAGGGTTAGAGTTGGGCTAGGGTTAGGTTGGGGGAGAGGGTTATGGCTGGAGCTAGGGTTAGGGTAAGGGTTAGGGTTGGGCTAGGGTTGGGATAAGGTTATGGTTAGGGTTGGGATTAGGGTTAGGGGTGTGTTGGGGTTAGGGTTGGAGTTAGAATTGGGGGGTTTCCACTATTTAGGTACATCAGGGGGTCTCCAAACGCAACATGGCGCCAACCATTTATTCCAGCCAATTTTGCATTCAAAAAGTCAAAAGGTGCTCCCTCCCTTCTGAGCCCTGCCATACGCCCAAACAGTGGCTTTCTCCCAAATACCAAGTATCGGTGTACACAGGAGAAATTGCACAACTAATTTTGTGGTTCATTTTTGTCTTCATACCCTTGTGAAAATAAAAAAATGTAGTTCCAAAGTTAATTTTTTGTTCAAAAAGTAAAATGTTCATTTTTTCCTTCCACATTGCTGTAGATGTCGTGAAGCACCTGAAGGGTTAATAAACTTCTTGAATGTGGTTTTGCACACCTTGATGTTTTTAGAATGGTGTGACTTTTGAGCATTTTCTCTTATATTGACCCCCAAACTCACTTCAAATGTGAGGTGGTCCCTGAAAAAATGGTTTTGTAAATTTTGTTGGAAAAATGAGAAATCACTGGTCATCCTAAGTCCTAACAAAAAAAATTATGTTTCCAAAATTCTGCTGATGTAAAGTTGACATGTGGGAAATGTTTCCAAAATTGTGCTGATGTAAAGTTGACATGTGAGAAATGCTATTTATTAACTATTTTGTGTGACACCACTCTCTGATTTAAGGGTACAAAAATTTAAATATTGAAAATTGCTAAATTTTCAAAATTATTGCCAAGTTTCAGGTTTTTTCATAAATAAACGCAAGTTATAACAAAGAAATGTTACTACCAACATGAAGTACAATATATCACGAAAAAGCTGTCTCAGAATCAGTGGGATACGTTCCAGAGTTATAACCACATAAAGTGACAGTTGTAAATTGTAAAAATTGGCTTGGTCATTAAGTACCAAATTGGCTCTGTCACTAAGGGGTAAAGCCGCCACCACAACAAAGTAGACTATTTTGGCAGAGTCTTACTCCACCCTATAAAAAATTTGTTAAATTGTCTAATTCTCTTTTTATGTATAAAAAGCAAAGCACTACTCTGTGAATGCCAAGACATATAGTGTCAATGGAAATAACAACTTCCAACCGCATTATCCCTCAGCAAGATGTACTTACAAAAAAAGCAAAGGTTCTTAAATTGGCCAATTCACGTGTGCCCATCAACCAGGGCAAGGTGACACTTCTCTGATGGGTCCAATCATAACCCTTCCCTATCCTACTGTACATGCCACTATCGAGCTAAAAAGCCTACAATAATGGACAAACATGTATTTTCTGGGCTGGAAGCCTACAATTTGAATGGGCAAGTAGAATTGTTTCTTCTTCTTGGACATTTCTTTGATGGGTCCTATCATAACTTGTGGTATGATAATTGTGGTCTTTCCTGATCAAGAAGTCTTTTGTACTTTGAAACGCGTAGAATAAACCACTATCCATTTGACAATCTGGGATATATGTCTCATCATTGATAAGCAAGCGTTGAAATCATCCACAAACTTCTCCTTTATTGCCTGGAAATTGTTTGGTCATTTACTGACCTGTGGATCTGCTGTAGCTGATATGCTTTATTACATGCTTTATAGATACTCAAAAAAGGTGAGTGTAATTTTGATTTTATTGCATTCCATACTCCTCGGATAAGACCCTATGTTGCGCTTATCTCTCCTATAGGTCTGCGACTATGATCATAAGATTAACATATTGGGGATTGAATGACATTTTCAATCTAAACTCTTGAGACTGGGTGCAGATATATAATATAATTGTTATTGTAAATTCTTGTCAAACTTACAAAATACTTTACATAAAGCAGAATACTATAAAATTATTGTCCAAGACAATGAAAAACTCCAATAAATGTAAAATAATGAAATTATACATACATACTCCTTTTACCGCTAGTCATTCAAGCCCCGCATCCCTCCTCTTCTGGTAACCTTTGCTCTAGACGTCACAGTTCTTACAGCCCACATGATATTTGCAGCAAGGGCTGCCACCAGGAATTTCAGGGCTCCATACTGGCAAAATCTTCAGGCCACCTGGAGACACCATCGAGGTTCCACCTCAACTCCGCCTCCACCCCTCAAACCTTCCACAGTCCCACCACCCACTCTTGTAAAAACTCCACTTTTGCACCACGTCCTCACCAATAACACATTAACAGTTCCCATCGAACAACATATCACATACATAGCCATCAGCTTTTTTTAAGCCTGCCACCATGACCAGTAGACTCTTTTGGTAGGGCCTTACTCTACCCTATTAAAAATTTGTTAAAATATCTAATCCTCTTTTTATCTATATTTTTATTTATTTTTCTTTACGGGAATGTGTTACACACCATTATTTTAAATAATCAATAATACCACAGGTAACACACTCACTCACTAGCGACATCTCTAGTTGAAGTCCTTCATCCTCGATTTTCTTCTTCATTCAGTGTAGACTGCCATAACTTCTTCCAGGCGGACTCATCTCTGTAGAAAATAACACCGTTATCTACAGTACGAATTCCAGGGCACATTCCCCACTTTTTTTTCCAACTTCTACACTATGTCAGATGAAGAAAAAAGCAAAATAGTGCCGCCCTGCACAGTAATAGGACCTCTTCCTCAATTCATAATTTGCCATTCCCAACCTCAATTCATCATAATTTGCTCTCCCCCAAACTCCACCCTCAATTCATCATTACTTGCTGTATCCCATTCCCCAGTCTTAATACATAATTATTTGCTTTACCCTATCCCCAGTCTCAATTCATAAACATTTGCTATTCCCCATACCCTACTCTCAATTCATAATCAGTTGCTGTTTCCCATCCCAATATCAATTCAAAATCATTTGCTGTTCCCAACACCCCAGTCTCAATTCATCATCATTTGCTGTTTCCCACCCCCCAGTCTCAATTCATAATCATTTGCTGCTTGCCACCCTCAAGTCATAATCATTTTTGGTCCCCCACCCCTAGCCACAATTAATTATCATTTGCTCTCCCCCACCTCCCAGTCACAATTCAAAATCATTTGTTCTCGCCACCCACCAACTTCAATTCATCATTTGCTGTCCCCCACCCTCAATTCATCATTTGCTGTCCACCATCCCCAATTCATCATTATTTGCTCTTCCCCACCGCACCCTCAATACAGCCTCATTTACTGTTCCCTGTCCCTCACCTTCAGTTCAACATCATTTGCCCCCCCACACCAACTTAATTCATTTTATTAAAAAAGAAAAGTTTTTCATACTTACTTCTCGTACAATCCCCTGCAGCTCCTCTTTTATTGTCCAGGGTGGGTAAACCCCCGGTACGATGACAACATTGAGTAGACACTGTCACCAGCGTATCAAAGAAAAAGTGGAGGAACTCCACTGGAGCTGCGCTGAAGTTCTGATTTGAAGACTGTGGAGCTCTAGAAAAGCTTCCTGCAAGAAGATGTGGTCCACAACCCACCTCTGTCCCTGGGGCTAGTGAGCAGAAGCAAAGAGGGGGCACACGGAAAGTTCCCCCCTTTGCTTCTGCTTACTGGGCCCCATACACCAGTAAGGACAGTAATGCGCTGATGACGGCTCTCTCTGAAGCCAATAAATTACCTCAATTGCATATAGCTCAAGATCTCTGAGAGCACTGATTGGTTATAATCGCCACCTATGGAATAAGGTGCAATGACATCTGCTGCAAATTTCTACAGAAGACGAGTGAGGAGCATCAGGGAATCCGTGCCCTAACGGTCAGGAGTAAAATGGAGAGTTTATATTACTTCATTATTTTACATATACAGTATTCCTTCCTGTGAGCAACATTTACATTCTCTTGGACAACCCATTCAAAGCAAAGTAAACCCATAGCTTAGTTAAGGAGCTTAAGGAAAAATTTGGGAAAACTGCAGTAATTCTCACAGGTCAGAAATTATGAATACCGGCATTCCTAGAGTTTTAAATATTTGACCCATAGTTATAAACATAAGACTTAAGAAAAGAAAAAACAACTAATACTCACTTTATCACTCACCCCTCCGGCATCACCTTTCCTTACTGCCCCTGTCCGGTTCTCTTCTTTCCGCTGTTCCACGCAACATCTCTTCCGGTCACGTTCAGGCCTTGGAAGTCACGTAGCGCACTGTTTCTTTTTAGTAATGGTAACTTTTATTGACAGATTTTCATGTTTAACAAAAAAACAGGCTTGAAAAAAGGAATAGGGATTAACAGATTAGAATGACAACAGAGTAAATACGCTTTGTGGTATAGATTTAACATTGTAGCGATATTCAAATTTCTTATTTATATAGCAGACTAAATAATAAGGGTGATACATACAAGACATAAAAGTAGACAGATGTTAAGGGGATGAGCAAGGGTGTTAGGCGTTAAAGGGTAACAGGATGTATATGACCTAGTGAGTAAGAGTCCTAAATACTCAGATGTGCCCTAAAGGTGTCCCAGGGGAACCAAATGAAGTTGAATCTCCCAACCGTTTCATCATTCAGAGCAGTGCAAAATTAGTCTATAAGTCATATAAAGACGGGGAAAGGTTTGTTTCCAATGAGAGGCTATCAAATATCTTGTAATTGTCAGTATGTGTAGGACAAGTCTAAGAGTTCTTTTAGATATATTCTGTGGTAAAATATTAAGTTAAAAGTGTTGAGGATCTAGCGATAGGTCTAAATCAAAGACCTGTTTCATCAAAATTTGTACATTTGTTCAAAATTGTATTATCACTCAGGGACAAGTCCCAGAATAGGTGGAATATACATCCTGTCAACAAGGCACATCTCCAACACAAGGGGGTAATGGGTGGATCTAATTTATGTAGACGCTCAAGAGTGTGATGCCAGAAGTGGAGGATCTTGTATTGATTCCCTTTATAAGTGATATAAGTTGCCAAAATGGTTGCTCTCGACCATAAAAATCTCCAATCAGAATCGCTTAGGACTGTACCCATATAGCTTTCCAATTTGACCATATACGGATGCCTAGTCAAAGAACTTCCATCAAGGTTTTGTATGTTATAAACATCAGAGATTAAGCCCTTCATTTAGGGACAATTTTGCAGCAATTTCCTAACATGATTAACCCCTTTCTGACCTCGGACGTGATAGTACATCTGAGGTCAGAACCCTCTCTCACCGCCGGAGCACGCATCAAAGCCGGGACATGTCAGGTGTTTTGTACAGCTGACATGTGTCTGCAATAGCGGCGGGTGGAATTGCGATCCACCGACTGCTATTAACTAGTTAAATGCCGTTGTCAAGCGCTGACAATGGCATTCAACTAGAGCTTCCAGCCATCGGGCCCGGAAATGAGCGCATCGCTGACCCCGTCACGTGATCAGTGGTCAGCGATGTATCGGCATGACAACCAGAGGTCTGTTGAAGACCTCTATGGTTGTTGATGTCGGATTGCTGTGAGCGCCTCCCTGTGGAGCAAGTCAGTAAGTCAGCTTGTCACGGGGAAACTGGGTAGACTAAGGCTGGTTACCCGGGCCCCTGCGATATCCCTCAGGCTAGGGAAACCCTGTCTGTCCCTTTCCCAGAAGTTACACTAAAGGTGTGCATGTCTGGCCCGCCAGGCCTGACCCTGACTCCTGTTTCAGCCCTAAGCTGAAACCACCACCCGCCACCCAGTGAAGAGACCACACACCAATCCCCACAGAAAGCACAGACAGGGAAAACTGAAAAACGCACCACGCCGCAGACACACAGGAATACACTATAATGTGCACAGGGCAAAACAAATACAAATAGGAAGGAGGAATATGACAAAGGATAATACACCACCAGATACGATATTCCTACAACAAGACCACCACTCCAGACCGGAAACACCAGGCACAAAGCACAAGCTATAATTGGCGACGCCCAAAGTCCAGCATGTCTATTTAAAGGCCGTGGGCGTGACCCAGCCTTCAACCTGATTACCAGCTAGATTAACCCCGAGCAAGCTGGATAAAGTCTAGCTGACGCCACTGAGCGTGTAGTGGACGTATGTGGAATTACCGCTGTCTGTCGGACGCCCTAGTGTGAACAGCGTCCGACATGACACAGCTACATAGGAGCGATCTACACATTGCTCCTATGTAGCAGAGCTGATAGAGTTGTGCCAGCTTCTAGCCTCTCATGGATGCTTTTGAAGCATGGCAAAAGTAAAAAAAAATGTTTTTAAAAATATGAAAAAAAAAAATATATAAAAGTTTAAATCACCCCCCTTTCGCCCCATTCAAAATAAAACAATAAAAAAAACATATGTACACATATTTGGTATCGCCGCATTCAGAATCGCCTGATCTATCAATAATAAAAAGGATTAACATGATCGCTAAACAGTGTAGTGAGAAAAAAAATTGAAATGCCAGAATTACGTTTTTTTTGGTCGCCACGACATTGCATTAAAATGCAATAACAGGCGATCAAAAGAATGTATCCGCACCAAAATGGCATCATTAAAAAAACCCACATCATGAAAAATGGAGACGCTACGGGTATCGGAAAAGTGCGCAATTTTTTCTTTTTTTTATCAAAGTTTGGAAAAAATTTTTACCACATAGATAAAAAATAACCTAGACATGTTTGGTGTCTATGAACTTGTAATGACCTGAAGAATCATATTGGCAGGTCAGTATCAGCAGTAAGTGAACCTAGCAAAAAAGCCAAACAAAAAACAAGTGTGAGATTGCACTTTTTTTTGCAATTTCACCGCACTTGGAATTTTTTTCCCGTTTTCTAGTACGACATGCAAAAACCAATGATGTCGTTCAAAAGTACAACTTGTCCCGTAAAAAATAAGCCTTCACATGGGCATATCGATGGGTCATGAAGGGGGTCATGACGGGTCACATTGCGGATTTGGCTGCGGATCCGCAGCGGATTTGGCCCTGCAGATGCGCGGCAGTTTTCCATGCATTATACAGTACCATGTGAACCTATGGAAAACCAAATCCGCTGTGCCCATGGTGCAGAAAATACCGTGCAGAAACACTGCGGTTTAGTTTCCACAGCATGTCAATTCTTTGTGCGGATTCCGCAGCGTTTTACACCTGCTCCATAATTGGAAACCGCAGGTGTAAAAAAACGCATGTGAAAACCGCAAAAAAACCGTAAGACGCAGGGCGTTTTACCTGCGTATTTTTCAGAATCTGAGAAAAAAAATTCATACACGAATCCGCAACGTGTGCACACACCCTTAAGGGTTTCACTACCTGAAATGCATTGTTTTATCCACTACTATGGCATTTTTAAAACTCATACTGATGTGTTTCTTATCCGCACCAATAAAGAAGATTTTCATGATTTCCATGGAGCTGGATAATCTTTTCTCTTGTACTTCCCACGTCTAAGGCACAGATGCCTTCCCTTCTCTGGATTTTCAATGCGTTCTGAGGCAGTGAGTGGAATCTTATGCGAGGATCGATATGTATCCCCCAGGATGCAGACGTAGGCCTATTAGACCCGCTGGAGTGCCTTGTATTCACAGCAGTACCAAAAAGAACAAGGAAGACATGCACATACGCAGGGATCAACAGAAAAAATTAACACATTTTATTTATCCAATGTAATTTCACTACACACAATAAATTTTAAAAATGTTTAAAGCCACCAAACAAAGATTATGCCCAAGAAGAGAAATATGGGAAAAAGGGGGTGGGGAGCATGGATCCTGTCCAACATATTATAACATAAGCGATATGGTACACAATATCATAATAAATAAATTCAATTTACAAAAATTATATAACAATCCTAATATCACAGATTGGTACCCAATATATGTACATCATGCATTTAGCTGAAGGAAGAGAAAATTTGAAGGGTCAGGAACCAGCTCCCATATCACCCACCCAACGCGTATCGTCACCTAAGTGACTTCATCAGGGGCAGAGTAGTGTGATAGACTAACACAATAATGGAGTATATATACACTTACAAATTGAGAGATTCGATACAGCTGCAGCATGAGGCACGCCGGAGCACAAAGCAATAGCACGAGGATCCCATTGAGTCCCGGAAGTGGTTAGTGCGCCTGACTGAAGGTTACTATGGAGACAGAAGCAGCAACAAATCTATTGCATAGGCGCAATAGCCTGAACACTATCAAGAATGAAGCAGACAGCGGATCGCTGTAGTCCTAGCCAGGCGATGATCAAGTGCGCATGAGCGGCGGTTACCAAAGTGATGGGTCAGCGTCAACTCCATTGCGCAGGTACGGCGAGTTAATTCACCTAAAAGCTGAAACGGCTACTAAACACTGTTAGAAGTGCAAAATAAACGAGCGGTTACATAGAGAAATGGCGGCGTTTCTCTTAATGTATAGGCGCTGAAGCCCAGGCATCAGCAAAAGTCAAAAAAACAACAGGTTGCTGCGCAATTGAGCAAAAAGTTGTCCAATGCGCATAAACAATGGTTGCCCAGGCAATGAGTCAACTTCGACCCCATTGCGCAAGCGTGACGAGTTATATAACAGCAGAGTAAGAATAGCAAATACTCACTGCTGAAGGCACATACTAGCCAAACGATTACAAGGGCATAGAGGCCCAGCACCACTAAAAGTGTAGCACGCTTAAATGTACAAATAACCCCCCTTACACAGACGCCGCAAAACGAACGCCATCAAAGGAGAAATAAACAACAAGTAATGATATACTGTGTTGTGAACTCTGTTTTTGGGCTCCCTCTTGTGGTCACAACTGGTACTGTGTGAGTGCTGTCTTTGGGCTCCCTCTGGTGGCTCTTTGTGTCATTCTGCAGGTCTGAGGCTTGATCAGCTGTCTCGTTATCTGTTAGCTGGTTTCCTATTTAGTTCACCTGGACTCTCAGTTGTTGCCTGCTGTCAATGTCTTCAGTGCTATTTTGGAGCTCTCCTGCAGTCCTTCGTTATCAGTCTCTTCAAGAGAAGCTAAGTTTTGCTTGGTTCATATTTTGACCATCAGTGGTCATATGTTTCTTGGTTTATTTTTGTTTCTTGTCCAGCTTGCTAATATGTGATTTCCTTGCTTGCTGGTAGCTCTAGGGGGCTGAGTTTCTCCCCTCACACCGTTAGTTGGTGTGGGGGTTCTTGTATTCTCAGCGTGGATATTTTGCATAGGGTTTTTTACTGACCGCACAGTTCCCTATCTGTCTTCTGCTCTCTAGTATTAGCGGGCCTCATTTGCTGTATCTGTTTTCATTTCTACGTTTGTGTTTTCCCCTTACCTCACCGTTATTATTTGTTGGGGGCTTCCTATATCTTTGGGGCGATTTCTCTTGAGGCAAGTGAGGTCTTACTTTCCCTCCAGGAGTAGATAGTTTCTCAGGCTGCGTCGAGACGTCCAGGATTTTAGGCACGTTCACCGGCTACCTTTAGTGTGTTGGTTAGGATCAGGTTTGCGGTCAGTCCAGTTACCACCTCCCTAGAGCTCGTGTCTATGTTCATAAACTTAGCTAGTCCGTTTTGTGATCCTCAGCCACTAGGATCATAACAGTACAGCAGGCCGAAAAGTGTTTAATGCATCGCAGAAGTGGGATAAGAGAAGCCCTGAGTACAATTTTTTTTTTCCTCTCTATCTTTGCTGCAGTCTGTCCAGCTTCTCTCATCCCCTTAATCTCTGGGTGGTTTTGTGTTCAGCTGCAGACATGGATATTCAGAGTCTGACTTCTAGTGTGGATCATCTTGCTGCAAGGGTGCAAAGCATTCAGGATTTTGTTGTTCATAGCCCTATGTCAGAGCCTAAAATACCTATTCCTGAGTTGTTTTCTGGAGATAGATCTAGGTTTCTGAATTTTAAGAATAATTGTAAATTATTTCTATCTTTGAGACCTCGTTCCTCTGGTGATTCCGCTCAGCAAGTTAGAATTGTTATCTCCCTGTTACGTGGCGACCCTCAAGATTGGGCTTTCTCTCTGGTGCCAGGAGATCCTGCATTGCTGAATGTGGATGCGTTTTTTCTGGCGCTTGGACTGCTTTATGAGGAACCTAATCTTGAGAACCAGGCAGAAAAGGCCTTGCTGGCTCTCTCTCAGGGCCAGGATGAAGCTGAGGTGTATTGTCAAAAATTTCGGAAATGGTCGGTGCTTACTCAATGGAATGAGTGTGCCCTGGCTGCAAATTTCAGAGAAGGTCTTTCTGAAGCCATTAAGAATGTTATGGTGGGGTTCCCCACCCCTGCAAGTCTGAATGACTCAATGGCTTTGGCCATTCAGATTGATCGGCGTTTGCGGGAGCGCAAATCTGCGCACCATCTGGCGGTGTTTTCTGAACAGAGACCTGAGTCTATGCAATGTGACCGAGTTCTGACCAGAATTGAGCAGCAAAATCATAGACGTCAAAATGGGTTGTGCTTTTACTGTGGTGATTCAACTCATGTTATCTCAGCATGCTCTAAGCGCGTTAAAAAAAATCGCTAAACCTGTCACCATTGGTACTATACAGCCTAAATTCATTTTGTCTGTTACTTTAATTTGTTCTTTGTCATCCTACTCGGTTATGGCTTTTGTGGATTCTGGTGCTGCCCTGAATCTGATGGATTTGTCATTTGCCAGGCGCTGTGGTTTTGTCCTGGAGCCTTTGGAATTCCCTATTCCACTGAGGGGAATTGATGCTACACCATTGGCTGAGAATAAGCCTCAATATTGGACTCAAGTGACCATGTGCATGACTCCTGTGCATCAGGAGGTGATTCGCTTTCTTGTGCTGCATAATTTGCATGATGTTGTCGTGTTGGGTCTGCCATGGCTGCAGGCCCATAATCCAGTTCTGGATTGGAAAGCTATGTCTGTGTCAAGTTGGGGTTGCCAGGGGATTCATGGCGATGCTCCTTTGGTATCAATTGCTTCTTCCACTCCTTCTGAGGTCCCTGAGTTTTTGTCGGACTACCAGGATGTATTTGATGAGCCCAGATCCGGTGCCCTGCCTCCTCACAGGGATTGTGATTGTGCTATAAATTTGATTCCTGGTAGTAAGTTCCCTAAGGGACGACTTTTTAATTTGTCTGTACCAGAACATGCCACAATGCGGAGCTATATAAAGGAGTCTTTAGAGATGGGACATATTCACCCGTCCTCCTCCCCTCTTGGTGCAGGATTCTTTTTTGTGGCCAAGAAGGATGGTTCTCTGAGACCTTGTATAGATTATCGTCTTCTAAATAAAATCACGGTCAAATTTCAGTATCCTTTGCCATTGTTGTCTGATCTGTTTGCTCGGATTAAGGGGTCCAGTTGGTTCACCAAGATAGATCTTCGTGGTGCGTATAACCTTGTGCGCATTAAGCAGGGGGATGAATGGAAAACAGCATTTAATACGCCCGAAGGCCATTTTGAGTACTTGGTGATGCCTTTTGGACTCTCTAATGCTCCTTCTGTGTTCCAGTCCTTCATGCATGACATCTTCCAAGAATATCTGGATAAATTTATGATTGTGTATCTGGATGACATTTTGGTCTTTTCTGAGGACTGGGAGTCCCATGTGAAGCAGGTCAGGATGGTATTTCAGGTCCTGCGTGCTAATGCCTTATTTGTGAAGGGCTCAAAATGTCTCTTCGGAGTACAGAAGGTTTCCTTTTTGGGTTTTATTTTTTCTCCTTCTACTATTGAGATAGACCCAGTCAAGGTCCAGGCTATTCATGACTGGACTCAGCCTACATCTGTTAAGAGTCTTCAGAAGTTCTTGGGTTTTGCTAATTTTTACCGTCGCTTCATTGCTAATTTTTCTGGCGTGGTTAAACCCTTGACGGATTTGACCAAGAAGGGTTCTGATGTGACTAATTGGTCTCCTGCGGCCGTGGAAGCCTTTCGGGAGCTGAAGCGCCGGTTTTCTTCGGCTCCAGTTTTGTGTCAGCCTGATGTCTCTCTTCCTTTTCAGGTCGAGGTTGATGCTTCTGAGATTGGAGCAGGGGCTGTTTTGTCGCAGAGAAGCTCTGATTGCTCTGTGATGAAGCCTTGTGCTTTCTTTTCAAGAAAGTTTTCGCCTGCCGAGCGGAATTATGATGTTGGTAATCGGGAGTTGTTGGCTATGAAGTGGGCATTTGAGGAGTGGCGACATTGGCTCGAGGGAGCTAAGCATCGTGTAGTGGTCTTGACTGATCACAAGAATCTGATTTATCTCGAGTCTGCCAAGCGGCTGAATCCTAGACAGGCTCATTGGTCGTTGTTTTTCTCCCGTTTCGATTTCGTGGTCTCGTACCTGCCTGGTTCGAAGAACGTGAAGGCTGATGCTCTTTCTAGGAGTTTTGTGCCTGACTCTCCGGGAGTTTCAGAGCCGGCTGGTATCCTCAGAGAGGGAGTGATTTTGTCTGCCATTTCCCCAGATTTGCGACGAGTGCTGCAGAAATTTCAGGCGGATAGACCTGACCGTTGCCCACCAGAGAGACTGTTTGTCCCAGATAGATGGACCAGCAGAGTTATTTCCGAGGTTCATTCTTCGGTGTTGGCAGGCCATCCTGGGATTTTTGGTACCAGAGATTTGGTGGCTAGGTCCTTCTGGTGGCCTTCCTTGTCGCGGGATGCGCGTTCCTTTGTGCAGTCCTGTGGGATTTGTGCTCGGGCTAAGCCTTGCTGTTCTCGTGCCAGCGGTTTGCTTTTGCCTTTGCCTGTCCTGAAGAGGCCTTGGACGCACATTTCCATGGATTTTATTTCGGATCTTCCAGTCTCTCAGAGAATGTCTGTCATCTGGGTGGTGTGTGATCGTTTTTCCAAAATGGTCCATTTGGTGCCCTTGCCTAAGTTGCCTTCCTCCTCCGATTTGGTTCCTCTATTTTTTCAGAATGTGGTTTGCTTGCACGGCATCCCTGAAAATATTGTGTCTGACAGAGGATCCCAGTTTGTGTCCAGATTTTGGCGGATCTTTTGTGCTAAGATGGGCATTGATTTGTCTTTTTTGTCGGCCTTCCATCCTCAGATGAATGGCCAAACCGAGCGAACTAATCAGACCTTGGAAACTTATTTAAGATGTTTTGTTTCTGCTGATCAGGACGATTGGGTGACTTTTTTGCCATTGGCCGAGTTTGCCCTTAATAATCGGGCTAGTTCTGCTACTTTGGTTTCGCCTTTTTTCTGCAATTCTGGTTTTCATCCTCGTTTTTCCTCGGGTCAGGTTGAGCCTTCTGACTGTCCTGGGGTGGATTCTGTGGTGGATAGGTTGCAACAGATTTGGAACCATGTGGTGGACAATTTGAAGTTGTCACAGGAGAAGGCTCAGCGCTTTGCCAACCGCCGTCGCGGTGTGGGTCCCCGACTTCTTGTTGGGGATTTGGTATGGCTGTCTTCTCGGTATGTTCCTATGAGGGTTTCCTCTCCTAAATTCAAGCCTCGCTTCATCGGTCCTTATAAGATTTTGGAAATCCTTAACCCGCTGTCATTTCGTTTGGACCTCCCAGCGTCGTTTGCCATTCATAACGTGTTCCATAGGTCTTTGTTGCGGAGGTATGTGGTGCCTGTGGTTCCTTCTGTTGAACCCCCTGCCCCGGTGCTGGTTGAGGGCGAATTGGAGTACGTGGTGGAGAAGATCTTGGATTCTCGTATTTCTAGACGGAGGCTTCGGTATTTGGTTAAGTGGAGGGGCTATGGTCAGGAGGATAATTCCTGGGTTGTCGCCTCTGATGTTCATGCGGCCGATTTGGTTCATGCCTTCCATGTGGCTCATCCTGATCACCCTGGGGGTTTTGATGAGGGTTCGGTGACCCCTCCTCAAGGGGGGGTACTGTTGTGAACTCTGTTTTTGGGCTCCCTCTTGTGGTCACAACTGGTACTGTGTGAGTGCTGTCTTTGGGCTCCCTCTGGTGGCTCTTTGTGTCATTCTGCAGGTCTGAGGCTTGATCAGCTGTCTCGTTATCTGTTAGCTGGTTTCCTATTTAGTTCACCTGGACTCTCAGTTGTTGCCTGCTGTCAATGTCTTCAGTGCTATTTTGGAGCTCTCCTGCAGTCCTTCGTTATCAGTCTCTTCAAGAGAAGCTAAGTTTTGCTTGGTTCATTTTTTGACCATCAGTTTATGGTTTATTTTTGTTTCTTGTCCAGCTTGCTAATATGTGATTTCCTTGCTTGCTGGTAGCTCTAGGGGGCTGAGTTTCTCCCCTCACACCGTTAGTTGGTGTGGGGGTTCTTGTATTCTCAGCGTGGATATTTTGCATAGGGTTTTTTACTGACCGCACAGTTCCCTACCTGTCTTCTGCTATCTAGTATTAGCGGGCCTCATTTGCTGTATCTGTTTTCATTTCTACGTTTGTGTTTTCCCCTTACCTCACCGTTATTATTTGTTGGGGGCTTCCTATATCTTTGGGGTGATTTCTCTTGACGCAAGTGAGGTCTTACTTTCCCTCCAGGAGTAGATAGTTTCTCAGGCTGCGTCGAGACGTCCAGGATTTTAGGCACGTTCACCGGCTACCTTTAGTGTGTTGGTTAGGATCAAGTTTGCGGTCAGTCCAGTTACCACCTCCCTAGAGCTCGTGTCTATGTTCATAAACTTAGCTAGTCCGTTTTGTGATCCTCAGCCACTAGGATCATAACAATACTGAGATGGACATTTGCCTGTTGTGCATGAGCAAAAAACAACAAGAGTAAAAGGATGCAATCTGAAGTGCAGCAAAAGGAATCACAAAGGCTGCTAAGTGAACGCAATATACAAAATAGTTATGAATCATACCAAGGGAGGACAAATAACCCTGCATAATTCTTCAAATATAGGGGACTAATAGGCGTCGATGGAATGGGATTGCAAAAAAGATGACATAACAACCCAACTTTTACATACGCGCCATAGATTTCTCATCCAAACGCGGATGAATACTGATACACATAAGCTGTTCAGTAGCTAAAGACACATGACTGTGTCTGCATACCCCCCGGGGGTTGAAACTCCTCAGAACAATATCCCAGATAGCCCATCAATAAAGCCAGTCTCAATTGTCATATAGAGAAAAATGTTAAAAGGCACAGATTGACCCAAAAAACCGTCAAAAGTGACTTAAACCAGAACAATAAATGACCCTACCGAAGGTGGTATTGATTTTTTGGTTAAAGTTGTCATGTTGGACGCTGTTCAGACCAGGTCGTTCGACAGACAGTGGTAATTCCGCTTTTGACCACTATGTGCTCATTGGCGTCGGCTAGATTTTATCTAGCTGGTCCGGGGTTAATTTACCTGGTGGTCGGATTGGAAGCTGGGCCATGCCCACTGCCTTTAAATAGTTCTCCTAAACATTGGGCGTCGCCGATTATAGCTTCTGTCTTGTGCATGGTTATCTCGGTCTGGAGTGGTGAGCTAAGTAGTTGGAGTATCGTTGCTGGTGGTGTATTTCCCTTTGTCTTATTTTCTCCTTCCCATATTTGTATTTGTTTTGCCCTTTGCATTTATAGTGTATTCCTGAGTGACTGCAGCGTGGTGCTTATTTTTCCATTATCCTTGTCTGTGCTAACTGTGGGTATTGGAGTGTAGTCTCTTCACTGGTTGGGGGGGGGGTTTCAGCCTAGGGTTAAAACAGGAGATAGGGCGAGGGTGGAGGCCCAGACATGCACACCATCAGTGTAAACTCTGGGAGAGGGTCAGTCAGGGTTTCCCTAGTCTGAGGGAAATCGCAGGGGCCCGGGTTATTAGCTCTTTCCTACCTAGGTCTCCCGTGACAAAAGTACCCTAAATGTCATTATATATACAGATATAACTATTTTAGGGGCCAAACCACCCTCATAGAGGTTTATTGTATAGGCCCCTCTATATTGGGTACCAATCAAGTTGGGGTCAACAAAATCCCAACCACAATTATTAGAAGGCAATATAGTTTATACAAATTTGCCTATCTCTATGACCCAAATATATTGGTAAGACACACTATGAGATACTTTTCGTTTTTATTATACTCTATACAGAAAATAAACCAATAGGTGGTAAATTTAACAAGAGGTAGTCCAAAATAGCAGACAAAGGGGACTATCTCCCTATATTGGGTACCAATCAACAAAAATTAAAAAAAAAACAAGATGTCAATAAGAATTTTTAGAGCATTTTCCTCAAAGAGTGAATCCAATAGTTCATAATTAAAGTTGTTTATAATAGGCAGTGAATAATAGTTCTTCATTTAATCCGACTGGTGTGAGGCTCCGTAGCTTATATATCCACTTAGATTCACATCTTAGTAGTTGGTTAGTTACATTTCCACCCCTAATAGTAACATTGATGCCCTCTAGTCCCATAATCTTGAAGCCTCTGATGCTGCTTCTGTGCATGTCCAAGAAATGTGCCGCCACAGAGGTTATTGTTTTCCCTTTTTCCTGATCCTGTTTTGCTGTTGTGATGTTGGAGATATGTTGTTGGCTTCTCCTCCTCAATTCCTGAGTTGTTTGGCCCACGTACAGTTTTGGGCAATCACAAAGGATCACATAAACAATAAACAAGATTTCTTGACCTACAATTAAAATAAGATTTAGTTTCAATCGGAAAAGGTAATATATCAATCGAAATTTTCTCTTGTGCAACCATAATTTGGCACACATTACAACCCCCACAGGGATAGGTACCAAAAATCTTTTTGCCCCCTCCAAGTTTTCTTTTAGGTCGTTGGTAATGACTGTGACAGAGTTGGTCCTTCAAATTAGAGGCTCTCCTTGCCACTATTTTTGGGGTTGATGCAATGTGTAAGGAGAGTCTCGGTTCACATAACAGAATGTTCCAATTTTTGGTCAAAATGTTATAGATATCCCACCACTGATTGCTATAAGTGGTGATAAGAGAAAGCGGGCAGTCTTGTTCACGCACCTGTTTCTGAAGAAGACTTGGTCTGTTCCTCTGTCTCGCTTCCCAAAAGGCCTTTGACACAATTCTGTGCGTATACTGTCTGTCAATAAAGCGAGAGGTTAAATCTTTTGCCGACGTCCGAAAATCCTCTAAAGAACTGCAGTTCCTACGGAGTCTCAAAAACTGACCTTTTGGTATCCCGTTCTTCAAGTGCGCCGGATGGAAGTGTCAGGACTCTAAACATTTTTTATTACCTTTTTGTGCATTACTGCCCTTTTCCAAGATGGCGTCTTTGGTCTCATGTGCACTGTGTCTTCCTGCTATAAAACTCCACCCCAGCCTTCAGTCTGTGCTAGAGTATTCTGCCTTGCATCCAGCTCCTGACCTCTGGTGACTCCCTGGCTATATACCTGCTCCTGTGAACCTGTGTGGTGATCCTGCTACTCTGCTCTGAGTTCCTGCTGCATACAACAGTTCCAGTAATCCTCCTTCATCTGCTGCTCATGTTTACTTCCATCTGCATTTTGCTGCACATGTAAGCTGTTTCTGCTCTGCAAGAACCTGAGAATATTACCCAGACCTCCCTGGTTGAGCTAAAGATATTATTTGAACTGCCTTATAAGCATATCTATCTGTGTTTTGGACTAAGCAAGGGCTTATATGTGTCAAGTATCCTCAAGAATAATTGTGCTTCATAGACTTTCTGCATGATTGCATTTTCCTCTGAAGTTTCCTATAGACTGCTGAGCTGCATTTGATATTTGCACCAAGTGCTGTGGACTTGAGTTTCTCTCTGCACCTGTTTGAATCACTGTGTGATAATATAGACTTTACCACTTATAAAACTGTGTCCTGTAGTTGTCTTGTTCCACGTAAAGAGTCTCCTGAGTTATCCCCTATAATTATTACAGGATACTCTAGCCTAAAAAAAAAAAAGAAAAAAAAAAGGAGACTGCTGGAACAATGACTGCAGGAAGCAGAATAGAGCAGGTGTTTTCCATAATTAGATCACTGCAGAAAGATGTGGAAGGTCTGCAAAAGAAGTTTGGAAGCTTTGAACACAATCAACAAGTGTTTGGACAGACTTTGCAGGACTTAAGCACCCGCATGGCAGCCCAGGAAAATAAACTTGCTGGCATAGAGTCCCAGTATGGACGGGCTTTTCAGGACATAAGCACGCAAATAGCTGCACAAGCGACTTTTCCCTCTGGGCAACCGCCACCAGCTAGCCCACCTAAGTTGCCCCCATTCAGATTTAATGTTGATCGCGACAAATTTCGTAGCTTTGTGAATCAATGTATGCTATATTTTGATGTGCATGCTGACCGTTTTCCTAATGATAGATCCAAAGTATTGTGTGTAATAATGCTGCTGACCGCACGAGCGCTCGCCTGGGCGAATCCGATGATTGAGTCTCGTGACCCACGGTTAAATAACTTGGATGATTTCTTGGCTGCTATGGCATTAATGTTTGATGATCCTAATCGCTGTGCAACCGCTGAATCTGCTTTATTGTCTTTATGCCAGGCAAAACGTTCTGTTATTGAGTATGCTACTGAATTCAGGAGATTAGCGGTAGATACCAATTGGGACAGTTATGCACAATTGCCTATTTTTAAAAGGGGTCTGTCTAGTATTGTAAAAGATGAACTAGCTTGCTCTGAGTTCTGAGTCACCACAAGAGCTAGAGACATTTATACAGCATTGTGTGCGCATTGACATTCGCCTTACTGAGCATAGGCAGGAGAAGTTTTCTGCATATAACCGTATTTCTAACTTTTCCTTTCCTTCCAAAGAGCCTGCAGGTAAAACATCTCGGGAGGCGGAGGCGGTGCCCATGCAAATTGATTCCGTTCAGAGGCGCGAGATCAATGAGCGCCGGGAGCATCGCCTTCGTGAAAGTCTATGTTTCTACTGCGGCCAGTCTGACCACTTCTTGATCAATTGTCCTAAGTGTCCTAGACGGCCTAACAAGGTGCTAGCAGCAGTAGGGGAGTATGACAACTGTGATGATGAATCTGACATCTCTGAATGTAGCCTGCCTTTAAACACTGTATTCCATTCACTTTCTATGACTTCACCCCCTCAAGGAGCTTAAGGAAAAGAACTCTCACTGTTCTCTCCCTATTAAGATCCTGTGTTCAGGACAGTGGATTTCCAGTGCAGCTATGATTGACTCTGGTGCAGGTGGCAATTTCATGGATATCGCATTTGCCAAGGAACATGGTATTGAAATTCAGCAAAGAGCCTCTCCAATTACCATGGAAACAGTGGATGGGTCACCTTTAATCTCTGGGCCTGTGGATCAGGAGACTGTACCCCTTGAAGTTTTGTTGGAGCCTAATCATCAGGAGCAACTTTCTTTCTTGCTTATTTCTTCTCCTCATTTTCCTATGATTTTAGGCATTCCTTGGTTGAGTTCTCAGAACCTAATTATCAACTGGGAGACCAAGGAGATTATCTTTCCAACAAGGAGCAACTCAGCGTTAACAGAAGCTGTCCCTGAGTCCACGGCTACGGAACCACATGTACAGGTATTTTCTTTACCTCCAGCATATAAAGAGTTCTCTGACATCTGTGACAAGAAGAATGCAGATCAGCTTCCTCCACACAGGCATTATGACTGTCCCATTGAGTTGCTTCCTGGGGCAGCTATTCTTTTTGGTAACGTATACTGTTGTGATTTTGCTTTTTGCTCCCTCTAGTGGTCATTAGTGATTTGACTCTGGAGCTTCTGTCTTTTTTCCTATATCCTCACCTGGGCCGTTAGTTCAGGGGCGTTGCTATATAAGCTCCCTGGACCTTCAGTTCAATGCCTGGCATCGTTGAAATCAGAGCTAATCTGTTGTGCTCTTGTCCTATGATCCTGGTTCCTGTATTTCAAGCTAAGTCTGCTTCCTTGCTTTTTGCTTTTGTTTTGTTTGGTATTTTTGTCCAGCTTGTTCCAATCTGTATCCTGACCTTTGCTGGAAGCTCTAGGGGGCTGGTGTTCTCCCCCCGGACCGTTAGACGGTTCGGGGGTTCTTGAATCTCCAGCGTGGATTTTTATAGGGTTTTTGTTGACCAGATAAGTTATCTTGCTATATTCTGCTATTAGTAAGCTGGCCTCTCTTTGCTGAACCTGGTTCATTTCTGTGTTTGTCATTTCCTCTTACCTCACCGTTATTATTTGTGGGGGGCTTGTATCTTGCTTTGGGGTCCCTTTCTCTGGAGGCAAGAGAGGTCTTTGTTTTCTTCTCCTAGGGGTAGTTAGATTCTCCGGCTGGCGCGAGTCATCTAGCGATCACCGTAGGCATGATCCCCGGCTACTTCTAGTGTTGGCGTTAGGAGTAGCTATTTGGTCAACCCAGTTACCACAGCCCTATGAGCTGGATTTTTGAATCTCGCAGACTTACACGTTCCTCTGAGACCCTGTCCACTGGGGTCATAACAGTATGCCAGGCCAGTATTAAATGTTTAATGCATTGCAGAAGTGGGATTATAAGAAAGAAAATTTTGAGTTTTTTTTTCCCTCTCTCATTTTTTTTTTTTTTTTTTTTTCTTTTCCCCTTTACCTCAGAGTGGCTTAAGCTTGCTGCAGACATGAATGTCCAGACCTTGATTACAAGTGTGGACCAGCTTGCCGCTCGTGTGCAGGGTATACAAGATTATGTTACCAGAAATCCTAGGTCTGAACCCAAGATTCCGATTCCTGAACTGTTTTCAGGAGACCGATTTAAGTTTAGGAATTTCAGGAATAATTGTAAATTGTTTTTGTCCCTGAAACCTTGTTCGTCTGGAGACTCTGCTCAACAAGTAAAAATTGTTATTTCATTCTTACGGGGTGACCCTCAAGATTGGGCTTTTTCGTTGGCGCCAGGAGATCCGGCATTGGCTGATATTGATGCGTTTTTTCTGGCGCTCGGCTTACTTTATGAGGAACCCAATCTTGAGATTCAGGCAGAGAAAGCCTTGCTGGCTATGTCTCAGGGCCAGGACGAGGCTGAGGTGTATTGCCAAAAATTTCGGAAATGGTCCGTGCTGACACATTGGAACGAGTGTGCACTGGCCGCTAATTTTAGAAATGGCCTTTCTGAGGCCATTAAGAATGTTATGGTGGGTTTTCCCATTCCCACAGGTCTGAATGATACCATGTCCCTGGCTATTCAAATTGACCGGCGGTTGCGGGAGCGCAAAACCGCAAATTCCCTCATGTTGTTGTCTGAACAGACACCTGATGTGATGCAATGTGATAGAAAAACCGCAAATTCCCTCATGGTGTTGTCTGAACGGACACCTGATTTGATGCAATGTGATAGAATCCTGACTAGAAATGAGAGGAAAATTCATAGACGCCGGAATGGCTTGTGCTACTACTGTGGTGATTCTACACATGTTATCTCAGCATGCTCTAAACGTATATCTAAGGTTGTTAGTCCTGTCACCGTTGGTAATTTGCATCCTAAGTTTATTCTGTCTGTAACTTTGATTTGCTCACTGTCATCTTATCCTGTCATGGCGTTTGTAGATTCAGGTGCTGCCCTGAGTCTTATGGATCTCTCATTTGCTAAGCGCTGTGGTTTTATTCTTGAACCATTAGAAAATCCTATCCCTCTTAGGGGTATTGATGCTACGCCATTAGCAGAAAATAAACCGCAGTATTGGACACAGGTTACCATGTGCATGACTCCTGAACACCGCGAGGTGATACGTTTTCTCGTTCTACATAAAATGCATGATTTGGTTGTTTTGGGGCTGCCATGGTTACAGACCCATAATCCAGTCCTTGACTGGAAGGCTATGTCAGTGTCTAGTTGGGGCTGTCGTGGTATTCATGAGGATTCCCTGCCTGTGTCTATTGCTTCTTCTACGCCTTCGGAAGTTCCGGAGTATTTGTCTGATTATCAGGATGTCTTTAGCGAGTCCAGGTCCAGTGCATTGCCTCCTCATAGGGAACGTGACTGTGCAATAGATTTGATTCCAGGCAGTAAATTTCCTAAGGGAAGACTGTTTAATCTGTCGATACCTGAACATACCGCTATGCGTTCATATATCAAGGAGTCTCTGGAGAAAGGACACATCCGTCCGTCTTCTTCCCCTCTTGGTGCGGGATTCTTTTTTGTGGCTAAAAAGGACGGATCTTTGAGGCCTTGTATTGACTATCGGCTTTTAAATAAGATCACTGTCAAATTTCAGTATCCTTTGCCGCTGTTGTCTGACTTGTTTGCCCGGATTAAAGGTGCCAAGTGGTTTACCAAGATAGACCTTCGTGGTGCGTACAACCTTGTGCGCATTAAGCAAGGGGATGAATGGAAAACCGCATTCAATACGCCCGAAGGTCATTTTGAGTACTTGGTGATGCCTTTTGGGCTCTCTAATGCCCCTTCAGTTTTTCAGTCCTTTATGCATGACATTTTCCGGAACTATCTGGATAAATTTTTGATCGTTTATCTGGATGATATTCTGTTTTTTTCTGATAATTGGGACTCGCATGTGGAGCAGGTCAGGATGGTCTTTAAAATTTTGCGTGAAAATTCTTTGTTTGTCAAGGGCTCAAAGTGTCTTTTTGGTGTACAGAAGGTTCCCTTTTTGGGGTTCATTTTTTCCCCTTCTGCTGTGGAGATGGACCCAGTCAAGGTCCGAGCTATTCTTGATTGGACTCAGCCCTCGTCAGTTAAGAGTCTTCAGAAGTTCTTGGGTTTCGCTAACTTCTACCGTCGTTTTATCGCTAACTTTTCTAGCATTGTGAAACCTTTGACGGATATGACCAAGAAGGGCTCCGATGTGGTTAATTGGGCTCCTGCTGCCGTGGAGGCTTTCCTGGAGTTGAAACGTCGGTTTACTTCAGCGCCTGTTTTGTGCCAGCCTGATGTCTCGCTTCCCTTTCAGGTTGAGGTGGATGCTTCAGAGATTGGAGCAGGGGCCGTTTTGTCGCAGAGAGGCCCTGGTTGCTCTGTTATGAGACCTTGCGCCTTTTTCTCTAGGAAGTTTTCGCCTGCGGAGCGAAATTATGATGTGGGCAATCGGGAGTTGTTGGCCATGAAATGGGCATTTGAGGAGTGGCGTCATTGGCTCGAGGGTGCTAAGCATCGTGTGGTGGTCTTGACTGATCACAAAAATCTGATGTATCTCGAGTCTGCTAAACGCCTGAATCCTAGACAGGCCCGCTGGTCATTGTTTTTCTCCCGTTTTGACTTTGTGGTCTCGTATTTACCAGGTTCTAAGAATGTGAAGGCCGATGCTCTTTCCAGGAGCTTTGTGCCTGATGCTCCTGGAGTCGCTGAACCTGTTGGTATTCTTAAGGATGGTATTATCTTGTCAGCTATTTCTCCAGATCTGCGACGTGTGTTGCAGAGATTTCAGGCTGATAGGCCTGATTCTTGTCCACCTGACAGACTGTTTGTGCCTGATAAGTGGACCAGCAGAGTCATTTCCGAGGTTCATTCCTCGGTGTTGGCAGGTCACCCAGGAATTTTTGGCACCAGAGATCTGGTGGCCAGATCCTTTTGGTGGCCTTCCTTGTCTAGGGATGTGCGGTCATTTGTACAGTCCTGTGGGACTTGTGCTCGAGCTAAGCCTTGCTGTTCTCGTGCCAGCGGGTTGCTCTTGCCCTTGCCTGTCCCTAAGAGACCTTGGACACATATCTCCATGGATTTCATTTCTGATCTTCCGGTGTCTCAAGGCATGTCTGTTATCTGGGTGATATGTGATCGCTTCTCCAAGATGGTCCATTTGGTTCCTTTGCCTAAGCTGCCTTCCTCTTCCGATCTGGTTCCTGTGTTTTTCCAGAATGTGGTTCGTTTGCACGGCATCCCTGAGAATATTGTGTCAGACAGAGGATCCCAGTTCGTTTCCAGATTCTGGCGATCCTTTTGTAGTAGGATGGGCATTGACTTGTCGTTTTCTTCTGCTTTCCATCCTCAGACTAATGGACAGACGGAGCGAACTAATCAGACTTTGGAGGCTTATTTGAGGTGTTTTGTCTCTGCTGATCAGGATGATTGGGTGACCTTCTTGCCGTTGGCTGAGTTTGCCCTTAATAATCGGGCTAGTTCCGCCACCTTGGTTTCGCCGTTTTTCTGCAACTCTGGTTTCCACCCTCGTTTTTCTTCGGGTCATGTGGAACCTTCTGACTGCCCTGGGGTGGATTCTGTGGTGGATAGGTTGCAGCGGATCTGGAATCTTGTGGTGGACAACTTGAAGTTGTCACAGGAGAGGGCTCAGCGCTTTGCCAACCGCCGCCGCGGTGTGGGTCCCCGACTACGTGTTGGGGATTTGGTGTGGCTTTCTTCCCGCTTTGTTCCTATGAAGGTTTCCTCTCCCAAATTTAAACCTCGTTTTATTGGTCCTTACAAGATATTGGAAATCCTTAATCCTGTATCCTTTCGCCTGGATCTTCCTGTGTCGTTTGCTATCCACAACGTGTTTCATAGGTCCTTGTTGCGGCGGTACGTTGTGCCTGTGGTTCCTTCTGCTGAGCCTCCTGCTCCGGTGTTGGTTGAGGGCGAGTTGGAGTACGTGGTGGAGAAGATCTTGGATTCTCGTCTCTCCAGGCGGAGGCTTCAGTACCTGGTCAAGTGGAAGGGCTATGGTCAGGAAGATAATTCCTGGGTGGTCGCCTCTGATGTTCATGCGGCCGATTTAGTTCGTGCCTTTCACGCCGCTCGTCCTGATCGCCCTGGTGGTCGTGGTGAGGGTTCGGTGACCCCTCACTAAGGGGGGGGTACTGTTGTGATTTTGCTTTTTGCTCCCTCTAGTGGTCATTAGTGATTTGACTCTGGAGCTTCTGTCTTTTTTCCTATATCCTCACCTGGGCCGTTAGTTCAGGGGCGTTGCTATATAAGCTCCCTGGACCTTCAGTTCAATGCCTGGCATCGTTGAAATCAGAGCTAATCTGTTGTGCTCTTGTCCTATGATCCTGGTTCCTGTATTTCAAGCTAAGTCTGCTTCCTTGCTTTTTGCTTTTGTTTTGTTTGGTATTTTTGTCCAGCTTGTTCCAATCTGTATTTTGAACAGATACCGACATACTTGGTGACACCTACTACCACCCACCCAGGGTGGAGGTGCCAAATATAATTGTGGACAACAGGGCAACTCCCATAATAATTAGAAACCTATAGAGAACTGGAGTGTAATACCCCTGAATAATGAAAGATTACAACAACTACTATTATCAAAAATTTACTTTATTAAATTTAAAATGCATACAAAAAAGACATATAACTGGTATAAAATGACCGGAGATGGTGATGACACAAAGAAACGGAGCCAGTGGCACCCCAAAAATTGCCAAATGGCAGCACTACATAACACCTATGAAGTAACTGGTGTATATGAGCCCCCTAAAAATGTACATATTACAGACAGCAAATGTTAGCTGTGTAGCCAAAAAATCTCAAAAAAGTAAGAGGTGCAGCAGTGCCCATACAGAGTCCAAAGGACTCAAAGGACATAATAAAGTGCAAGAAGAATATATAGTATGGACGCTGCTACAAGTGCTTACCCATGTGGGTGCGGTGTCAGCTGGATCCGTGTAGCCCCGACGTACGTTTCGCTGTATCTAGCTTCCTCGGGAGGCCTGTGTGTGTTGTCGCTATGAGAGGGACTTATAAATGCCTGTGCCAGCTGATCATAATCAGCGCCGCTCACTGGAGCGCATGGTGGGCGGAGTTCGGGCCGCAAACGTGTCACATCCGGCCGTCCGGGTACAGGAGGGAGTCTGGGAGGAAAACGCCTCCCTTGACGTCAGTGACTGACTCCTGACCCACTGGGATGCCGTCAGGGACACAAGCTGAGTCCGAGGCCACCGGGCATGCGCGCACCGCGGTCGCCATTTTGTTTACTGGCGAAACTATGGGCAAGTATGATATGCGCATATATTGAATGTTCCTGTGTGATGAAAATACCACCTAATGCGCCCAAACAATAGAGCAAATGTACATAAGCACAGAGAGAAAGGGTATTAATGCATTAAACACAAAGTGCAGCATGAGTGATATTTCAGTTAGATCTTCTCTCCTCCACTCTCCTTGGGCATTATCGCGCTGTAGCCGACATCATGGCAAAAAGTCCTCTCCATAGATAGCCCGTGGCGACAAAATTCCGACAATCATTACTAAACATAAACAGATTAAAGAAACAAGGTTAAAAACAATAACAACACAATAAAAACAAGGGAGACAGGACTCATGAGAGTATTGCTCAAGGTACTACAAGACGACCCTGCGCAATCACAGGGTCCTCGTGGACAAAAAAGAGAGAAGAAACCACATGCATGTAAGAAAAGTGGGGTGGCTTCCCCAGAGGGAATGAGACACACAGAAGAGGTGCAAGAGAGAACTATTACATTAAAACCTGAGATGCCAACATCCCAAAGGGGAATGGATTTCACAAAAAAGGTACGAAAGAAAGCTTTTCATTCAGCCCCTGGGGTGACATTGTCCCAAGGGTAACTATCCAGCGGCACTCCATTTGGGCTAGAATTTTTTTAGGGTCACCACCCCTAATGCCCAAGTGAACCCTGTCGATACCACGGACCTGAAGTGCCCGTGGATCACAGTTGTGGTGTAACTTGAAGTGCCGCGGGATAGTTTTGAGAGTAAGAACATCAGTCACATCCTTCGCTGCTCTGATGTCCCTGACATGTTCCCTGACTAATCCGTAGCTCACGTGAAGTGAGACCTATGTAGATAAGGTTGCATGTACATACGGCATAATATACCACAAATGTGGTGCTACATGATATGTAGCATGTGATCCGGTAGTCCCTACCTCCATTTGCTGGTGTAAAACTGGTGGCTCGTATAATGTTCTTACATGCTAAGCATGAGCCACACGGATAGCACCCCCAGCGCTGTGGGCCCGCCCCAAAGATATTCGGTGTTTTGGCCACATAGTGGCTTCTGACAAGTAAGTCCTTTAAATTACGGCCTCTCCTCGCAGTTAATAGGGGTCTGTCTGGTAAAAGTTGTTTTAATGTTTTATCTGTTAACAGCACGGACCAATGTCTCGCCATACTCTGTCTGATGTTGTCCCATTGGTTATTGAATGTCATGATGCACCTAAGAGGTGGATCATTCCCATCATTTGGGCAAGTTTTTGAGAACAATTGTCGGCGAGAGGTACCCCTGGCACGAGCATACCCTTTCCTGATTGACCTATTGCTGTAGCCCCGATCATGGAACCGCTTTTCAAGGTCCCGAGCCTGAGCTTCAAATGCACCATCCGTGGAACAGATACGTTTCATCCGTAGAAACTGACCAATGGGTACGGCGCGAATAGTTGAAGAGGTGTGTGCAGACGTAGCATGAAGCAAGGAATTGACCGATGTTTCCTTTCGGAATACATCCGTTTGTATGGCACCATCTGCACACACCATGACCTTGATATCCAAGAAGTCAATTTCATTTGCTGCCAGTTTATATGTCAGTTTAATATTGCGATTATTACGGTTAAGTCCACGGATGAAGTCATGGAAGCCCTGCTCAGGACCTTGCCAGATAATGAAGACATCATCGATGTATCTGTACCAGCACTGCGCCTGGGAGGCGGCGCACGCGCCATCCCCGAAAACCTCCCTCTCCCAAAAGCCGAGAAAGAGGTTAGCGTAGGATGGCGCGCACGCCGCGCCCATCGCAGTGCCGCGACGCTGTAAATAAAATTTATCTTTGAAAGTAAAATAATTATGCGTCAAGATGAATTCAAGCAGCTCCAAGATCAGGGAACGCAGTGTGTGGTCAAGGTTGCTCATGCCAAGAAAGAATGCCACCGCCTCTAATCCATCAACATGCCCTATACTAGTGTAGAGGGATTCTACGTCTACTGTTGCAAGGAGCATTCCAGATTCCAAATGAAGACCATCCAATCTCCTCAGGACGTCCGTAGTGTCTCTGACATACGAGGGCAGCGTCTCAACTATAGGGTGCAGGTAGTACTCGATGAATTTACATATTGGATCGCTAAGCCCTCCTATGCCAGAGACAATCGGACGCCCGGGGGGATCAACTTGATTCTTGTGAATCTTTGGTAACAGGTAGAAGGTAGGGACTACCGGATTTTGTACGTATAAACCCTCGAAAATTTTCTTAGGTATAATCCCCTGTGAGAGAGCCCTATCCAAAATCTCAAAAGCATCCTGAGAGAATTCCACCGTGGGGTTGGCCGTGAGGGTGGAGTATGAGTCCCGGTCCCTAAGCTGGCGTAGTGCCTCCCTTTCGTACTTGACCGTTGGCCAGATGACCACATTCCCCCCCTTATCTGCTGGCTTGATTACAATATCCCTCATCAGGCCCAGTTCTTTAAGAGCGAGGCGTTGTGCCCGTGTCAAATTATCACCTCTATGGGTACTGGGGAGGGTTTTCAAATCCTCTAAAACCAGTTTATTGAAAATTTCGATAGATGGACATAGTGAGAAGGGGGGGAATGTGGTAGACCTTGGAACAACCGAAGTAGGAAAGGTACCTGATGTATTTGAAGTGCTCTCTTGTTCCAGTTCCTCTAAGATTAAAAGAGTTTCTTGCTCAGTCACGGTTTCAGGAATAGTAGAATCTGCCGGTTTGGCATGAAGTTTCCGCAACAGAGCTTTTCTCAGAAAAAGCTGAATGTCCTTCATCGCTGAAAAGAAATTGAAGTTATTAGTAGGGACAAAACTAAGACCCAACCCCAGAACCTCCAGTTGTATCTTAGTCAAAGCATGGGTAGAAAGGTTAATTACCTCTAAGGCTCGTCCTGATCGCCCTGGTGGTCGTGGTGAGGGTTCGGTGACCCCTCACTAAGGGGGGGGTACTGTTGTGATTTTGCTTTTTGCTCCCTCTAGTGGTCATTAGTGATTTGACTCTGGAGCTTCTGTCTTTTTTCCTATATCCTCACCTGGGCCGTTAGTTCAGGGGCGTTGCTATATAAGCTCCCTGGACCTTCAGTTCAATGCCTGGCATCGTTGAAATCAGAGCTAATCTGTTGTGCTCTTGTCCTATGATCCTGGTTCCTGTATTTCAAGCTAAGTCTGCTTCCTTGCTTTTTGCTTTTGTTTTGTTTGGTATTTTTGTCCAGCTTGTTCCAATCTGTATCCTGACCTTTGCTGACAGCTCTAGGGGGCTGGTGTTCTCCCCCCGGACCGTTAGACGGTTCGGGGGTTCTTGAATCTCCAGCGTGGATTTTTATAGGGTTTTTGTTGACCAGATAAGTTATCTTGCTATATTCTGCTATTAGTAAGCTGGCCTCTCTTTGCTGAACCTGGTTCATTTCTGTGTTTGTCATTTCCTCTTACCTCACTGTTATTATTTGTGGGGGGCTTGTATCTTGCTTTGGGGTCCCTTTCTCTGGAGGCAAGAGAGGTCTTTGTTTTCTTCTCCTAGGGGTAGTTAGATTCTCCGGCTGGCGCGAGTCATCTAGCGATCACCGTAGGCATGATCCCCGGCTACTTCTAGTGTTGGCGTTAGGAGTAGCTATTTGGTCAACCCAGTTACCACAGCCCTATGAGCTGGATTTTTGAATCTCGCAGACTTACACGTTCCTCTGAGACCCTGTCCACTGGGGTCATAACAGTATACCCTTTGGCGGCACCTGAGCTTCAAGCCTTAAAGGAGTATATTGATGAAAATCTGGCCAAAGGCTTCATACGTTCTTCTTCCTCACCAGCAGGGGCACCTATCTTTTTTGTAAAGAAGAAGGATGGGACCCTGCGACCCTGTGTTGACTATCGGGAACTCAATAAGGTAACCGTACGAAACCGTTACCCTTTGCCTCTGATTCCCGAATTACTGGAAAGAGTCCGCCATGCTAAGGTGTTCTCTAAACTGGATCTTCGTGGGGCTTATAATTTGGTGCGTATTCGTCCAGGGGATGAGTGGAAGACAGCATTCAGATGCCGTTATGGACACTTTGAATCTCTTGTGATGCCCTTCGGGCTTTGTAAAGCCCCTGCAATATTTCAACACCTTGCTAATGACATTTTCAGAGATTTGTTGGACCAGTTTGTAGTGATCTATTTGGACGATATACTAATCTTTTCTGACTCTCTACAGGAACATGAAGAACATGTCAAAATTGTTTTAAGACGTCTGAAAGAGAACCATCTGTATATTAAGCGGGAGAAATGCGAGTTCCATCGTTCTGAGATACAGTTCTTAGGTTATATCATCTCTCCCCAGGGGCTGAACATGGAATCTGGTAACATTCAGGCTATCCTTGACTGGCCGATACCCAAGAACGTTAAGGAGGTCCAACGTTTTATTGGTTTTGCAAATTTCTACAGACGCTTCATTCGAAATTTTTCTGATATTGTCCGTCCCATTACTTCCTTGACAAAGAAGGAAAAGCCCTTTAAGTGGTCATCACAGGCTCAAGAAGCTTTTGATCGGCTTAAGATCTGTTTCACATCAGCACCGCTGTTGATACACCCAGATCCAACACTTTCTTTCATTGTGGAGGTGGACGCTTCTGATAATGCTTTGGGGGCTATTCTCTCCAAAAGAACTGGAGAGAAGAGTCTGCTACATCCTTGTGCTTTCTTTTCCTGTAGACTAACCTCAGCAGAGAAGAATTACGACGTGGGAGACAAGGAATTGCTGGCTATTATTGCGGCTTTCAAAGAATGGAGGCATCATCTGCAAGGAGCTGCACAACAGATCATAGTGCTAACTGACCATCGCAATTTAGAGTTCCTTAGATCCGCTAGATGTCTTTCTCCTCGTCAGGCTCGTTGGAACTTATTTTTAAATCAATTTAACTTTGTTATCTCGTACCGTCCAGGTTCTCGAAATGGGAAGGCTGATGCTTTATCCCGAATCCATGCTGCGGATTCCATACCTGGAGCCCCGTCCAAGACCATTCTACCTGATACCAATTTCATCAGAGTTATCCACGATCAGGACTTGTGGAAGGAGTGCAGAGAGGCCTATGACGGTGATGTATTTCTGGCCAACCCACCTGTGGATATTAATCTTGTCTTTAAGGGTGGCATGTGGTTCAGAGATTGACGTATCTTCGTCCCTGAGGTTGTCCGTCTGCAGATCCTCAAGTTGGTACATGACTCCAAGTTGGCTGGTCACAGGGGGGTACAGAAGACACAAGAGTTCCTGAGCTGATTCTTCTGGTGGCGAACTTGCCTGAAGGATACCAAGGACTATGTTCTCTCTTGCGAGGTATGTGCTCGTTACAAGACTCCTCATGTGGCACCTACCGGTCTTCTACAACCATTACCTGTTCCGTCCCGCCCTTGGGGGTCTATATCAATGGACTTTATTGTGGAGCTGCCTACATCGGGGGGCATGAATACAATCATGGTGGTAGTTGATCGCCTGACTAAAGATGCTCATTTTGCTCCGTGCACCGGCCTCCCCTCAGCTAAAGATACAGTGAACTTGGTTATACAGAATGTCTTTCGGTTGCATGGGGTTCCGGATGAGATCATCTCTGACCGTGGAGAGCAGTTCACTTCAAGATTCTGGAAGGGGTTTTGCTCTGCACTCAATATTAATGTCTGTCTCTCTTCCGCTTACCATCCCCAGACAAATGGTCAGACTGAGCGTACCAACCAGACGCTGGAACAATATTTAAGATGCTATGTCAGCCATCTCCAGGATGATTGGTTGGAGTTGCTGCCATTAGCCGAATTTTCATATAACAATTCTCAGAGCGCCTCCACTAAATTTACACCTTTCTTTGCCAATCTGGGTTATCATCCGTGTATCTTACCTAGGTCTCCAATTAATTCTCCGGTTACGGTAGTGGAGGAAAGGCTGACTGCGATGAGGCAAAATCTGAAGGTTCTGAAGGAATCCCTGACCACAGCTCAAGAACGTTATAAGAGATCGGCTGATAGATTCCGTAAACCTGCACCCATGTTCAAGGTAGGAGATTCCGTGTGGTTAGCAACTAAGAATCTGAAGTTAATCGTTCCTTCACAAAAACTTGGACAGAAATTCATTGGCCCTTTCAAGATCAATGGTATTGTGAGCTCTGTGGCCTGCCGGCTGAAGCTGCCTAGGACTATGAAGGTACACCCAGTTTTTCATGTATCTTTACTAAAGCCTGTATCTCCTAATACCTTCCAGGGATGTGTTGTGCCACCTCCGCAGCCTGTGGTGATTGATGGGCAAGAACAATTTGTGGTGGAGGAAATTGTTGATTCCAGGATTCGCAGGAATCAGCTCCAATATCTGACAAGATGGCAGGGATATCCCCCTGAGTTTCTCTCTGCACCTGTTTGAATCACCGTGTGATAATATAGACTTTACCACTTATAAAACTGTGTCCTGTAGTTGTCTTGTTCCATGTAAAGAGTCTCCTGAGTTATCCCCTTTAATTATTACAGGAAGCTGGAATAATGTAGTAAATTATTTGTCACTGTAGATTTACAATAAAGACAGGAGGAGACACGATTCTCTTTTATGGATAATTTGATGTCAAGGAAGTCAACTGTAGTTTTCGAGATAGTTGAAGTAAGCTTGATGTTCAAAGAGTTGGAATTTAGATCTTCAATGAAGCTCCTACATTCATCTAAGGAACCTGTCCGCAAATAAAGGATGTCATCTATATATCGTCGCCAGGTAATAATTTTTGTGGAAAACATCTCATGCTTATACACCACAGTCTCCTCCAACCACCCTAAAAACAGATTCGCGTACGAGGGCGCACACCGCGCCTCCATGGCGGTCCCGGAGATCTGCCTGTAATATTTCTTGTCGAAAATGAAATAGTTTTTGTCAAGGACAAAATGGAGTGGTTCCAGCAAAAACAGATTGTGCTCACCGTCATCTCGATGTCTATCCAGGAAGAAGGAGACTGCTTGGATTCCTTAATCATGAATAATACTGGTGTAAAGCGATTTCACGTCAAGGCTAATCAAGATGGTATCCTCCGGGACAAGCAGCTCTTCAAGATGTGTCATCAGATGTACTGAGTCTCTTAGGTATGAGTCCAGGGAAAGGGCTAATAGCTGGAGAAAATGATCCAGGTAGAGGCATGGGCGTTCCATGATGCCGCCAATGTCGGATACTATCGGCCTCCCCGGAGATAGGACAAGTGATTTATGCACCTTTGGCAAGATGTAGAATGTAGGAACTACAGGATGATGAGTAAAGAGGAAATCAGCTTCTTTCTTATTCAGGGTGCCCTCATATGTTGCATTTTTTATCAGGCTTTCCAATTTATCCTTGAATACCCAGGTAGGGTCTGAGGGAAGAACATGATAATAGTTAGTGTTATTAAGTTGGCGTAGTGCCTCCATAACATACATATTTTGTGGCCATAAGACCACATTTCCTCCTTTATCTGCTTCCCGAATCAGAAACTCCCCATTATTACGTAATCCCTGTAAAGCTCTCCTTTCTTCGGTATTCACAAGTTTCAAGCATTCAATGTCTCTACAAACACTCTCAAAGAATATTTGTACTGCTTGAAAAAGTGATAAGGAGGGTGTCACCTGTGATGGAGTTCTCCTGGTGAATCTCGTCTGATCCAATGGATTCTCATTCTCTTGCAAGAGTTCTAAAAGGTCCAGGAAGGTCTGCCTCTCATTCTCAGGTAGGGAGTCAACTAGAGAAGGTTTGTGATATAACAATTTAAACGTCATCTGTCGACAAAATAAATACAGGTCCTTAGCCAAAACAAATTTATCCAGGGTATTTGTAGGTGAAAAAGAAAGGCCCCGTGTTAAACACCGATTTTTCCAGATCTGACAAAACATATGTGGATAAATTTATTACTTGTAGGTCCGATGTAGTCGTGGAGTGTGCGGACATACCTGGTCTATTCAGCGTTTCCAGTTGAGTCTGGTCTCCCTCTTGTAGGTTGGTGACCAGTTCCGATAGCCTCTCCCCTTCCTTTTGTTTGGACCTGGTCTTCCGTCTCCCCCTCCTCCTCCTCCTATAGCTCCCTTGATGTCGCTCTGATCCGAGGACAAAAAATCACTAGAGGATAATTCATGTCTTTGAGCTTGTACAGTCACTTTTGACAGTTTTTTGGGTCAATCTGTGCCTTTTAACATTTGTCTCTATATGACAATTGAGACTGGCTTTATTGATGGGCTATCTGGGATATTGTTCTGAGGGGTTTCAACCCCCGGGGGGTATGCAGACGAAGTCATGTGTCTTTAGCTACTGATCAGCTTATGTGTATCAGTATTCATCCGCGTTTGGATGAGAAATCTATGGCGCGTATGTAAAAGTTGGGTTGTTATGTCATCTTTTTTGCAATCCCATTCCATCTACGCCTATTAGTCCCCTATATTTGAAGAATTATGCAGGGTTATTTGTCCTCCCTTGGTATGATTCATAACTATTTTGTATATTGCGTTCACTTAGCAGCCTTTGTGATTCCTTTTGCTGCACTTCAGATTGCATCCATTTACTCTTGTTGTTTTTTGCTCATGCACAACAGGCAAATGTCCATCTCAGTATTTCATTACTTGTTGTTTATTTCTCCTTTGATGGCGTTCGTTTTGCGGCGTCTGTGTAAGGGGGGTTATTTGTACATTTAAGCGTGCTACACTTTTAGTGGTGCTGGGCCTCTATGCCCTTGTAATCGTTTGGCTAGTATGTGCCTTCAGCAGTGAGTATTTGCTATTCTTACTCTGCTGTTATATAACTCGTCACACTTGCGCAATGGGGTCGAAGTTGACTCATTGCCTTGGCAACCATTGTTTATGCGCATTGGACAACTTTTTGCTCAATTGCGCAGCAACCTGTTGTTTTTTTGACTTTTGCTGATGCCTGGGCTTCAGCGCCTATACATTAAGAGAAACGCCGCCATTTCTCTATGTAACCACTCATTTATTTTGCGCTTCTAACAGTGTTTAGTAGCCGTTTCAGCTTTTAGGTGAATTAACTCGCCGTACCTGCGCAATGGAGTTGACGCTGACCCATCACTTTGGTAACCGCCGCTCATGCGCACTTGATCATCGCCTGGCTAGGACTACAGCGATCTGCTGTCTGCTTCATTCTTGATAGTGTTCAGGCTATTGCGCCTATGCAATAGATTTGTTGCCGCTTCTGTCTCCATAGTAACCTTCGGTCAGGCTCACTAACCACTTCCGGGACTCAATGGGATCCTCGTGCTGTTGCTTTGTGCTCCGGCGTGCCTCATGCTGCAGCTGTATCGAATCTCTCAATTTGTAAGTGTATATATACTCCATTATTGTGTTAGTCTATCACACTACTCTGCCCCTGATGAAGTCACTTAGTTGACGATACGCGTGGGGTGGGTGTTATGGGAGCTGGTTCCTGACCCTTCAAATTTTCTCTTCCTTCAGCTAAATGCATGACGTGAGCATGTCTATTAGGTGTTTATTGTAAATCCTGCATCTTTGGAAAATTGTTTAGCTCACTCATCTGATTGCAACCATTGCTAAAATGTCTCGTTTTGGGGGGGCACTGATTACTCTCTGCATTTAGGAAATCTTTTTTCTATTTTTTCATAGGCTGTTACTGAGACTGCACTTTGTACCTTCTGTACATATATTGGGTACCAATCTGTGATATTAGGATTGTTATATAATTTTTGTATGGTATAAATTTAATTTATTTATTATGATATTGTGTACCATATCGCTTATATTATAATATGTTGGACAGGATCCATGCTCCCCACCCCCTTTTTCCCATATTTCTCTTCTTTGGTATAATCTTTGTTTGGTGGTTTTAAATGTTTTTAAAATTTATTGTGTGTAGTGAAATGACATTGGATAAATAAAATTTGTTAATTTTTTCTGTTGATCCCTGCGTATGTGCATGTCTTCCTTGTTCTTTTTGGTACTGTTTAAAATTTGACATGCTGCAGGTTGAGCACATAGACTACTGTTGCGATGGTGCCCTCTATCTTTATTGTTCTTGTATTCACAGCAGGACGCCTGTGAGTCACAAGGCAAAGTAACAGCCCGTCCTCATTAGCGCCAACTTCCAGAAAAACATCATCATTCAGACGGATGCCTCCAACATGGGCCTAGGAGTGGTCTTGTCGCAGGAGGTGAACAGGGAGGAACATCCAGTCACCTACCCAAGTAGGAAACTCACCACGGCTGAGAAAAATTATAGCATAGTGGAGAAAGATTGCCTTGCCTTGGAGTCCCTATGCTATTATTTACTCGGTCAACCGTTTTGCTTGGTGACAGATCATTCACCCTTGTTATGGATGAGGAATACCAAGCAGAGGAATGCTCGGGTCTCCAGATGTTTTCTATCCCTGCAGAATTTTTATTTCACCATTGAACATCAGACAGGGAAATCGCAAGGAAATGCGGATGCCCTGTCATGAGCCCCCTGTATGGTGACAAGTGTTCAATCCCACAAGTTTGAACATGGGGGGGATATGTGAGGCAGTGAGGGGGATCATATGCGAGGGTTGATATGTATCCCCCAGGATGCAGATGGAGGCCTATTAGACCCGCTGGAGTGCCTTGTATTCACAACAGGACGCCTGTGAGTCACAAGGCAAAATAAAAGTAAGCGTGGACCTGGTCAAGCTATTTGACCATGGCAATGTTCAGGAAAACCCAGTAAGGGCTTTTATTTTTGAAGCGGACTACAGGATGGTAGTGGGGCGGTCTGCATCCCCCAAGCCGGGTCTTACAAGTGCAACAGATCCCAGTTAAAAACTCTGCAGTATAGGGTTTGGGTGTGTCAGTGTTTGTTTGCAAGTAGCAGAGCAGGTGGGTCTGCAGCGTCCAGCCTGTGTGAGGTAACACAGAGCCAAGAGCAGCGAACGTCTGGCATCCAGCAGCGTTATATGGTGGTACAGTCACCCTCGGCAACCGATCTTGTGTATGTACCATTGTGACACCCGGGCTGCGATCCGGAGGATATCGTGTGAGTTATTTGGACATTAAACACGTTTGCTGTGAACTTTCCTGTTGTCCCTGTCTATCTGTCACACTGCACCAACCTGGCTGCACTACAGTGTGCATGCAGGTGAGCTTGATCTTGTTTTTTACAATTTTGCAGCACATGTTTTGATGTTACAACCTTCCAACATGTATTGACAAAAACTGGGGGAAACTGGAGAAGCGGACGATAAGTTGAGTATTTGTTGTTGTTGTTTTTTTTTTACAGTTGTTTTTTTTTTACAATTTACTAGCCCATATGCAACTTAAATACAAAGTCAAGATAGGAACCAACATACGAGCCTATCTATCTAATAAATCAGGGATTGCCTCTCTGACATTAGAAGAACAGCAGGTCAAGGCTCAGTGTTACGACACGTTCACACGTTCAGTATTTGGTAAGTATTTCACATCAGTATTTGTAAGGCCGGGGTCACACATGCGTGTTTTACGTACGTAAGAGCGCAAAAACTACGTACGTAAAACTCGCATTACATACGGCACAATGCTTCTCAATGGGTCTAGTCCTATAAGGCGTATATTACGGATCCGTAATTTACGGAGTTGTACGGGCGCAGAAAATCGCAGCATGCTGCATTTGTCAGCGTATCGCGCAAAAAATATGCCAATGCAAGTCTATGGGAGAGCGTATAATACGGAATGCTTACGGACCATGCGTGTGCCTTGCGCGAAATACGGATTTACTGGCAGATGTCCTGAAATGTCCAAAGGCCTCAATCAGGCAGGTGAGACATGCTAATTAGCTGAAAAAGCCAGACAGTGAACCCGGAAGTCTGCTGCACGCCTCCACGGAGTGATATTCAGCATGGCAAACATTGTCAACGCGGACATGCTCATAATTTTGGTCCAAGAGAGGCCTGTCCTCTGGGACCAAAGAGACCCTAATTATGCCAACAGGGCACTAAAAGAGGCAGCATGGAGGAGCGTGTGTGTGGCCCTCTTCCCACATTATGACCAGCAGCCACGTCAGGCACAGCGACAGATAAGTAAGTACACCCATGTTTGAAATGTAATGTTCTTGTGAATTATCAGGCCCTTACTACTTTGAATTTCTCTTCACGAATTTAGTAAATAGTCATGAAGGAACTAGAAAGCCCACCAGTAGATACATGGTGTTGTACATGAGAAACGGATTTCATTAATGTTTAGAATAGGTGTCCCTTTTACTTACTAACAGTGTTTCCCATTATTTGTCCTTTCTGTGATAGAGGTTAGTGGACTCTGTCCTTGTGGCTTTGCTTGCTAATTGTGTTTTTTGGGTATATTTATTATTAAATCTTCTCCACAAAGGCCTATTTGGATGCTACACTTAAATCTCTGTAGTCAGTTCCACCTTTTGTGAGCTCACTGATTAATGGCCTAAAGAATGTGTGTATTTTTTGTTGTTTCAGTGGGTGATGTTACAACAAGGTGGCGGAGTATCCGCGACCAGTACAGGAGGGAGAGGCAGCAGCGGGAGAGAAGTGGAGCCGGGGCACTTCCCAAAAAAAAAAAAAACATATATTTTGACCGACTCAACTTTCTGAATCCCAGCATGGACCTCAGGCCGTAAGTAACAATATTTTTTGTTTATTTTTTGGTTTTTGTATTATTTGTGGACCTAAAACATTTTTTCTTTTTCAGAACTCAGTCTAACCTCACTGACAGTGAGACAGGGTCTGACTCGGAACTTGTCATTGACCCAGTTGGGGAAGTTGAAGAGGTGGCTGGTCCATCTGATGCTCCCTCTGGCTCCATCCCTCCTGGATCCTCATCTGGTCAGGCAGCTCCATCTGCCTCCGTCCCACACCCTGAGGACCCACATTTTGCCTCTTCTGCAGCAGCCTCATCAGCAGCACCACCACCTAGCCAGGATGACCCTGGAAATAGCAGCAGCCCAACTGTTGCCCTGGCTCCATCCCCACAGGCTGCAGGCAGACCACAGCGTGCACGCCGCAGAAGAGAATTGCTCCAAAGGCGCCAAAACGTGGATGCTGGGGTCCTGAGCTACTTGGCCCGTGTTCGAGACGATGATGGGGAGGAGGGATTTACCAGGAGCATGGCCCATTACTTAAGGTCCCTAGAGCGTGAGTTAAGGCTTCGTGTGAGAGGGTGTTTTCAGATCCTTGTTAATGCATGCACCCCCCCAAATAACCCATACAATCTCATGCATATGATTGAACAGTGGCAGATGTCACCTGAAAATCTTCTGCGGCCTCAGAGATTACAAGGCCTGGCAGCTCAACAAGGATCTGAAGCACCCCCTCCACGACAGCCAACACCTCAGCCCCAACCCCCATCAAACACACAATGGCCACCTCAGCAACATATGGCGGGATATCTTCAACCATCCCAATATGGCCACTTGTCCACACCCAGTGCTGGAGGCTGGTCCCAACCTGGGTATGGACAATATGGTCATTTTGGGTTGGGTTATGATTCCCGGCAATATGGTTATCACCAGCAGGGGTATCTACCAAATCCTCGCCCCACTCTTCCAAGTTCCCAGCATCATAGCTTGGCAAATGTCCCTCAGGCCACTACAACATCTGCACAGGGTGCTGGACAATTGGCCCTACAAATGCCACCTGATGCAGACAATGAGCAAGCTACTTCTCCTGCCCCAACCTACCAGGACTTGTAATTTTTATTTTTTTTTTATTTTTTATTTTTTTAATGTTACTTTAAACTTTTGTTATTTTGTTTTTAATATGATTTGGATACAATATTTAGGCTTGTATTGTCACTACAGAGCATGTTTTATTGTGGTTGTTTGCGCTCTTTTTGGATCAAAAGAAAAATAGGCCTTTATAAGGCCAAAAAAAGGTTCTGAAAAAAACAGAACCTAGAAAGTAAAAAAAGTTATTCAGTAAAACGTTTTATTACTACCAATCACAGTCTGTATGCGCTGGATTCATTCTTCCATCACACACACATGATATGCTGATAACCATATGTGAAAAAAGAAAATACAACACACACAGTTGGAAACTTGATTAACACATACTTTATAGAGCTAATTAATTACACATGCAAAAAGGCATAGTCTTGCCAGGGAATAGCACCTTGAGGAGTCAGAAAATAATTTGTAAAGATATCACGAACTCTCAGTCCAGAAAGTGGACGACGCGGAGGAGGGACATATGGGGTAGGCCTAGGAACATTGTTCATGAGGTTATCTTCAAAATTTGGAGAGGAACAATCATGTATTCTTGTGAAATTATGGAGAATGACACAGGCTTTGATCACCTCATTGATTGTAGCCTCACTCAGCTGGATGGCAGACTGAAGAACACGCCATTTGGCCACAAGAATCCCAAAGGCGCACTCAACCAGTCTCCGTGCCCTGGCAAGTCTCAAATTAAACACCCTCCGCCGGTGGTCAAGGTTGCGCCTGGGGTAAGGCCTCATGACGTGCCTCGACAGTTGGAAGGCCTCATCTCCAACAAAAACAAAAGGCACTGCTTCCGCATTGGAGCCTGGGAGTTGTTGTGGTGGTGGGAGGTTCAACTGGTTGTCACGTAGCCGCCGACCCATTATGGACGAATTGAAGACCCTAGAGTCTCCAGTTCGCCCATAGGCCCCAATGTCTACAATTACAAACCTGTAGTTACTGTCAGCAACTGCTAACAGAACTACAGAGAAAAACTGCTTGTAATTGTAGAATTGGGAACCAGAGTTCGGCGGCTTACGCACCCTGATATGTTTCCCATCCACAGCTCCAATGCAATTAGGGAAGTCACAATTATTTCTGAAACCTGTGGCGATTTTAAGCCAATCGTCCTGTTTTGGCTCCGGCAACACAGCTTCATGTAGTTTCTGCCAGATTTGGGAACAAGTTGTCCTAACAATGCCTGAAATGGTCGACCGCCCAATCAGAAACTCCAGGTGTAGACCCGCATAGGACAATCCTGTCGACAGGAAGCTGCAATACAACAAAAAGGGAAAAGAACAAAACATGAGGACGACGAACAAAGGAATAAGCCAAAGTGTATATTTCATTTACTATTACATTATTTACAGTATACAAATTTACAGTTGACAAAATAAATAGACTAGAATATTGCCAAAATTCTTTGATATGTGCTTGTGGCTTCATGTCAAAGTGAAGTTAATTAAACCTAGTAGGACACCACACATTTGGAAAGAATCCCAAAAAAACCCCAGTATTTTAAAATGTGGAATACATACCGTAAGGTTAGGAGCAGACGCTCCTCAGCAGAGATGGCTTTTCTCATCCAGGTGTCCTGAAAGGTGAGCCCAGGACGTAAGATCTCCAACAACATGTCAAAAGTCAGGATGGACATGCGAGTATACTGGTAAAACTTCTCTGGATGTGCCCTCAAAGCTGAATATAGTCTCTGGAAATGGCCTTTACTCTGGCATTGGGTCAATAGAGGATGTACCCACAATCTTCGTCTCCTCCTTCGCGGATCCACATTGACCGGATATGGCTGGCCAAAGCGACGAGACAACACCCAGTGAAGCAACACCCGCTGAGTTGTGCTTAAATACACAGGGCCAGACATGTTTGTAATCTCCAAGCACCACAGCCAAAATATGCTAGAGAACATATAGGGCAGATGGGAGGGCTCCACCTGTTGTAGAGGGCTTAAATAGTGTGGTTAATGATGGTTTAAATGATTTACAGGCCTGAAAACCGTTAAATGTCCATTTTGTGATGGTGCGTGATAAATACGCCATACGGATCACATACGGATTACACACGCACAAGCACATGCGCAAAATACGCGACCACACCTAAGCAACGCAGGAACTACGGAAGTCGCTTACGGAGACATTTTGGCGTATTGAACGCGTAGTACGGACGTATAATACGTGGCGTATTGTCTTACGCCATGTGTGACTCCAGCCTAAGACAAAATCAGGAGTGGTACAATTAGGCCGGAATCACACTAGCGTTGAATACGGACAAGTGCTATGCGAGTAAACATCGCATAGCTCTCGGACTATTGTTAATCTATGGGGCAGCTTGCATCACCATTTTTTTTAGTATTTTTTTCAGTACAGTATTACAGTAATATACATACAAACAGTAATATACATACATAATATACATACATACAGTAAAGTACCATTTGTACCTTACAGAGTAATTTGATTGATAATGTGATCTGTGTTATTTAGGCCCAAAAGTGAAACGTTTGTAATATTAAACAGATATTACTTGTATTATGTAAGATAGATATTAATTTTAGCATGATCCTGATTTTGCCACCGAGCACATAAAACAAGTCTGTTAGTGATGAGGGAACATGCTCGGATACCGTGTTATCCGAGTATCTTGGGTGTGCTTGGATAATATATTTGAGTCCCTGCGGCCTGTTTGTTTGGCAATCCCTGCATATGTTGCGGCTGTCTACCGCCACAAAACATGCAGCCGCAGGGACTCGAATACATTATCTGAGCATGTCCAAGATAATCGGATAACACCCAAGTATGCTTGGATAACATGTTATCTGAACACATTCACTCATCACTACAGTCTGTATAACACGGTTTGCTGTTTTTTTCATCTGTATACCCATATGATTAAGGCATATGATAAATTATTTTTGAAGATCGAATAATGTCACAAAATCTTAAAAAATGTTTTAAAGAAAGAGGTAAAAAATAGTCCAGTTTGTATGTTTGGCAAAATTATGTAGATATTCAATAACAGATTCGTCATAACGGATTTTTCACACATAATATTAGTGATTAAATAGTGGGGAAAAATATGGTGGTTTGATGAACTTATTCTGCAACTCTAGACTTTTTGGATTGGAAGTTACAGTTTCACACCATTTGACAGGTATAGGCTGAGTATTTTCGGCATAATGTTAATTTATATGACTCTGCACTGTTTACTGCAAAACTCTAGCAAACATTCCGCACATTACTGCCAGGAAGCTGCCACACTAACTACAAACACCTGCCAAGCTCTGTCGCAGAGCGATCCCTCATATTGCCGGAGAAATCTCTGCAGACTGGAGTTCCTGTGTTTGGTAGGGAAATTATATAAGTTGCATCTGCAGAGTTAATACATTCAGCTGAAACAATGAGAAAAATAAGGTTGGACACAAGAGTGCACAAGGTGTGGTGGCATCCTGGCACACGGCATATCCCCACTTGTAAGATAAATTCAGTCTGTGAAGATAAAATTCAAGGAACATTCCTGCTGATATATTGTTTGCCTATTCTAAACACCCCAGGGCAAAAAAGTAAAGAAAAGATCAAGAGCACAAGATATCTCATACATACTAACAGCAATATGGCAACAGTAAACTTTTCATTTTCTTGTATGCATATCATCTATGTATACTATGCAAATATTCATATGATAGAAAAACTGAATTTAATTAAACTGTAATTAGAAGAGTCTAATGTCACAGTATTGCCATTTACATTGATCTTTCTGGGCAGGAACAGACACAGACAGAAAATGGCCTCTGTGCAAGAACAAAATGTAGGCTCTTTGCAGTCCAACAGCTCATCATAATGTACAATTTCACCTGCTTTGGAGGTAGTGTAATTAGATGGACATATTGCCCACGTTACCCTTGAAAAATCAAGTGTTGTTATGTTACGTAGTGTGAACTGTAATGTTCAATAATGATGTTGATAATGTGAATTGCTTGACAGTTGAGATAGCAAGAGTTAATGTTTTGTATTAGCCCATAGTGTGAGGGGCTAAGCTGAAGGGAAAGAGACAGTTTCCTGTTGAGATGCCAGATAGGGCCCAGAGTGCATAGAGAGGAGTCCTAAGGTCTGGTGTAAGCAGTGCCACATTTCTTGAGTGTCTCTTGAAGTGAGAGGAGACCAGCGGAGAGAAAACGTGATCTGGAGCAGAAGTGAGGAAGAGTAAATGAGAGACAGAGTGATTTATCGGAGACATGTCCTGGGGGAAGATGCCTAGCAGTAAGGCCTAGAGTTTATAACTCCAAAAGGTAAATGACCCAGACATGACAGAGTACGCAAGAAGGAGTGCCCTGGGTGAGAGTTCAAGAGCCTCAGCCTCAGAGAAGATATGTACTGGCCATACTGGCAAAGTAGCTCTCCTAAGGGGAAAAGACGACGCAGAACTGTGAGAAAAGGACTCTTGCTAGCTGGAGGAATAGTGAAGACAGAGGACAAGTAAAGAAACAGAAGAGAAATGGATTTAATTTGTCAGGAAAATGTTACGCATTTTTAAGGAAACGTTTAAGCCATCTATTGTATATAACCCACCCCAAGTTAATGTTCAGTAAAAAGTTTATTTTAAATTGGTTGTCTCCCTCCTTGAACTGGCAAACATCTGGTCCTGGCAAATCAGCAACATTGGTTACATTCAGCCTGCACTGGTGTAGCGCCCTCACAGCACAAATCCTAACACCCAGCCAGGACCCTACCTTCATTTAATGTTCTGGGGTGCAAAAGACCAGTATCTCGCCCATCGCTACCACCCCGCGACACATTCCAGCAGAATCCTTACCTCTTGGGTCAATGTGTAGCTGGAAAGGTTGCACCAATGGTCTGCCCCTGTCTCTTGAGAAATTGCAACTTAAAACCAGATAAAACCATACATATTCTGTGGTGTTTGCAACTGACCACAGGAAAAGAAAGGTTCACATAAAATCCCAATACCAAAAAAGTTGAGATGTTGTGTAAAATGTGAATGAAACTAGAATGCAATAAATTGGAAATATCTTAAAGCCATATTGCATTAAAAACTGAAAATTGATCACTTATCAGAGGTTGAAAGTATTTTTTTTCAAACGAAATGCAATAATTCTATCTCATTTTGAAGTTGATGGCAACAACACATCTTACAAAAGTTGGGACAGGGTTAACAAATACCTGGAAAGTAAGTGGTTCTAACGAAAAACAACTGGAGGGTCAAGTTTCAACTAGATCACACGACAGGATATTTAAAAAAAAAAGCATGTTGGAGAGGCATAGTCTCTCAGAATCAAATATAGTCAGAGATTCACCAATCTGTGAACATTTGTATCTAAACATTAAATTGTGGAACATTGTGAAATATTTGTCAACGTAAAAAATCAAAGATTTGGAATATCAAACTATCTACAGTCCATAATATCATCAAACAATTCAGAGATTCTGGAAAAATCCATGTGCACAAAGGACAAGGCCAACAGTCAATATTGGATGCTTGTGATCTATGGGCCCTCAGAGTGCACAGCATTAAAAACAAGCACAAATAAGTCATGAAAATCAGTGAATGGGCTCAGGAATACTTTCAAGAATCATTGTCTGTGAACACAGGTCACCACGCAATTCACACATGCTAGATAAAGCTCCATCATGCAAAATAGAAGCCATATATTGATATAACCCAGAAGCACTGCTGTCTTCTCTGGGCTAAAGATCACTGAGTAAATTCAAAAGAAGCATTTTGCAGGAACTCTTGACCAGAGCGGGTGGTAGAGTCCTAGGCTCAGAATGACCCATGGGTATAACAGACAGCATATGGAAAAAAAACTTCTTCGAGTATAAGACTCCAACCTGGAGCTGTAGTTGTCCTTGAAGGACTAGACTGCTCTTGAGTAGGGCTTGACCAACTTCAGACAACGCCCTCACCGTGTCCTAGAGCTGTATGACGGAGACCACACACCGACTCCGAATGGCAGGCAACTTTACCACGCCAAAGCTCCCAGAAAACAGAGACACAGTCTTTGATTTCGATGGAGAGAAAGTACTCTCACCTTGGGCAGTCTCTCCTGCTGGCCCAGGGTTTTGGAGTTTTAGCTCTACAGGGCAGAGACCGTCTGGATGTTCCTTGCAACTGCAGCGATACCGCGTTCCCTTCTTGTGGGTGGATTCGGGCTGCTGCTTTGCCAGCCCACTTTTATCAGTCTTCTGGGGTTTCGCTTGGGTAGCTGCTGGGACAGGTAGAGGAACAGGTGGGTTTTGGACGGACTTGGTCAGACGTGGCAGTTTCTTTGGAGGATTCGCTCGTCTAGACCGCATCTGGGATCTGGTGAGGGAAGACTTTGCAGGAGGAGCTGGCTTAGGGGTTTTGAAGGCTTTAACGAAGGCTATCAGAAAGGCCTCAAGGTTTGAGAGGATAGGATCCCTTGCTTCCCAGAGAGGGTTCAACCAATTCAATGCATCTCCTGCTAGGTAGGTCAACATGAATCCTACCTTGGACCAATCAGAGGGAAATTCAGAAGCATTAGATTCCATGTACGTCAAACTACGCGCCAGGAACTCCATGCACTCCTCTGGATCCCCATAGTATCTTGGCGGAAGGAGTTTTTCTTTATTGGCAAGGTAATTATACAACTCATCTGAGACTATGAGTTGACCACCTGGAGTAGGTGTAGGCAGATCTTTAAAAAAAAAAACCTTCCCGGGGCCAATACTGGCTAGAAGAGAGTTCATTTTGCTCCGAGAGCAGTGACTCATGGGACTCAGCAGGGACCATGGCCTGAGCAATCTGTAACGCTCGCGCCGAGACTGGTTGGCACGGGCGCCTGGGGGTGTGGCCCCACTGGACCACAGACCAGACTTCCCTGGAAGGGGCGTAACTAAGTAGCTTCCTAGGTGTTCGCTGGAGCCTCTGATGGTGAGGTCAGACTTGTGCAATAGGAAGCTACCAGGTACCACTCCAGGGTGGAGTCGGACTGTGGATGCTGATCCCACCGGGAACAAGACACAGGCACGGCTGTGACACTGGCTGACGGCCCTGACGGGCAGACTGGCTTGACTGAGATACAGGCAGGCAGATGGGCATGGCTGGCTCTCAGGAAGACAGGCGGGCACGGCTGGCACTGGCAGACAGGGCTGATACTCTGGTAGGAACTGGTATACAGGCGGATGTATGGAAACAGGTAAGAACCTTTTCAGACTGGTGAACATAAAGAAACAGGTAGAGACCCGTACGGCAAGTTGCTGAATAAAGGTAGAGCAAGATTGGAAGCAAAGCAGAATCACAGGAGGCAGAGTAAGAGCAGGAGGTGGAGCTAAGAGTAGAGAAGGAGAAGACAGAGCCAAGAGCGGAGACGCTGGAGGCGGAGCCAAGAGTGGAGATGCTGGAGGCGGAGCCAAGAGCGGAGACGCTGGAGGCAGAGCCAAGAGCGGAGAAGCTGGAGTCGGAGCCAAGAGCCAGAACCGCAGGAGGTAACGCCAAGAGCCAGAGAGTGCAGAACCACAGGTTGTGGCAAGGAAAGCCGAGAGGCACAGAACCACAGGTTGTGGCAGAACTGAGCAGAGTAGCGCAGAACCACGGGTAGTGGCGAACAGAGCAAAGAGATGCAGAGCCACTGATAGTGGCAAGCAGAGCAGAAATTCAAGAAAAGCACATCCAGCCCATGAATGGCAGCACTTCCCAGGACTCACATTCAAAGATGATATTTCATATTTTTTTTTTATAACTTAAAATAGAAGAGATACAACGCGTTTCGGATACAGTATATATCCTTCTTCAGGTATCATAAAAACACAGTAGAAATCCTACTAGTATAAAATTCAAATTGAATTTTATACTAGTAGGATTTCTACTGTGTTTTTATGATACCTGAAGAAGGATATATACTGTATCCGAAACGCGTAGTATCTCTTCTATTTTAAGTTATGAAATAAAAAAATATGAAATATCATCTTTGAATGTGAGTCCTGGGAAGCGCTGCCATTCATGGGCTGGATGTGCTTTTCTTGAATTACTCATCCTGTGTGAGCCTTACTCTGGCTCTTTCACTTGGATCCACCCGAGGCAAGCTGCAAGCCCTGTATATTGAAAAGTATCTCAGAGGGAATTTTGAGGATACATAATCTAAAGCCATTTCAGTCTTTTATCAGGTGAGTGCATAAATTGTGCACCCTTTAAAGACTATATAATTGTGTTTACACACTTAGGGCGCCGCGATTTGTCTGTTTTTCTCTCCCAAACAGGGTTTTTTTGTATAAGCAGAGCAGAAACATAAGGCGGAGGTACACACAGCAGAGTGGGAAATGACAAATGACAAAGAAGGAACAGGAACGGACATAGACCAGAGTACAGACAGGAACGGACACGGATACACAAACAGAACACAGATTAAGGCCTGCTAATTGAAGCCCTCTGAGACAGGAAACAGACACGACCTGGCAGCTCAGTAGCAAGTGCTAACTGAGGGAAATAGTTTGCTCAGGCATCCTCCAATGGGTGAGGATGCCTTAAGTATCAGAGGCCTCTAGGCCATTGGCCAGGGACACCTTAGGGAGGTGCACACAGTCTCAATAAGAATCCGGAGTGGCTGGCACCGCCCCCCTATGCACACAGCCAGGAAGTGTGCACAGAGCAAGCGGCAATGAAGCACATGGCATGGAGCCGGCAGCAGACAGATCTCACAGCATGGCACTGGGTGAGTGAGTTGATGTAACAGGCAGGTGGGGAATGGAAGGCCATGCAGTGATGCCGGCAGGGTTGTTACAATGATAAATCATATACTGCATCCATCAAAACAGCATGGCTTTGCAGAGGAAGAGTTTGGGTGATGAACCTGCAGTCCAGACCTTTCAGCAAAATAAAACATTTGGTGATTTATAAAATGAAAAATCCAGCAAAGAAGATGAGGACTGTTCAGCAGCTAGAATCCTACATCAGACAAAAATAGAACAAACTTCCTCTCCCAAGACTCCAACAATTGGTCTCTTCGTTTCACAGATATTTACAGACTGAAAAGAAGAGGGGATGTTACATAATGTCCTGGTCATGGGGAGCAGTGAGTATTCCGGCAGCTGTCCTCAGCTTGCAAGCAGCGCATGTCGTCACTGCCATGCCCTGCTTACAAGCATAAATCAGCTGCTGGTATCCCAACAGGACACTGCGAGGGAGTGCAGGGAAGGTAAGTAGAATGATTTATGTTATTTTATGTTTTTCTGATTGGGCCATGCATACCAGGATAGGAATAAGGGGGCCATGAATACCAGGGTAGGGATGAGGAGGCCATGCATACCAGGAAGGGGATGAAGGAACCATGTATACCAAAATGGGGATGAGCGGACCATGTATACCAGGATGATGATGAGGGGGCCATGTATACCTGGATTTGGGACATACATATACCGAGCCATGTATACTTGGATTTGGGACATACATATACCAGAATGGGGGATATTAGTACAGAATTGACCACATATTTTGCTTCAATTTTTTTTCTATTTTTCTCCTCTAAAACCTAGGTGCGTCTCATGGTGCTGTGCGTCTTATAATCCAAAAAATATGGCATACAGTATGGTCTTGTGCCAAGCTAGAATAAAGCAGCCTACAAAAAGACACATGGCAAAAATAAGGTGTTTGTTCCAGAACCTTCTAGCAGAACCACTTTTGCTGTGCTGTTGGGTAGACTACAAGTTTCAGATACTCGATGGCTGCTGAGGGCTGTCTTTAAGTCCATAGTTAAAAGCAATATCATAGTTTAACAAAAGAGCATAGTTCGGTGTTTTCATTACTAGCTTTCCATTATTTTTTTTCTGCTTTTATCTGTATGGTTTATCCCCATTGAATATGTGCTCCATGGACAATGATACCAGATGTGCATCTTGTGAGATGTATGAATGTCTTGAACAACCGTTTGAGGGTGAATATGTCTGTACTCGATGCCAGAGAGTTACATGTTTGGAAGCCTAGTTAATGGATCAAAATGTGCAGCTGGCAACACTCAGGAGAATTACAAACCTGGAGAGGAGTTTAGAGCTCACTGGGGAGGGTTTTGGGAAGACAGGAAACTATTAGATAAGCTGAAGGCCAGGACCTTTGGGGAAGACAGGAAACTATGAGATAAGCTGAAGGCCAGGACCTCCAAGGTGGTGTTTTCAGAAATACTGCCAGTGCTACGAGCGTCACTAGAGAGACAGCGGGATCTTAGGGAGATAAATAAGTGGCTTAGAAATTGGTGCATGAAGGAAGGGTTTGGTTTCCTGGAGAACTGGGCCATCTTCTCTGTCGGCTACAGGCTCTACAGAAGGGACAGGCTGCACCTCAATGGGGAGGGTGCAGCTTTGCTTGGGGAAAAAATGGTAATAAGACAATGGAGGAGCTTTTAAATTAGTATCTTGGGAGAGATGGTAGTTGTGCTAATAAGTGAAAAGATAGAGTAGACAGAGAGAGGGAGGCAGTAGGGGTAAATGAGGATTTAGGGGGGCTGGGATATGCAAGGAAAGCAGGGAGCAACAAATGTGCTAATATTAAATGTCTGCTGGGAAATGCAGGAAGTCTAGCAAACAAAATGGATTAACTGGAGACTCTTATGACGGCCACAGAATACAATGTGGTGGGCATTACGGAAACCTGGCTTGACTATAGCCATGACCGGGTAAGAAACGAAGAGGGTTACACTACATTCAGAAAGAACAGGAAGGATAAAAGAGGTGTAAAGGTGTGTAAAATACAAATTAAAACCTGTGCTCTATGAAGACATTGGGGGAGTTACAGCAATGTAGAGTCCTATGGCTAACTGTACATGGGGATGACAATAATGGAACACTGCTAATTAGAGTTTGCTACAAGCCTCCTAATATAGCTGAACAGGCAGAGAATGAAATGCTGCAGCAAATTAAAAAGGCAGCAAACAGCAATAGGGTTCTTATAATGGGGATTTTAACTATCCAGACATTAAATGGGACATAGAATCTTCTGGTTGTGCTAAAAGCTACAATTTCTTATCCAAAAAAAAATTTAAAAAAATGAGCTTGGATTAAGTTGGTATACATGCAGCACATAAATGCATGTTCACATTGGCCATAAAGTGCACAAAACCTACAAGAAACAAAATGATGAAAAAAAAACTGCTGTAACTAAATAAGTAAAAAGCAAGTGCATTTAAATAACTCATGGTTCTTAGTAATACTGTTTTTGAGCCACAGTTCAGGACAATTACCTCTCAGCTGGTAGATGAACAAAACCAGGGGTGTAATCTGCTGGATCTGGTTCTGTCAAATAGACCAGATACAATTTCAGATCTACAGGTCAGGGAGCATTTGGGATGCAGTAACCATAAGGCCGGTTTCACACGTCAGTGGCTCCGGTACGTGAGGTGACAGTTTCCTCACGTACCGGAGCCACTGACACACGTAGACCCATAAAAATCAATGCATCTGTGCAGATGTCATTGATTTTTTTGCGGACCGTGTCTCCGTGTGCCAAACACGGAGACATGTCAGTGTTCGTGGGAGCGCACGTATTACACGGACCCATTAAAGTTAATGGGTCCGTGTAAAACACGGACCACACACGGACCTTCTCCGTTTGCAGTCCGTGTGGCATGCAGGAGACAGCGCTACAGTAAGCGCTGTCCCCCCCACTGGTGCTGAATCCGCGATTCATATGTTCCCTGCAGCAGCGTTTGCTGCAGAGAAAATATGAATAATAGTCTTTAAAAGAAAGATCTATGTGTCCGCCGCCCTCCCACCCCCTGTGTGCCCCCCCCCCGCTGTTCTGAAAATACTCACCCGCTTCCCTCGTTGGCTGTCGCGGCTTCCTGTCCTGCCTTCTACTGTATGCGGTCACGTGGGGCTGACGATTAGAGTCATGAATATGTGGCTCCACCTCCCATAGGGGTGGAGCCGCCTATTCATGACTGTAAATGAGCGGCCCCACGTGACCGCATACAGTGGAAGCCGCGGCCAGACCAGGAAGCACCGACAGCCAACGAGGGACCGGGTGAGTATTTTCTGAACAGCGGGGGGGCGCACAGGGGGTGGGAGGGCGGCGGACACATAGATCTTTATTTTAAACACTATTATTCATATCTTCTATGCAGCAAACGCTGCTGCACAGAAGATATGAATCGCAGCTTCAGCACGATGCAGAGTGGGTACCACACGCTCCGTGTGGTACCCACTCGGCACATGGGCCGCACACGTGTGCCGCACGTATGGCCTACGTGAGCTCACGGGCACACGGACACGGATAACTCCGGTACCGATTTTTTCCGGTACCGGAATTATCTGGACGTGTGGGACAGCCCTAAAATGGTAAGTTTCAATGTAATTTTCAATCAAACCTTCAAAAGGGAAATGCCAAAACCTGGAACTTTAGGAAAGCTGATTTCAACAAATTAAGGGAAGCGCTTAATCATGTAGATTGGGACCACGTCATGGTAACTGGGGATACTGAACATAAATGGGGCATTTTAAAGGAAATACTACTAGAATCCTGCAGAAAACTTATACCCTCTGGTAATAAAATGTCAAGGAAGTGATGTCACAAATAGAAAAATCGCTATATCATGCACATATATATGTATATATATCCTGCTGTGCTAAAAAGTAAAGTAAAAAAGGAGGTTCCATTCAATGTGCATAGCATAAATTCAATCAAATGTGTATGTGTAATTTTATATATAATATAAAAAAATAACAAACCAACAGGGGTATATTCTTAAAGTGTATCACATCTATAGTTTCTATGCCTGTCTTAAGATAGTGAGCCTAAATAAAGTGCAGACCATAGATAAATATTAGTGTTAAGTTCAGAAATGACAAATATATGCAGTGACCCATATATAGGACATGATAAAGCGTTTTATAGTTTACTGCTGACCTCAAACCAAACTCTGTTTCCAGACGCTCGTTTCGCTGGTGGGTTTCACAAGGGAAGTTACTCAAGGGTGTAAAGACTGGATATTTATATATTAATGGATCAATCCAAGAATTTCATCAGTGACAGCTGTCACTGTCCCAAGCATGGGTTATGCGAAAGCTCCAACGGGGCCCCCAAATATTTTAAATCTTTAATAGCAATAGTCTTTTTATAAAGAAAAAGGGAATTTTAGGGCCCCCTAGGCTCCAGGGCCCAGGTGCGATGGCAACCCCTGCACCTGTTATAGTTATGCCCCTGCCTGCATATATACATGTTCATTAGCGCATCTCCTGGAGAGTGCAGGATATGACGGCGGATAGGAAGTGCATCTCATTCCACCAAATGTCATATTCAAACCGGAAGTACCCTGAGTTCCAAAGTGGAACACAAACTTTTGGGCAGAAATCAGAAGTGTAAAGCGTTCATCACAGTGGAATGCAAATACATTAACAAATCAACATGGCATTAGCGGTATCCTTCCAAAGTACAGAAACTATTCAATAATATTAAGACAGGCTATATGTATGTGTGTGAATGTAAACACACATAATTAAATATATAGTATAATATAATGATACCAACCATATAAATAAATAAATAAATATATACTTACACTATATATATATACAGTGCCTACAAGTAGTATTCAACCCCCTGCAGATTTAGCAGGTTTACACATTTGGAATTAACTTGGCATTGTGACATTTGGACTGTAGATCAGCCTGGAAGTGTGAAATGCACTGCAGCAAAAAGGAATGTTATTTCTTTGTTTTTGTTTTTTTTAAATTGTGAAAAGTCTTTTCAGAGGGTCATTTATTATTCAACCCCTCAACCCACCAGAATTCTGTTTGGTTCCCCTAAAGTATTAAGAAGTAGTTCAGGCACAAAGAACAATGAGCTTCACATGTTTGGATTAATTATCTCTTTTTCCAGCCTTTTCTGACTATTTAAGACCCTCCCCAAACTTGTGAACAGCACTCAAACATGGTCAACATGGGAAAGACAAAGGAGCATTCCAAGGCCATCAGAGACAAGATCGTGGAGGGTCACAAGGCTGGCAAGGGGTACAAAACCCTTTCCAAGGAGTTGGGCCTACCTGTCTCCACTGTTGGGACCATCATCCGGAAGTGGAAGGCTTATGGAATTACTGTTAGCCTTCCACGGCCTGGACAGCCTTTGAAAGTTTCCTCCCGTGCCGAGGCCAGGCTTGTCCGAAGAGTCAAGGCTAACCCAAGGACAACAAGGAAGGAGCTCCGGGAAGATCTCATGGCAGTGGGGACATTGGTTTCAGTCAATACCATAAGTAACGTACTCCACCGCAATGGTCTCCGTTCCAGATGAGCCCGTAAGGTACCTTTACTTTCAAAGCGTCATGTCAAGGCTCGTCTACAGTTTGCTCATGATCACTTGGAGGACTCTGAGACTGACTGGTTCAAGGTTCTCTGGTCTGATGAGACCAAGATCGAGATCTTTGGTGCCAACCACACACGTGACGTTTGGAGACTGGATGGCACTGCATACGACCCCAAGAATACCATCCCTACAGTCAAGCATGGTGGTGGCAGCATCATGCTGTGGGGCTGTTTCTCAGCCAAGGGGCCTGGCCATCTGGTCCGCATCCATGGGAAGATGGATAGCACGGCCTACCTGGAGATTTTGGCCAAGAACCTCCGCTCCTCCATCAAGGATCTTAAGATGGGTCGTCATTTTATCTTCCAACAAGACAACGACCCAAAGCACACAGCCAAGAAAACCAAGGCCTGGTTCAAGAGGCAAAAAAATCAAGGTGTTGCAGTGGCCTAGTCAGTCTCCTGACCTTAACACAATTGAAAACTTGTGGAAGGAGCTCAAGATTAAAGTCCACATGAGACACCCAAAGAACCTAGATAACTTGGAGAAGATCTGCATGGAGGAGTGGGCCAAGATAACTCCAGAGACCTGTGCCGGCCTGATCAGGTCTTATAAAAGACGATTATTAGCTGTAATTGCAAACAAAGGTTATTCCACAAAATATTAAACCTAGGGGTTGAATAATAATTGACCCACACTTTTATGTTTAAAATTTATAAAAATTTAACTGAACAACAAAACTTTTTGGTTTGTAAGATTTATGCATCTGTTAATAAATCCTGCTCTTGTTTGAAGTTTGAAGGCTCTAACTTATTTGCATCTTATTAAACCTGCTAAATCTGCAGGGGGTTGAATACTACTTGTAGGCACTGTATATATATATATATATATATATATATATATATATATATATATATATACACTCACCGGCCACTTTATTAGGTACACCATGCTAGTAACGGGTTGGACCCCCTTTTGCCTTCAGAACTGCCTCAATTCTTCGTGGCATAGATTCAACAAGGTGCTGGAAGCATTCCTCAGAGATTTTGGTCCATATTGACATGATGGCATCACACAGTTGCCGCAGATTTGTCGGCTGCACATCCCAAAGATGCTCCATACAAGGCAGGATGGATCCATGCTTTCATGTTGTTTACGCCAAATTCTGACCCTACCATCCGAATGTCGCAGCAGAAATCGAGACTCATCAGACCAAGCAACGTTTTTCCAATCTTCTACTGTCCAATTTCGATGAGCTTGTACAAATTGTAGCCTCAGTTTCCTGTTCTTGAGTCACTGTTGCCTTTCTATCAGCTCGAACCAGTCTGCCCATTCTCCTCTGACCTCTGGCATCAACAAGGCATTTCCGCCCACAGAACTGCCGCTCACTGGATTTTTTTTCTTTTTCGGACCATTCTCTGTAAACCCTAGAGATGGTTGTGCGTGAAAATCCCAGTAGATCAGCAGTTTCTGAAATACTCAGACCAGCCCTTCTGGCACCAACAACCATGCCACGTTCAAAGGCACTCAAATCACCTTTCTTCCCCATACTGATGCTCGGTTTGAACTGCAGGAGATTGTCTTGACCATGTCTACATGCCTAAATGCACTGAGTTGCCGCCATGTGATTGGCTGATTAGAAATTAAGTGTTAACAAGAAGTTGGACAGGTGTACCTAATAAAGTGGCCAGTGAGTGTATATATATATATATATATGTATGTAATGGTGAAAAAAAGGAAATGGAAATGAGTATAAAAATAAAATATATAAATATGCACATATAAAGAGAGGAATATTAGCAAAAATATATAATAGAAAATGTAAAGTACAAAATATACATAAATGAAACAAAAATATTTTTTGTTTTCTTGGGGTCGAATAAAGAAATGAAGTGGGTGCTTTATTACTGAAGGCTATTGGCTTCCTTGTAGCACCACTTTGCAATAGAGAACACAGGTTTGAGAAAAGTTATTGTGGTGCTCAAAGCAGAAAACTCCTTCAGTTCTTGATATTAAGCATGACAAATTAAAATTGATAAGTATTCATTTAGCTGCCCATATTCCCTCTTTCCCACCTATTTCTGGCATGTTTATTTATAATGCAAGATTTCTATTTCTCTTCACTTCATTCCCTCCACAAATGTGCAGTTTTTAAAGGGACTCTTTCACCTGAATTTGGAGGGAACAATCTTTAGCCATAGGGGCGGGGTTTTCGGGTGTTTGATTCACCCTTTCCTTACCCGCTGGCTGCATGCTGGCTGCAATATTGGATTGAAGTTCATTCTCTGTCCTCCATAGTACACGCCTGCGTAAGGCAAGATTGACTTGTGCAGGCATGTACTACGGAGGACAGAGAATGAACTTCAATCCAATATTGCAGCCAGCATGCAGCCAGTGGGTAAGGAAAGGGTGAATCAAACACCCGAATACCCCGCCAATATGACTGAAAATTGTTCCCTCCAAATTCAGGTGACAGAGTCCCTTTAACCCCTTCATGACCCAGCCTATTTTGACATATTGGGCTTCATGTTAGTGGTAAATTTAGGTCAATAATTTCTGAGTTTATTTGTGAAAAAAACGGAAATTTGGCGAAAATTCTGAAAATTTCGCAATTTTCACATTTTGAATTTTTATTCTGTTAAACCAGAGAGTTATGTGACACAAAATAGTTAATAAATAACATTTCCCACATGTCTACTTTACATCAGCACAATTTTGGAAACAAATTTTTTTTTTGCTAGGAAGTTACAAGGGTTAAAATTTGACCAGTGATTTCTCATTTTAACAACAAAATTTACAAAACCATTTTTTTAGGGACCACTTCACATTTGAAGTCAGTTTGAGGGTTCTATATGGCTGAAAATACCCAAAATTGACACCATTCTAAAAACTGCACACCTCAAGGTGCTCCAAACCACATTCAAGAAGTTTATTAACCCTTCAGGTGTTTCCCAGCAGCAGAAGCAACATGGAAGGAAAAAATGAACATTTAACTTTTTAGTCACAAAAATGATCTTTTAGCAACAATTTTTTTATTTTCCCAAGGGTAAAAAAAGAAACTGGACCACGAACATTTTTGTACAATTTGTCCTGAGTATGCTGATACCTCATATGTGGGGGTAAACCACTGTTTGGGCGCACAGCAGGGCTCGGAAGGGAAGGAGCGCCATTTGACTTTTTGAATGAAAAATTGGCTCCAATCTTTAGCGGACACCATGTCGCATTTGGAGAGCCCCCGTGTGCCTAAACATTGGAGCTCCCCCACAAGTGACCCCATTTTGGAAACTAGACCCCCCCAAGGAACTTATCTAGAAGCATAGTGAGCACTTTAAACCCTCAGGTGCTTCACAAATTGATCCGTAAAAATGAAAAAGTACTTTTTTTTCACACAAAAATGTTTTAGCCTCAATTTTTTCATTTTCACATGGGCAACAGGATAAAATGGATCGTAAAATTTGTTGGGCAATTTCTCCTGAGTACGCAGATACCTCATATGTGGGGGTAAACCACTGTTTGGGTGCACGGCAAGGCTCGGAAGGGAAGGCGCGCCATTTGACTTTTTGAATGGAAAATTAGCTCCAATCGTTAGTGGACGCCATGTCGCGTTTGGAGAGCCCCTGTGTGCCTAAACATGGGAGCTCCCCTACAAGTGACCCCATTTTGGAAACTAGACCCCCCAAGGAACTTATCTAGATGCATAGTGAGCACTTTAAACCCCCAGATGCTTCACAGAAGTTTATAACGCAGAGCTGTGAAAATAGAAAATTTTTCTTTCCTCAGAAATGATTTTTAGCCCGGAATTTTTTATTTTCCCAAGGGTAACAGGAGAAATTGGACCCCAAATATTGTTGTCCAGTTTGTCCTGAGTACGATGATACCCCATATGTGGGGGTAAACCACTGTTTGGGCGCACGGCAGGGCTTGGAAGGGAAGGCACGCCATTTGGCTTTTTGAATGGAAAATTAGCTCCAATCATTAGCGGACACCATGTCACGTTTGGAGAGCCCCTGTGTGCCTAAACATTGGAGCTCCCCCACAAGTGACCCCATTTTGGAAACTAGACCTCCCAAGGAACTAATCTAGATGTGTGGTGAGCACTTTGAAACCCCAAGTGCTTCACAGAAGTTTATAACGCAGAGCCATGAAAATAAAAAATAATTTTTCTTTTCTCAAAAATGATTTTTAGCCCACAATTTTTTATTTTCCCAAGGGTAACAGGAGAAATTGGACCCCAAAAGTTGTTGTCCAGTTTCTCCTGAGTACGCTGATACCCCATATGTGGGGGTAAACCACTGTTTGGGCACACGTCGGGGTTCGGAAGAGAAGTAGTGATGTTTTGAAATGCAGACTTTGATGGAATGCTCTGCGGGCGTCACGTTGCATTTGCAGAGCCCCTGATGTGCCTAAATAGTAGAAACTCCCCACAAGTGACCCCATTTTGGAAACTAGACCCCCAAAGGAACTTATCTAGATGTGTAGTGAGCACTTTGAATCCCCAAGTGCTTCACAGAAGTTTACAACGCAGAGCCGTGAAAATAAAAAATCATTTTTATCTTACACTATGGCTGGTCCAAATAACTAAAGCAATTGTTTACCATCCACCTCTCGTGTCTCCCCTTTTCCTCATAGGTTGTAAGCTTGTGAGCAGGGCCCTCATTCCTACTGGTATCTGTTTTGAACTGTGATTTCTGTTATGCTGTAATGTCTATTGTCTGTACAAGTCCCCTCTATAAGTTGTAAAGCGCTGCGGAATATGTTGGCGCTACATAAATAAAAAATTATTATTATTATTTTTCTTTCCTCAAAAATGATGTTTCAGCAAGCGATTTTTTATTTTCACAAGGGTAACTGGAGAAATTGTACCCCAATAGTTGTTGCCCAGTTTGTCCTGAGTACACTGATACCCCATATATGGGGGTAAACCACTGCTTGGGCACACGTCGGGGCTCGGAAAGGAAGTAGTGATGTTTTGAAATGCAGACTTGGATGGAATGGTCTGCGGGCATCACATTGCGTTTGCGGAGCCCCTGATGTGCCTAAACAGTAGAAACCCCCCCAAAATGACCCCATTTTGGAAACTAGATCCCTCAAGGAACTTATCTAGATATGTGGTGAGCACTTTGAACCCCCAAGTGCTTTACAGAAGTTTACAACGCAGAGCCGTGAAAATTAAATATCATTTTTCTTTCCTCAAAAATGATGTTTTAGCAAACAATTTTTTATTTTCACAAGGGTAACAGGAGAAATTGGACCCCAATAATTGTTGCCCAGTTTGTCCTGAGTAGCTGCTACCCCATATGTGGGGGTAAACCACTGCTTGGGCACACGTCGGGGCTCGGAAAAGAAGTAGCGACGTTTTGAAATGCAGACTTTGATGGAATGGTCTGCGGGCGCCACGTTGCGTTTGCAGAGCCCCTGATGTGCCTAAACAGTAGAAACCCCCCAAAAGTGACCCCATTTTGGAAACTAGACCCCCCAAGGAACTTATATAGATGTGTGGTGAGCACTTTGAACCCCCAAGTGCTTCACAAAAGTTTATAACGCAGAGAAGTGAAAATAAAAAAAATAATTTTTCTTTCCTCAAAAATTATGTATTAGCAAGCAATTTTTTATTTTTGCAAGGGTAACAGGAGAAATTGGACCCCAATATTTGTTGCCCAGTTTGTCCTGAGTATGCTGGTACCCCATATGTGGGGGTAAACCATTGTTTGGGCGCACGTCGGGGCTCGGAAGGGAGGGAGCACCATTTGACTTTTTGAACGCAAGATTGGCTGGAATCAATGGTGGCGCCATGTTGCGTTTGGAGACCCCTGATGTGCCTAAACAGTGGAAACCCCTCAATTCTAACTCCAACACTAACTCCAACATACCCCTAACCCTAATCCCAACTCTAGCCATAACCCTAATCACAACCCTAACCCTAATCCCAACTCTAACCCTAACCCCAACCCTAACCACAACTTACACCTCTAACCATAACCCTAACGACAAGCCTATTCTTAACCCTATTTCCAACCCTAGCCCTAATTCCAACCCTAACTCTAATTCCAACCCTAAGGCTATGTGCCCACGTTGCGGATTCGTGTGAGATTTTTCCGCACCATTTTTTAAAAATCCGCAGGTAAAAGGCACTACGTTTTACCTGCGGATTTACTGCGGATTTCCAGTGTTTTTTTATGCAGATTGCACCTGCTGATTCCTATTGAGGAACAGGTGTAAAACGCTGCGGAATCCGCACAAAGAATTAACATGCTGCAGAAAATACAACGCAGCATTTCCGCGCGGTATTTTCCGCACCATGGGCACAGCGGATGGTACTGTAAACCTGATGGAACACTGCTACGAATCCGCAGCGGCCAATCCGCTGCAGATCCGCAGCCAAATCCGCACCGTGTGCACATAGCCTAATTCTAACGCTAACCCTAACCCTACCCCTACCCCTAACCCTACCCCTACCCCTAACCCTACCCCTAACCCTACCCCTAACCCTAACCCTACCCCTAGTTCTAACCCTACTTCTAACCCTAGTGGAAAAAAAATATTTTCTTTATTTTATTATTGTCCCTACATATGGGGGTGATAAAGGGGGGGTCATTTACTATTTTTTTATTTTGATCACTGTGATAGGTTTTATCACAGTGATCAAAATGTAGCTGGAATGTATGGGCCCACTGCGCATGCGCCCGCCATTTTGGAAGATGGCGGCGCCCGTGGAGAAGATGGATGGACACCGGGAAGCTTGGTAAGTATGGGGGGGGGGGATCAGAGCACGGTGGGGTGATCGGAGCAGGGGTGTGGGATCGGAGCATGGGGGGAGCAGACAGGAGGATGGGGGAACGGACAGGACGACGGAGGGGAGGGGAGCGGAGCACAGGATGGAGGACTTGGGAGGTGATCGGTGGCAGTGGGGGGGAGCAGACCAGTGTTTCCAGCCATGGCCGATGATATTGCAGTATCGGCCATGGCTGGATTGTAATATTTCACCAGTTTTCATAGTGAAATATTACAAATCGCTCTGATTGGCTGTTTCACTTTCAACAGCCAATCAGAGCGATCGTAGCCACGGGGGGGGTGAAGCCACCCCCCCTGGGCTGAAGTACCACTCCCCCTGTCCCTGCCGATCGGGTGAAATTGGAGTTAACCCTTTCACCCGATCTGCAGGGACGCGATCATTCCATGACGCCACATAGGCGTCACAGGTCGGATTGGCACCGACTTTCATGACACCTACGTGGCGTCAAAGGTCGGGAAGGGGTTAAAGAAACCATATTAGGTACATAGAAATCATCGGACTCCATAGCAAAAGTCCTAATTGGGCCCCAATCCTCAATACCCCCCAAAAAAATAACTCCCACTTTTTAAAGATAGGAAGAGAAACATACATTGTGACATAAAACACAATAGCTGTATCCATACTGATGCCCTTTAGTTTTCTCATGCACTATTATACCACCCAAACTGCCACTCAACACACAGTATGATACCCCCAATTTGATTTCCCTCCCCCACACTATTTGCCCCACAGTACTGTCAACACACAGTAAGATAACCCCACAGTGCTCCTAGCAAAGTATGATGCCCTCTCATTGCCTCTCTCCCATCATGATGCTGACATTGCCCCAACACACTAGGATCTCCCTAGATTGCCCTAACACAGTATAATGCCCCCCCACGACTCCACAAACATAGTAGCATGTGAATGCCCCTAAAGTGTTCCCACACAGTATGATGTCCCCACAGTTTTCTCACATACATTATGAGGCCCCTCCCATACTGCAGTATTATTCCCTGATTTCCCCACTGTCAGCTCTACGGCATTAGGTCCTCACAGTCATCTCACCCACAGTATTATGCTCCCACAGCCCCTCACACAGCATGATAGCCCCATATTCCCCCCACACATTATGATGCCTTGCTCATATTATAATGTCCCACACAGTATGATTCCCCACATACTATAAAACCCACACAGTCCTCTAACCACACATTATGATGACCCTATATAACTACACACTATGAAGCACATAATTTTCCCCCACACAGTATGATGCTCCAACAGCCCCCACAAACAGTATGATGGCCCACACATAATAGTATGTCTCCCACACACTATGATAGTCCCGACAGACCCTCACACAATATGATGGCCCCTACAGCTTCCTCTCACAATATTATGCCTCTCACATACACCAACAGAGTATGATGCCCCACCAGAGCCATCCCCACCCATGGTATCATAGCCCCCACAACCCACCCACACAATATGAAGCTCCCACAAACAGTATGATGCCCCCACATACTGTATGAAGTCCTCCACAGTTTCCCCCTCCACGGTATGATGCCCCCACTCCCACACAGTATCAATGCCCCCACATTTCCCAATCCCATTTTGATGCCCACAAAGTTAAACCCCGCACAGGGTGTCCAAACCACATGCACAGCCAGACTGATGGCAGTGACCACGCAACGTTAATTAAGGGAGAAGCCCAGCCATCCACAGCACAGGGCCTTAGACAGTAGTAGGTCCAGAACAGCAGCAGGAAAAGAAGCTTTAGACAGAAGCAGTGACAGTATGGGGATGCAGGTGGCTCCATAATGTGGCAACTTATAGCATGGGCTGATGCCCTCAGATCTGGGATGAAACGGCTGAGGGAAACCTCAGATGCAGTGAGTTTGGACCAGGAGGAAGCTGTGTTACCGCAAGAGACAGTGCAGATGGGCAGGTCGCTCGCCATGTGGCAACTGACTTCGGAGGCTGTTACTCTCATGTCTGGTGCGAAACAGACTAAGTAAGGTCTATCCGTAGCAGAGCTGAACAGGGAGGATGCTAAGGAACCGCACGGTAGGGTTCAACCCGGGTATGTGCTGTGTGACAGAAAAGGAAGTGTAGGGAAAGAAGAAGAAATGTGCAATGTGAAACCTGTTATAAATGCTGTGAAGAATGTGGATGTGCTGCGTAAAGGAAATAGTAAAGTTGTTCATATGAATGTTGAAATGGACTGTGTCTCAATCTGTGCAAAACCATCTAAAGAAAGCCTACAGCAGAGCAGAGGAGATCCTGACAGCGCAGAAAGTGGAGCCACAGGTATGCGCAATAATAGACATTGTTTTCATGTGATGGGAGGCCAGGACACAAGTGCCCCGGTGTCCTGGCCCTCCCTCACATTGCTCTTTCACACACAGTATGGCACACATGTAGCACCCTAAAGTTTCTGACTGGCAAAATAAAAAAAAGCAAACAAACAAACAAAAAAACTCACTTATCCCAATTCCCCAGATGCTCTGTTTCAGTCTGTGCAGCATATTGACTGAAGCACTACTCAGCATTCACAATCTAGTGACATCACTGCATCTACTGCACTGAAACGCATACACACAGGTTGAACGGTGGAACAGGAAGCAGTTCTACCATTGAATTAAACTATATATGGATGCAGATCCTGTTGAAATTATTATTATTTATTTATATAGCACCATTGATTCCATGGTGCTGTACATGAGAAGGGGTTACATACAAATTACAGATATCACTTACAGTAAGCAAACTAACAATGACAGACTGATACATAGGGGAGATCACCCTGCCCTTGTGGGCTTACATTCTACAGGATGGTGGGGAAGGAGACAGGTTGGGGGGTTGCAGGAGCTCCGGTGATGGTGAGGCGGTGGCTCTGGTAGTGGTGAGGAGGCAGCGGGATCATTGCAGTCTGTAGGCTTTCTTGAAGAGTTGGGTTTTCAGGTTCCGTCAGAAAGATCTGAATGTGATTGATAGTCAGACGTGTTGGGGCACAGAATTCCAGAGGATGTGGGATATTCGGGAGAAGTCTTGGAGGCGATTAGGTGAGATGTTGGCATGGGGTAGAATTGTTATGCTCAGTACTGGGCCCCCCAACTTATGTGCCTTAGAGAGATATTTTCAGTATGCCACTATCATTATGATTTTTAATACTTAATTCCTCCCACAATAATTCTCTAAAAGGCCTGATACTATGCCTGATGAATCGATCTGAGAGGTTTAAAAAACTTGCTTTTGTTACCATCTTTTCAGTTGGCCATTAAAAGGTATCAACCACTAAGGACTCTCCATTTTTAATATTTTTCTCTCTAACAAGCTGCATTTTCTACCCACCACTTATCACAACACTATGACTACAGTGTTAGATGTACTTTATCCAAAGTTAGCTACTTATTGGGACCCAAACAGAAGAAGGCTGCTTTTAAACATCTTTCCGCCTAACCCAGTTTTCACTTTCTGATATTTCACTTTACGTGGTAATAATGACTGTGGATTACGTCTATGTGTATCCTGTAAATTTAGGCGGAGATCATTTGTATTTATTTATGAAAATATCTGAAATCTGATAAAAATGTTGAGAAATTAATTTTATTTTTCCTTAAAATAAATGTGATTCCTGTTCAAAAGCAATATATGCGCCCTTTGCAGTCTAATAGCTCATGATAATGTACAATCCCACCTGCTTTAGAGCTTGAAGTGGGCCACCTTACCTCTTGGACCCCTGTACGGCTGCATAGGTTGCCAAAATAGTATGTCCACTTCTGTATCACCGGAAACTACTGTTCAAGCACACTGAAAATCTCTTATGGGAAAGAGCATCATTTTGGAGTGAAAATTTTGCGGGAATAGTTTTTGGATGCTATGTCACATTAGCAGAGTCCCTGAGATGCCAGAAAAGCATTACACCCCCCCCCCCCCCCCCAAAAAAAAAAGTGACCCCCATTTTAAAAACAATATCACTCAATGATTATATCAGTGTTTCACATAATTTTATACCATTGGGCTGTGAAGATTAAAAAAAATATCTCTAAAATGTGGTATTAGCTTCAAATTTTTCATTTTCACAATCGGTAATAGGTGAAAACGGATCCTATCATTTTCTGCACAATTTCTCCCGACTGGGAATGAAATTCAGCCCTGGCATTTGAAAGCACACAGGCCCATGACCCCTCCCCCAGAATGGAGTCTCTGTTACTATTATCATAATAGTGCTATATAAGATTTAATAAAAAATAATAACAATGTTACTGCTATAATAATATTGCAATAAAACATAAAAATACCACCAGACCATAACCAAATGTTACCAGCATATTCAATAGTGATAATACCATTATACCGATCATAAACCAAAACTACTATACTAGGAGTGAAATGACAACCATACAGTAACCATATAATGGTAATATCTTACCTCACCAGTAACATATTTGTCTGATTGTAGTCATTCATTTTCCCTATTCTTTTGCATTCAGCTCAGACTGTCATTGACCTCTTCTTCGATCCATTACTCACCATCTATGGCTTACTTTTTTTCCACCACCCTCCTCACATTCTCCCATCTCTACACAAAAGAAATAGGGCTATAAGCAGTGTCATAGTAGGCAGTAATAATGTCTCCTCTATGCCCTGCTCGGTAACACTACCCTACTTTTGCCCCCCCACAATAACAGTGATTCTCTGTACCCCTATACAGCAATAATGCTTCCTCTGTACTTCCTCATAGAAATAATGTTCCCCTGTGCCTTATTATAGTAAACCCCCTTATGCCTTGTTTAATAATATTTCCCCTTGACCGCATACTAATAATATACTAATATAAACCCCCCCACACTTTCTTACAGTAATGCTTCCAGAGGTTCTCCTATTATCATGATGATGCCCTCTTTATAATTACGCAACCTCCCCATTGTGCACTTTTATAATAATGTCCCTCAGTGGCTATTATTGTAATAATGCCTCTAAGCAGCTTGAGAAAGCACATTCAACTGAAAACGACACTAGAGACAGCGACCCCCTGACTCCATGGGTCCAGTCGAGGTTGCTCCCTTTGTGACCGCAATCTTTATGCACATGTACACTGCAAACATTTAGAGTATTAAATAGCCAGGGTCACTGCTGGTACCCACCATGGCATTTGATTTAGGAGCTCAGCAGTCACTCAAACCAAGCGCCCCAGAGACATAGGTAGAGGCTCAGCTTAGGGAGCGTGAAACATCTAAGTGGACCCCTAACCGGTAACCCTCATTAGAACTATGGTGGTGCACCCTAGTTGTGGGTATGGTGGAAACTCAGCAGATGACCAGGCTGTTACTGAAAATAAATAGCTATACTAAGACCAATACTGATACTACCACCCTATGGTGACCATATAATAGTAGTCCTACAGAACTTACAAGTGATTACAGTACAGTTATAGATGGTGGCTTACAGCTGATGTTTGTGGCCATGGATTCGTTCACTTTTCTTGTCTTTTCCATCTGTCCCAGACCGACATAACAACTTCTCCAGCGAGGAATTGCTGCAGAGATTACAACAAAGAGACATCTGACTTCTCACATTTGAGGCACCGTCCCCATCCATTCCCAATCTACACAAAGTACTCAACTCTATACTGAGCTGCTGCTGTTATATGTGTCCCTATTATGGTACCTGCTGTTTGGCACAATAACCGTGCTCCTCTTACCACCCAACATAGTAAAATCCACCACTGTGCCCCTTACATAGTAATAATGCCTCTTTTGTGCCCTTTAGATGGTAAAATTGGCATTGCCCCCTAGAAAATATGAATGCCCTGTGCAAATGCCCTAGAATATAGTGTTCCCCTTAGGGTATTGTGACCATAAAAGGTGCACAGGGAGCATTATCACTTTCTGATTGCCCACTTAACATTTAATAATGTCCCCTAAGACACCCAATATTGGACCAACAACTCCCCTATACACAGTATAATTCCCCCACAGCTCCCTTATAAACAGTATGATGGGTCCACAGCTCCACTATACACAGTACGATGGGCCAACAGCTGCCCTATATACAGTATACAGTACTGGGCCAACAGCTCCCCTATGCACAGTATGATGGACCCAATGCTCTCCTATATACAGTATAATGGGCCAACAGCTCCACTTTACACAGTATAATGCCCTCACATTTCCCCTATGCACAATATGATGGGCACACAGGTCACTTGTACATAGTTTGATGGGCCTATAGCTCCCCTACATACAGTATAATGGCTCCACAGTTCCCTAAATACATTATGATGTCCCCACTGTCCACCCAAGATACAGTATAATGAACCCACAGTAGCCCTCACACTGCAAAATGGATCCCACATTGTATGGATACCCCCACCATAGGCCCCAAACTGTATAATGGTACTCAAATTAGCTCCCACATTCAAAAGGACACAGTGCAGGTAGAAACCTGGTGTCACACGATGCATCATAATTATAACAGTAAGTAAAAAGAGGTACTCATCATATAAGATGTCCAAACACGCCTGTGTGCTCTTTTGATTCTAGTCTGCCCAAAACTAGCTAATATGGCCACCCATTGGGTCCATTATATGGTTATCTTATGAGGGTATCAGTTAATCTCTAGGGTGAGCTGCCGCAGAGTGGGGGCGCCATATCCGCTGAACAGTAGGGTGCCTACCCCCGCAGTTAGGCAGGGTTTTGCATCAGCAAGGAAGTGTTAGGGTTAATTAGTCAGCACGGTTGTCTGTGTGTTGATTGTGTCTATTTCATGGTTTTAAAGTGATCAATAAAAGGTTAAGTTTTATCTGTAATATCATTGGGATACAATGTTATTTTTGTTGTTTTTCTTAAAATGGTCCTATGCCAGAAGGCCATTGTGGAAAATATGTTGAAAAAATAACCATCAGAGAACGGCAAGGGGTAAGCTTACCCGACCAAGATGCCAGGGAGACACACAGCAGAGACAGGGGTACACTGTGAAAGGCTTGGGCCAAATTCGTGATACCAGCCCAGTGTCCAATCCCTGATGACCGGGTACTTTTGACAAGGAGGGAAAAGATTTTACAGATTTTCAAGCAATGCCTGGCTGACAAAACCAGTGTACTCCCTAATTCCTCTGTGACCTTCAGCTATTGGGAATAAAAGCTGGACACCTGGCATGAGCTGTCCCTCTATGCCTTGGAGGTGTTGTGCTGCCCTGCCGCTAGCATCTTGTCTGAGCGGGTTTTTAGTGCCACGAGGGGGGTCATAACAGACAGGCGCTTTTGCCTGTCAACAGAAAGTCCTATTAAAATACCATCCAGAAATTACTTTAAGACTCATGTGTCAACTCATGACACCGGAGTGGTAATTTCGGCCCACAAGAGCTTCCAGCTACAGAAACATAACATAACTGTGAACTGGAACAAAAATGCAAACAAACTTAGGACAAAGAGTCCAACTTAGCTGATAGTAGTCTAGAAGCAGGAACATGCAACAGAAAGGCTCTGGTTACATTGATGGCCGGCACTAGAATAACTGAGCAGCAAGGCTAAATAGGATACTCCCACATCCTGATGGAAACAGGTGAACAGAGAAAGTGAAGCACACAAGTCCAGTACCACCAGCGACCACCGGGGGAGCCCAAAAACCAAACTCACAACAGATGACCCTCCTTATAATTTTTTCCTGGCTTTGCACTTTGTGACCTTTATTTTTTAGGCGACACCCCCAGTTGGTGCCTTTAAGGGTGTATGGATGACCTTGCCTGTAATCATTGGCAGGCTTGGCACTATGTGCAGAGTCTATATGAGTGTAGGAATACCACAACTACACTTTGTTAACAATTTTTGAATGAGGAACTACAGTTGTTGCCTTCAAGGATGTACGGATGACTCTGCTTGTAATTTTTGTCAGGATTTGCACTTATTGCAATATGCTTAATGAGTCTAGGAGTACCACTACATGACAATTTTTACAGAATGTGTATAAGGCACTTCTTTATGTCTAATACTGGGTGTATCTGAGTCCCTGAGTCCCTAATTTTTGGCACTTCTTGTTTCCTTCATAAATTACACTGAAATGTCCAATTTTTTTTATAAAAAATTTCATTTTGGTTTACTTAAATTATACATTTTTAAAAAAATCATTTTTAAATTTTGCCTCATATACAAGTCATTATACAGGAAAAAATGTTTCTTAACAATTTTTTTCCTGTAAACTCAAATTTCTCTTCCAGTTTCAATGTTTTATTGTCAGTCCTTAACCTCTTACTGCCATTGGATGGGATAGTACGTCCAATGGCAGCACTCCCGCTTTGATGTGGGCTCCAGCGGTGAGCCCGCATCAAAGCCTGTTTTGAACAGCTGACAGCCCGCAATAGGCGCGGGTGGAATCGCGATCCACCTGCACCTATTAACTAGTTAATTGCCGATGTCAAACTCTGACAGCGGCATTTAACACGTGCTTCTGACCATCGGGTCGGAAATACGCACACCGCTGACCCCATGATAGGGGGTCATCGGTTCGTCGGAATAACAACCAGAAGTCTCATTGAGACCTTTATGGTTGCTGATGCCGGATTGCTATGAGCACCTGGAGCGCCCCCACTGCCGCAGGGCCGAGGGGTACCCAGTACCGGGCCTCTCTGTCTCAGTTCTGGGGTTGTCACGGTGGCTAGACCCGGCCCATGACCCTGCTGAGGGGCGTCCAATGAAGGTGGAGAGTGATGCTGTGGTGGTGTGGTGCTGGTCGCAGTAAATAACAAGGACACCAGGTTGCAGTCTCTTTACCTCTTTACTAAAGGCTTCAGGATCCTCAGTCCGGAATACGGTTAACCGGGCTGCGTGAGTCCAGCCGGTCCAATGGCACCTCCAGAGTTCCCTTTGCAGGTGGAAATCTGTGCCTACCTTCTAGCGCTTGTGTGTTGTAGTCCTTCCCTGCTGTGCTTACGGGATAGTCCTCACAACTGTTGTGTCTGTTTCTGAAGTTCCCTCACAACTCGATTATGATGTTCTGTTTCATCCCCCAGATGATATGGCTAGGACGCACCCGTATGATGGGTAGGCTCGGAGGTCTTCCGGGACCCTAGAGTCGCCCCTCTCCAGATGTTGCCCCCTGTGTCTGCTTAGATGATTTTGGGTGAGACAGCCCGCCTATAACTGACTGTCCTGCCGTAGGCTTGAAGTAAGGCCTGGAGCTCAATACTTCCTCGGTGTTCCGGCCACCGGCTATGCGCCTCAGTAGGATGTTGCCTCGTCTTACAGCACGACTCCTACTGGTGTTTCTCCTTGTTGCGTTGATCTCGTTTCTCACTCAGCACAATAAACCTCGCTTCTTGTCCTTTCTTGGGGTACCGCCGCGATGAAGTGCAGGCACGGTCCCGTAACGTTCTTTCTGTTCGCTAGGCCTCTGTTAGGATCCCACCCCTGACAGGGACCCCCCTGAATCTTCCCCTGCAACACCCTCTGCCACAGGATGTTGCCTGGTTCCAACCCAGTCAGCTTCTCACTAACTTCCTATCTAACCCCCAGTTTTACCAGATTGTGAGGAGTGGCCTAATACATAGCACCCTTAGCTCCCCCTGGAGGCCAGACTGTGAAGTGTATTGGTGCCTGTGATACCTGGTCAGGTGAACTCCTTCAGTGCCATCAGACGTACCATAGCCCCCCTTAGCGGCGGAGCATCAGTACTGCAACGACCAGGACTCTGGGGCGCTGCACACCACCCTGTGGTTGGCGCTCATAGCAATGCAGTAATTCTGCTACATAGAGGCGATCTGAGCATCGCCTCTATGTAGCAGAGCCGATCAAGTTGTGGCAGCTTCTAGCCTCCCATTGAAGCATGCCAAAACTTAAAGAAAAATAGTTTAAAAAATATAAAAGAAATAAAAAAATATAAAAGTTTAAATCACCACTCTTTCACCCCATTCAAAATTAAACAATTAAAAAAAATCAAACATACACATATTTGGTATCACCGCATTCAGAATCGCCCAATCTATCAATAAAAAAGGATTAACCTGATGGCATAGCGAGAAAAAAATGAAACTCCAGAATTACATTTTTTTGGTAGCCGCGACATTGAATTAAAATGCAATAACGGGCGATCAAAAAACGTCTGTGCACAAAAGTGGTATCATTAAAAATGTCAGCTTGGCGCGCAAAAGATAAGCCCTCACCCAACCCGAGATCACGAAAAATGGAGACGTTACGGGTATCGGAAAATTGCACTTTTTTTAGCAAACTTTTGAATTTTTTTTCACCACATGAAAAAGAACCTAGACATTTTTGGTGTCTATGAACTCAATGACCTGGAGAGTCATAATGGTAGGTCAGTTTTAACATTTTGTGAACCTAACAAAAGAGCCAAACAAAAAACAAGTGTGGGATTGCACTTTTTTTTGCAATTTCACTGCACTTGGAATTTTTTTCCCCTTTTTGAGTACACGACATGCTAAAACCAATTATGTTGTTCAAAAGTACAACTTGTCCTGCAAAGAATAAGCCCTCACATGGCCATATTGATGGAAAAATAAAAAAGTTATGGCTCTGGGAAGGAGTGGAGCGAAAAACAAAAGCGCAAAACCAAAAAAAACTCCGGTCATGAAGGGGTTCAAGTTGAGTGAAAGTGTGACACCATTGTTTTCAGCAGCAAACTGGGAGTTAGAGATGCTTCCAAGGGTCTTTGCCAAGCTGCTCTCTTTCCATTCAGCACTTTTTCCATCCTTTTCAACATTTTCACTGCCCCCCAGACCTCATTATAGGGTCTGCTGTAAAAATGCTCACATAGACTCCCATTATACTCGTTACTAGAAATGAGCACCCGAGCATTAGAAATCGCTCAGTTCAAGCAACAAACATCCGAGCATTTTAGTGCTTGCTCACCTCTAGTATTCATTTGTCAGGTCTTGCTTTATCTGTATTGGCTATGCGCTCATTTTACAATTTCAAGTTCATTTATATTTTAGGTTGACATTTTCAGGGCTTTACATTAAGTTTTTATCTCAGATAGTTCTAAAATACAATGGTCATCCTGAAATAAACTAATATTTCAACTTGAGGAACCACTTTATTTAAAAGAAAGAGGGGAATTTAAGGGTGAATGAGCAAGTTTGCAAGGAATACCTGTTCCACAAAACTTTTGTGCTCATATACACCTGCAGGGTGTGGTCTTAGGATACATGTTGACCCTGTGACTCTGCTCTAATGGAATCATTCAATTGATCAATCAACATAGCCAGGTGATACATATAGACAAACTGATGTGTTAAATGTTCCTTTTGCATGGCTTGCATTTGGATTTTATCAACAATCTTCCTTTAAATTTTTTTGTGTGCTTGCTGATATGCCCGTGCTGCTTTCTGATTTCAGGGCCTGCATGTTCTGTAAAAATGAAGGATTTTTTACTTTGGTATATCTTAATACAACTCGAGACTCCTTAAAAGTAATTACACTTCAGGTGGAAAGTATATCCCGTTAAGAAGGACTCCTGGCTGCAACTGTGCTGCTCAAAGTGTAAGAGCGCTAGTCACTTTATCTGACAGCAGATCGATAGTATGATGAACGATAGGTAATTGGGATTAGGATCTCATTTTTCTGTTTCACAGGAATATGGCATTTCTCTACTGTAATCTAGCTCTCGCTGCAGACAGCGCATATATTAAAAAGGCATTTGGGGAAATCTAAAAGTTCCGTGTTCTTGCACCAATGAAGATCTCTGAAGATATTTGTATTCAGATCGTATTTAAAGTAAAAAAAATAATGGAATGTGCCTGGTACAGAACAGCGACATCCTCCACACTGATGTCAAGGATGGCAACATTTTTCTAGAACACCATCCCGTACCAGAATAATTTTTCAAAATAATAAAGGGTTGTTGCCACATGATTTTATTAAAGCAACAGACTGAGTGCAAGATTGTTGCTGTGGAGCTGTGTATGTGGGAAGGTTTCTCTCAGAACCATGGAATCTTAGCCTGGCAGCGTGGCTATACTTCCTCTGCTGGTAAGGAGTGGCGGCAACAGTGGTCACCACAAAGCACTATGATGAACAGATTAGGCAGCCACTAAATAATTTTCTCTGATGTGGCAGTAGACTTATATATCCTGATCATTATGTCAGCTGATAACTTTGGGGCCGATTTATTAAGATTTTAATTTTATGCCAGTAAGTAAAAATCTTGCGACTTTTGGAGTTCACATGCCAGTCCTGGCCAGCTATGCCAATATGGGAGTAGCATGAATAAGACATGGGCAGGACAGACGTTTGGTTACGTTCATCTGTCAGATTCATCATAAGCTTCGTGTCACGGGTGTGTCAGGTGTAACAGACAGTGATCCTGGATCCGGCTGTAGAAGGTCTTTGCGTTTAGCTCAAACACCTTTTTTCGCATCTCTGTTATGAAGCATTATCCTTCTCCCTCTAGGACACAATAGTATCTTCTACCTTCTGCTGTTGAAGGTTTAAATACATTCAATTGCTGCAGTATGGTGCGGGTGTTAGCTTATACTTGCCTCAGTCTTGTTGAAAGTTCTAGCAATCGGTTAGTGTCTTTGTCTTATGACCCTTGTCTTCTCAAGCTAAGTGTTTTCCCCCATCAGTCTTCCCTCTCTGTCTTTAGTTTTAGTGAAGACTGACTAGTGCTCACTGTCCTCTCCCTATGTAGGGTCTATCGCTATGGTCAGTCAGGGATTAGGTTCCTGCTCTGCGATAGGTTCAGAACCCATATAGTAACATTTAGGGCAGACAGGGTAATTTTAGATCTGCCTAGGGGTCTCCACTCTCCTCTTCCCCAGTGTTTGGGCGCCCCCTTCCCTCTTCCCGTTGTTGTGCACATACGTATGCTTCACCCAACATAACACTTCACTGCTAAAGTGGCATTTACATGCTACTCCTGGCCAGCTGCTCCAATATGGGTGTAGAATGAGTGGGGCATGGGCGAGGCAGAGGTGTTTTTATGCCCCGGAGTCACATTCATCTTAAGCAACGCTGCTAAAGTGGCATAACTTACTCCAGAAATTAATGAATGAGGTCAGTGTACTCCAATTACGATTGGCGTGTGTTATGCCAGTCTTAGTAAAATTTTCAAAACCAAATACAAGATGGACAATTCACTTAGATGCAGTAGATCAATGTACAGTACCCCACAAAATTTTGGACACTACTGTTCATGCACTGTAAATCAAGAGAAGTTAAAGATACAAATACTAGAAAATGTCTAAAAAAGTAAAAAATATGCCACCCAGTTCTGGAACAAGATTGCAACCAAGAACAGTATGAGAACAGTTTGAAGAAAGAAAGTAAGGGTTCATGAACTGAAGCATACCACATCATCTTTCAAAAGCGGTCAAGGCAATATTATGGCATGGACATGTATGTGTGAAGCTAATCACTACTCATGCACAGGCCGTGAGGCAGGGTAGTCAAATGTTCCATGAACAGATACCAATAGAGCACATCATAAACTAAGGGATAAGACGAAGGTGTAGTCAGGTTATGATCCAAGGTCAGAATATCAGGAAAATAGCTGCTCAAAGCAATGGGATTAGTCAAGCGGAGGGTCAGAGCAAGGTCCAAGGTCAGCCAGCAATAGGTCAATGAACAGAGCACTGAAATGCAATGCAAACATGCACCACCGACCAAATGCTACAACTGGCATGTGATCTGGATCTGACAGTTTAGCTAAGTAGCTGGGTAATAACTAAGAACAGGGAACACCTGAAGGAAGCTTAGCACCTCCCAGTCTCACATTGAATGTTTAGCATGACCCTGCAGTACCTTAAACTACTGAGCTGTCTGTCAAAATACTGACAGCTCAGCATTCCCATAAACTAGATTGTATGACTGAGCTGTCACTCACAAATCTGACAGCTCAGCATGACCCTGATTCCATAGGTCAGCAAACCTGTCACCAACTGCATCAAAGACACACTGAATGGAGGAATGGTGACAGCATGGCTGCCAATAGGCTTGAGTCACAAATGATATGAATGGAGATTGAAGCTTTCATTATTCCGGTGTTGCAGTGTGTCAGCAAGGTGATATTAAAAAAAAAATGTTTCTATTGGTTTAATAAATAGCGTATCTTTATCTAGCAGTTGTGCAGCTGGCGCAATCCGGGTAGAGATAAGAAAATGTCACAATTTACCAGTGGCAATAACTTTCATTACTCCGCTGTTGCAATGTGTCAGCAAGGCGATATAAAAGAAATATAACTTTATATTGGTTTAATAAATAAGGTATCCTTATCTAGCAGTTGTATGACTGGCACAATCCAGGTAGAGATAAGCAAACGTCACAATTTACCAGTGGCAATAATACTCATTACTCAGCTGTTGCACTGTGTCAGCAAGGCAATCTAAAAAAAATAATTTTTTATTGGTTTAATAAATAGCGCATCTTTATCTAGCAGTTGTGTGACTGGCGCAAAGACTGCAAAGATATGCAAACGTGACTATTTACCTGTAATTTACATCAGTCTGCTGTTACTGTGCATAAGAAAGCTGAGATCTGAAAAAAATAGCCACACATTGCTAGATACTGTGAATTTGTATATAAGACCTTTGTGAGGGTACTTGTAAAAATGAAGCCAGTATTTTTTTCATAAGCATAGCACATTCAATATGAGAAAGGGTGATGATAAGGGACGTGGCTGTAGTGGTGCCTGCCAAGGCCATGTGACAGATCAGAAGGTGACTGTATCTCATTCTAACTTCCCATCAACATTTGGTCACCACTAACAAACCCAGACAAGTGTGAGGATGTTGTGGTTTGGATGGCAGACAAAGGCTCCAGTGTGTTGACAAGCAGCACGACCAAGTCTTCCACATGGTCCAGTCTCAGTAGCCAAGAGGCTGGGCCTCTGAATCCTCAACCTGGTCCTTCTTCCTCCCACTATCAAGAGTCCCAGGAGACATATGACCCCCAATGCTGGCCAGTATGAGGAACTGTTTACATTCTCTTGTAATTTGTCAGGCCTCTCAACGTGCACTATTAAAGAGGGTTATAATGAGGTGGAGTGCAGTGATGCCCAAACATTTTAGCACCCACGGCCAGGAGAAAGCCACATTGGGGAAGGTCAATTCATGTCTGAAGAAGGGAAGGATAATCATGATGCACAGTTGCCATCAGGTCAGCCTAAAATTGCAACTCAGAAGGAGGATCAGATTGAGGAATTGGAAAACGACGTTGTAGATGATGAGGCCACCAATCCAACCTGGCACGGTGGCATGCCTAGCAAGCACAGCAGTGCAAAGATGGATGGTTACATAGCATGAAAACAGGCAAGAAGAGGTAGTGGCTTAACCAGAGGGAGAACTTGGTCATCTGTTATGAACTGGTGGCCTAGGAGCAGCATGAGACGTACCCTGGAGAAGGTGGTACCTGTACTGACCGCAGACCCTGAACTTAACACCGCAACTAGAAGTAGCCGTGGAATGTACCTAACACTCCCTAGACATCTCGACACAGCCGGAGGACTAAATACCCCTAGAGATAGAAAAGGGAAAACTATCTTGCCTCAGAGAAAATCCCCAAAGGATAGACAGCCCCCCACAAATATTGACTGTGAGAGGAGAGGGAAAAAAAACATACACAGACTGAAATCAGAATTTAGCAAAGGAGGCCACTTCTAGCTAAATAGAAAGGATAGGACAGAGTACTTTGCGGTCAGTATTAAAACACTAGAAAATATCCACCACAGAAAATACAAAATCTCCACATCTAACTAAAGATATGGAGGGTATATCTGCATCTCCAGAGATACCAGCTTGGCTAAACAAATCCTTATACAGACCAAGCTGGACAAGACAATAACATGGAAAAGAACTGAACAATAAGGCCCACAGCATGTGGACTGCAAAAATCAGGGCCAGAACTTATCTTTGTTGAAATGAACAGCAAAGCAGGAGAGACCAGGCAGGGATGTGAATCCTCCAGGAACAATGGACAACTGGCACTGACTAAAGGGTCAAGCAAGACTAAATAGCCCAGTCAGATTTGCAAAA